>NC_133773.1:29254546-29347484 GCF_003597395.2 Chelonoidis abingdonii
TCTTCAGCCTCTGTAGAGTTAACTTTTCACTCTTTCCTTAAATCACTTGTTTATGTCCCAAAATGACACCTTATCACCTCAGATTTCACCATTTTAAGTATTGTTCCAGGGGTTCATGCCTGCACTTACTGCTTTTCTTACTCCTAACACTATTCCCTTAGGGCTTTCAACCTGTTTTTCAGTTTCTTTATCTGTTGCTTGCCTGGGCCCGATCCTGCTTTTTTTCCCCAATGAACCGTTTGTGAGTGCTATTGTGATCACTTCACAGTTTTGAAAGAAATGTTCAAGGAAAGGGACCAGGAAGGGGCTAGCTGAGGAGACCCCTCCCCCCTTGCTGAATTGGTAGTAGAACACTAAAGAATCAGTTTCTGAGGCAGACAACAAAGGGGAACAGAACAAGGGACTTCTTGTCCTTTTAACAAATGAGATGAGAGTATGAAGGGGGCTGGATCGATCCACGGTGGGGTTTATTTGAGAACGGGGTAAAGGGGAGTGCTCAGTCTGGTGGTGGGAGAGAAGGCTTTTAATAAAGCTTTTAACTTATTATTTGAATATTTGAGAGAGGCGAGTTTTGATTCTGTCCACCTATGATTTGCCTTTTTCCCACCACTGCATGAAACAATTAACCTCTCCTTTAGCCAATTTAGTTTTAAGTTGGCTGAGTTTGTCCTTTAAGATGTCCACTCGGTCTTTGTTCCAAGATTTTAACAGTGGCCACTGAGTTTTGGGATCCCCCCTGAGTTAGCCTAGACCACTTTTCCAGAAATTTACGGGAGTCTGGACCCATCCTAAATACATTAAAATGAACCAGCATTCATTTAGGGAACTGTCTCGACTTAGACGTCTGGTTACCCATACAGGAGGACTTCACACACCAATCGCACAAGAAGGAAATTCGGGTTCGTCAGAACGATGCCCAGTGCAACACACAAAAGGAGCCCACAGGCTACTGCCTCAGTCGCCTTTGCTTTCACACCAGCAGTTTTACCTAAAGTGCGGTGTGGCTGCGATTGTGCAGATTCCACTCACTCAGACCGTGGGGACAGGAACCCCTTGGTCGGCCGATCCCCGGACGGAGACGGCACCCAGACTCAAAACACTCCACAGGAGGACAGAGAGACACAGAGACAGGACAGTCCTCAGTCCGGACAAAACACAGAAATAATTACCTGACCAGATTCCTGATGTCAGATCCCGGGATCCCTACCAGAACAGAGTGGGAACCAACAGGTTCGATGGCGTAGACTTCACTGTGGTTGTGCGCCTTTCGTTCCAGTGGGGACCGCTCCGGGCCAAATGTCCCAGGTGCCAGCTGCCACAGTCATCTTACGACAAAAATGGTCAGGAACTTCACACAACCCCCAGCGAAGAGGCGCCGCGGTTGCCATCTCGGTGGATCAACCTCCAAAATGGTCAAAGTATTAGACTCAGGACTCACAGTTTTGTTCAGTCAGACCACTCTGTTTTTATTAGCACAGCACTGCATGAGCTAACAACACCCAGATATTGTAAGCACCATACAAAGATTACACAAACTATCTTATTTATACAGATAAAAGGGTGGAGCACTTAACAAGATAACAGAAGGAAGCAGAATCTGATAAGTTTACCTGGGCGAGGCATGCATATCTTATTTCCTTACTATTACCGATCTTCTGTTAATGTTTCGCCATTAGCACCCTTGTTTATGCCTAATGTTTTTTTTCCTGGCACCTGTATTTCAACATTTCTTATTTCTGCTTAAAGGTACATACAACATTTCTTTAATCCATTCTTATTTGTACAATATAATTAATTCTACTTTCACACTGAGCATGATGAAGTAAAGATATTTCCATCCTTCAAAAATCATAATTTTAATTATATTCATTTATACCGTTTCAAGGCTGTGAGCATATATACTGCAGAACTGTTTCAATGGCTGTTTAAAAGCAGTTTCTGTCATTCAGTCATTTTTCTTAAATTTTAAGAAAAATACTGACTCCATTGTCATTTTTAAGTCAAAATGATTGCAACTCTTAACTGTGAAAACAGAATGCTACTAATAACCATGTGTGTCACTATAATAAAATAATCTGCAGTCCAGGTTATATCTTCCCCCTTCTTGCTCAACAATCAAGACTCTGTCATCAACAGTAGTTCGCTTGTGACCATGGTTTGCAGAACATGTTTTTTTAAACAGAAAAAAGTGACAAAGGAAGTGTGGGTTAGTTTTCAAGTAAAAAAAGTTTATTTACAGATTGAGGAAGTTGCCTTTCCTTAGAATATGAATATGTCAAGAAAAAAATTACACAGTAGTTGCTTACACCAAAACAAAAATATACATTTGATGTATACAAATTTTTAAAAAACATTACAGGCATTGTAAATGTAGATATTAAGTTAAAATATTTCCAACAACATAGCTAGAACTTAAATTAAGAAATGGAATGTTAAGTACATTAAAAGACTTAGCTGTTTCCTAAAGTGTCACTGTATGTACATATTTAGTCAAAGTGTCTGGTGTTTTAATTTTAGATAAAAGGCATGAAGAAGATCAAACTACCATGACCCTACCACATTATAGGGACTCATATCCAAATGGGTTACACACTTTAGATAATATATAGTTATTTCTGATGATGTAGCTTTTTGTAACTTGGAGGAAGTGCATTGCCTTTATTCTAAAAATAAAGAGCCACACATGAAAATCCTTATTCAGAAAGATGCTATAGAGGAACACACAATTTACATTAGGAGAGTAAAGCTTTACTGCAAGCTTGAGAAAAAACACATTTACAGTTGTGTTTTACACAGTCTCTTCAGTTAGTTTTTGTTTTACATAATTCATAATCAAAACTTAAGGGGCGAATATGCATCAGATTCCACAAGGTCAGCGGTAATTGAAGGCCTGCTTAAGTTTCAGCCCATATCAGCGATGGTAACTATCCAGTTACAAAGCACAGGAAAGCTGGAAAAGTTCAATATACTGTTTTGTGTTAATATAGCCACAGGAACTCTGTTTTAGGATCTCTTTCTTCCAAACCTAGCAGAGAAGTAATTTTTTTCCACATACTGCAAGCCTGTTCAAATAATGCTGCCTTTAAGAATGATTCATACAAGGTAAAGAAATTATAAGTATTCTACAAGTTAAGTCTCTCTAAACACTTTTGTACTAGCAGCATTTGATGAGCTGCAAGTGAAAAAAACTGAACCTTTAGTCCTCTAAATTTTCCTTTAACTTTCAAATTTCAAAATTTCCTGCTGAAGTACAGAAAAGCAGCTATAAAAAAAATCTTTAGGTAGCATACTTTCACTAAACATAATACATCATTTTACATGACAAATCTGGTCTAATTTTGTTTCTATGCCATTGGAATCATCATGCTTGGTACAAGAAAATTCAAATTTAAAAAAAAGCTAAGAAATACGTTGAGGTAATAAACCAGTTGCAAACAGACAATTTCACACGTGATAAACTATTGACTTGGCCTCTGTATGTTAAAGAACAAATCAAACAGATAATGGAAAAAGGCAATTTATAAAAGTAATCTCTCACTGCTTTCACATTCTCAGACTTTAAGGTCAGAAGGGACCATCACGATAATCTAGTTTGAGCTCCTGCACATTGCAGGCCACAGATCCTTACCCACCACTTAATACATTCAAGTATTAAGATAACTTATGTAGGATATTTATTTTCAAGATAAATATTAGGCCAATGACATGTAAAACAAATCAGGAGAAATACACTGAAATGAAGTGGTTAGTTAAAATATAGGTATGTCAAGCTGTGAATCTTAAATTAGTGCAGATAATTTTATACGAATCCCAAGTTTCCAGAAATACAAGATAGAATCACCCCAGTATTTTCATAAACATTTATAAGGTAGATGATAAAATTGCACTTAATTCTGAAGTAACTCAGATAACAAATCACTCTCATTCCTTGCTATTGAGTATATATGGTTTCCTTCCTTTTCTTACACAAGCCTCACATTTCTGCAACTCTATTTAACTTTAAACATTTTGCCATTAATAACAGCCACACAATTTCACTACCTGTCTTGTTGATCAGCATCGAGTTTATTTATGACTGACACAGACAGTTCTATTACAGGATTCACAAATCCAGCATACTCTGAATTGCCATTATCATCCATCTCAGCACTAACAAAATCATTCTCCCACTCCAAACCATTTGAATCATCAGAAGCTGAGGTTGGATTACTTCCTGTCTTCTTGCTGCTAAATTTCAGTGCTGCTCGGAGTATATCTTCTTCTGTTTTAGAGCGCTCTCTTATTGGAATCATTCTGTTCATGCCTGCAATTTAAGATTAAAAAAAGTTGTGGCTTTTTAAAAGTTTTTTTTTGGGGGAGGGGGGAGCCAAGAACGGGGGGGATTGCACAGACACCATGGGAAGAGGAGAATGTGTCATCACATTTTTGCTAAAATATTAAATGATAACAAGAACACTTTTAGAGCCAGCTTCTGATACTTTTGCTCTTACTGACTAGTATCTCAGTCTGCAAGCAGTCTTGTTCATGTCATTGCAAGTAAGGGCATCAATATCTTCTTCAGTCGTTAACTGGCCACAAGGAAACTGATTACCTGTTTGATAACGAAACTAGTTTATCTTTAATTTAAAAAAAAAAAAAAAAAAAAAAAGGCAAGAAGCATGGCTAAATAGGATCAGGTTTGTTGATAGTCTTTCCCACTAACGAATCTGATGCCCTTTCTACTTGATAGGAATGTATGTATTCTGAACACATACAGACATATCAAAAACCTTCTGGTTCCATGAAATTTCTATGAAAGCTACTAACTCCTGTTAAACCATATGATCTGTAGTAATGTATCTGCTTGCAGCTTCCTGACACAGCGATATCAGAAGAAATCTTCACTGAGTGAAACGGATTCTGAAGTTCAGAAATTGTGTTTCCCTAGACACCGATACCAGTTTGCTTTATACAAAGAGGACAAATTCAAGATACATACACAAAGTAAGTCAAGTTGATCAGAAATGTGCATAACAGGTTAGAGATTTTCCAAAAGACAGAGATGTTAGCAATGCAGAGAATGCTGCGTTATCTCCAGAGCTGCATAAACTGTCTCCTCTGCCAACGGCAAGAAGTGAAAGCTTGTAGAGACAATAAAAGATTTACTGTGCCTCTGTTCTCATTATGGTCAGGTTTACCCCACCCTCCTAATTAAATCCCTCTCATTTTAAACTTGGATTACTGCAGTGATTCTGCTTCACTTGTAGTATGCTATTTATCAAATAAACATCCTTTATCACTTGAGATTCCAGGAAAAAAAGTTTACATCCACTCACTGGGTACTTGTGAAGTTTAGCAATATTTCAATCTCTTTGTTCCTTTGCTACTGACACTTCACTGAAGGTGTCATCAATAAAGATACAAGTACCCTTTAACAAGTTATACCGTTAACTGGGTGAAATGATAGTGTAACTTTATTGCAGTTCCATGTTAACTGTATGTGACAACCTATTTATCATAAAGATATTCAGAGTAAAAATAGAAAATATCAGTAAATTTATAGATTCCAAGGCCAGAAGGGACCACTGTGATAATTTAGCCTATCCTCCTGTATAATACAGGCCGTAGAACTTCCCCAAAATAATTCCTACAGCAAATCTTTTAGGAAAAGATCAAATTTTGATTTAAAAAAATATCAGTGACGGTAAATTGTTCCAATGGTTAATCACTCTCACTGTTAAAAGTTTACACCTTGTTTACAGTCTGAATTTGTCTAGCTTCAGCTTCTAGCCACTGACTCATGTTATACCTTTCCCTGCTAGATTCAAGACCCCATTATTAAATGTGTATTCCTCATGCAGGTACTTACTGACTGTAATCAAGTCACCCCTTAACCTTCTCTTTGTTAAGCTAAATATATTGAGCTTCTTGAGTCTATCACTATAAGGCATGTTTTCCAATCCTTTAATCATTATCATGGCTCTTCTCTGAACCCTCTCCTATGTATCAATATTCTCCTTGAATTATGGACACCAGAACTGGACACAGTATTTCAGGAGTGGCTGTACCAGTGCCAAATACAGAAGTTATTTTACATCTATATCCCTACTTGAGATTCCCGTTTATGCAACCCAGGATTGCGTTGGCTCTTTTGGCCCCAGCATCACATTGGGAGTTCATGTTCAGCTGATTATCCACCACAACCCCCAAATTTTTGTTCCCACATGTATTTTAATATGGCTATATGTTATTGTTTGCTTAGTAAACTGGCCTCCAGCAATCTAGATCACTCCTAATCAGTGACCTGTCCTCTTTGTTATTTACCACTTCCCCGATCTGTGTCATCTGCAAACTTTATCAGTGATGATTGTGTGTTTTCTCCCAGGTCATTGATAAAGATGTTAAACAGCATAGGGCCAAGAACCAACTCCCACAGGATCCCACTGGAGACATACACACTCGATGACCTCCCCCTTTTTACACTTACATTTTGAGACCCATCATTTAGCCAGTTTATAAGCCATTTAATATGTGCCATGTTAATTTTATATCATTCTAGTTTTTTAATCAAAATGTTGTGCGGTACCAAGTAAAATGCCTTAGAGAAGTCTAAGTATACTACATGAACACTGTTACTTTTAATCAACCAAACTTTGTAATCTCATCAAAAAAAGATGTCAAGTTAGTTTGATAGGATCTATTTTTCATAAACTTATACTGATTCACATTAATTACATTACCCTCCATTAGTTCTTTATTAACTTAGTCCCATATCAGCTACTCTGTTTTGCCTGGGATTGACGTCAGGCTGATAGGCCTACGAATACCTAGGTCATCCCATTTACCCTTTTTAAAAATTAGCTCTCTTCTGGTCTCCTGGTGTTGTACTCAAAGTACTATATGGGATCTTTTCAGGGGGATTAAGGCAAAATGCCACATTTATTAGTAATACAGGTATTAATTAATACTCTATCATATGCATATGATATATTACAGTCATGCATTCACACACACACACACACAAACAAACACACTTCGTCTTGCTGTTGTTACCAGCTAGTTGCTCCCCTTAACTGCACTGGCCAGGTGAGTTAGATGGGGGGGAGAGGTGGAGCCAGGCTTCTGCCGATCCGGATCGATGCTCCGATGGTGACAAGACGAGACCCAGGGTCCTTCTGCAAGACACCTTGTATTTATAGCAGCTTCCCTCTTATGCAAATCCAGACCAGATTCAAAATCTGGGTCTGTGTCCGTTGGTCTGTGCTTTGTGCTGCTTTTTTTTCTGGGTGTTGTCCCAATGCTGCTCAAAGAGGGCGTTTTCTAAAGAAGGTGCTTGCTTCTAATCCCTGAGGTCGTCAATATGTCTGCTTTTTTTTATTGGGCCCACTTGACAAAGTTGTATTGTCCTTTGCTCTGGCTTCCATTCCCTCTTTAACTGTTGTAGCTGTCTGGAGGTGGGTGTCTTCCAAGCTTACTCATTCACACCTCATTCAGTCAATGGGGCAATTGGGGAGGGGGGGGAGATTTTATTCTACTTCTAGCAAAAAGGCACATTTTTTTTTACTTGGGGTAACTATACTATTCTTAGGGGCTATAACATTTGATACAAAGTTTTCTACCAATTTTCTAATACAAAGTTGTATGTGAGAGGCACAATGCCAAGTCATATGAAATACAAAATAAAACAGTGAACAGAAGTTACAATGCAGGCAAGTGTAGTGAATGGTGAACAGAACTTACATTAATAAAGTGAACAATTAAAAACAATTTCATTTATCAGTTCTACACTGGAACTTTCCCAGTATTCAAAGACCCACTGAAAATCAATAGTAATAGTTTAATGAGCTCTTGAGCATGTTCTTTTAAAACTCTTGGATGCAAGTTATCTAGACCTGCTGATTTAAAAATGTTCAACTTTAGTAGCTTCTGTTTAACAACTTACAGGGACACTAGTGAAATGGAAAGAGGGTTACCATCACTGTATACACCTGGGAGAATTCTGCAACACTGTATACACGCAGAATTCATGTCCCCTGCAGATCCCCCCCGGCAGAAAACACATTCTATTAGACAGACACTGCAGTTACACCTTTTGACTACCAGGGCTGCTGTGGCACCAGAGCAAAGGGCAGCCAGCTCACCCGATGTAGCAGGCAGTGATGGATAGGAAGACGGAGAGGCTTCTCACAGGGCCCTGCCTGTGGGGCCAGGTGAGGAGGCATGGAATAGAGGGGGGTGAGGGAAACAGAGTAGGGCGGGACCTAAATGGGAGTGGGGGTGCAGGCACACATGGGGATGGAGCAGATGTGCTTGACTGAATGGGAGAGACTAGGGGTCAGCCAGGTTCTGCATAGAAAAGGATCCCCCATTCCCTAACAATCCTCTCCCCCCAAAAAACCCTGTACCATACTTCTCCCACCCACATCCCAGGTTCACCCCAGGCTCCTTCCCAGAAATTACTTTTATTTCCATCAGTTCCTCCGTTACCTGACTCCCCCTAAGCCTTTACACTGCTTCTGAGGGGTCCAGGAAATAAGTGTCTGTATTGTAGTTTAAATGAATTACTCAAAGTTCTGTATTAATATGCGGAGTAAATCTGTTTGTCCAAAAACATTTCCTGAATCTTTTGTTGTCTATATTGTTAGAGACATACTTGCTGACAGGTATTTTGAAATAAATTACCAAAATAATTGAAACTAGTATGATTATATTGTGCTATTTTGACAAATAAAATATGCAGAATTTTAAAATATTGTGCACAGACTTTTTTTGGCACAGAATTCCCCCAGAAGTAACTTTAAGATGAGACTGCATCATCTGTTTCCCCCTCCAAATTCAGAACAGAAATATTTCTTGACCACTCTGTTTTTTTGCACTATTACTGATAATGCTACCATCTCCCTCTAGTAATGGACTAATACCTTTGTCAGGATTCTTTATATATTTAAAAAACTCCTTATTGTCCTTAACTCTGCTGGCCATGGATACTAGGAGAAATCTCTTACCTTTCCTTATCAATTTTCTACAATTCCTAATATATCCATTACTTTGAACAACCCCTTTCTCCCATTCGTTTTAAAGCTGCCTTCACTTCTGAATTAAACCACGCTGGTTTTTTAACCATCACAGCCTTCTTCCTCGATTGTGGATTTTTGGGCATCTAATAAGGTTCTTAAAATTACTCCCAATCATCATTCACATTTTTCTAATTAAATTCTTCCTCTCAGCAGATTTGACTCACAATTGTTTTCAGCTTTGTGAAACTAGCCCTATTAAAGTATATATGTGTGTGTGTGCGCGTGCGCACACGTGTTTCTTATTTTTTTACTAGCCTCGACTTCCTTCTGTATGCATATTATAAATGTGACCAAGTCATGATAACTTGTACCTAAGCTATCAACTTTTACTTCTGAGATCAGTTTCTCTTTAACTGTTAGGACAAGGACTAATCTAGAATTCCCTTGCCTTGGCTTCAACACTTTATCAAATTACTATACCAAACAGGATTAAATATGCTGCAAATATTATACCATACCACACCACTACTATTATTGCCTATTCTTCATAATGCTCATCTGACTTATGATGTATCCTCTTCTCCTTCCCTTGGTCTACTCTTGGTCTTTATGGCAGGGATTCTCTCTTTTGTGTTCATAGAGCACCCAGTACAAAGCTGCCCCAATCCCAATGGGGGTCTTTGGGCACTATCACAATATAAATATTTACTACCACTACTAGTCATCTAATTTGAAGATGAAGTAAAAGGTATACAGACAAACTTAGACATTTCCAAAAGTCTTAGTTCAGAGCTCCCTAACTTGGAAAAGTCTTTTGGTCACGCAAAGTATAATTCCCTCACAAGATTTATTCTAGTTAGGTTGCCATTAGGCAGAGACCCATTTTAAAAATTGGTATACCTTTGGTCTACAATCAAACAATCCCCTGTTCATTAACAGAAAGAGAGTATAACCAGATCATATATAAGAACTTGAGCACGCAAAGCTTTCCCCATACCCTTCCAACCTTTCTGGCTTTTTGTGGTATGAGTGTGGGGCAGGGCCAGGCCAAGGAGAGCATATAATACCCACTCTCTGCACTGGCTGCCTATCCACTAATGGATAAAGTTCAAGGTACTTAACATGATATACCAAAAAAACAAAACAAAACACAACAAATCACTGTCTAGGCTCAGGTTACTTCAGCAGAAATTCACCCAATATAGAAATATGCTCAAATAATGAGCCTGGATATTTTCAGAAAACTAAAAGAAAATTCTGCCTTTCAAAAGTGAATTTAAGACCAAGTTGTAGGTTTTCTCCAGATCACTACATTTTTGGGTTGTGTGTGAAGAATGGAAATCCTATTTAAATTGTAAGGAATATATTTACCTTTAAACAGTCTGTGCATATCCGTTAAATTAATTATTTTTACATTCTAGATAGTGAAACAATAAAAGCAAGCAGTAGTAATCAATTTCTGATGCTACTTGCTCACAAGAGGGCAGTATTTCTTTACTGTTATATTTTGTTGCAGGTTTACTACTAGTGAGGTTACCATGCAATATTGAAACCTGAAGCAAATTTGCTGAAGACTCTAAGGAACTTAGTTTTCATTGCTCAGACAGGTGAAATTAGAGTTATTCTAATAAACTTATTTAATCTAATATTCCTATGACAAAATCATCACCGTCACCAACAGTGTGATCTTAAAAGAGAATAAAAAACACACATTTAAAAAAGCAGGCTCAAAATGTTAAGCCATTTTCTTCTTTAGAAGAAACAGCATTTTTTGGTGTTGTCAAACTACATACAGTCATTGAAATGGTGAATGTTTTTGACCTATAGAAGGTTTGTATGACAAACAACACTGTATGACAGAGTAAGTACCTTCTTCATCTTCCCACTCTAGATCTAGCGAAGTGCTGTCATCATTTCCACTTGTTGATTTTGTTTTGGTCATTAAGTCACAGCTGCTCTCTGTGTTTGGTGTCAGAATGGTAGCATCAGATGAAAGTCCTACATCAAGAAGGTGTTTTTAATTCACATACATATTTGGGTTCAAGATTTAATAGCCAAAACTATCACATATCCACAGCAATTTTTATTTAGAATCTAAGCACTTTGCAAACCAACTAAAATTAGCATCACTATTTGATGAATCACTTCCATCCACCAATTTAATGTATCCTCCTTTGGGAGAGCATACAGCAGCTTTTTAACAGTTCACAACAACAAACAATTAAGGTAGGACAGTGAAGAAAACTGTATCCAATTAAAATTACACAGGGATTTAGACATAGAATGCAATTATCCAAGTTGGAATCTGGCCAGGGTTAACAAGGATTTCTAGAGTTCTACAGGATCCTTAATTACAAGCAGCCAGACACACTTTTTATACTTCAGAGACTGCGCTTCCAACAATACAAAGTCCATTAATAAGATAATGGGGTACTGGGTCAGAACTGATTCAAGGGTAAGAGTACCATATACAGCAATGGCTTTCAACCTTTTCTCATTTGCGGAACCCTAAAAAATTTGGAGCAAAATCTTAGATAGTCTGCGAACCCTCAGGAATCTACGGACTGCAGGTTGAAAACCACTAATATACAGGACCTTCTCCTGCAACTCCTAGGTGTTCTCTGGGATGTCTGTGTGGGACACTGCCACTTCAGTGCTGGAAAACTCTGGATTGCTAGTAGAAGTCAGCCTGAGGAGCTCAGTTTGGGTGCTAGTTCAAAACTCGTTTTATTAGAACAAACAACTTTAAGTGCTGGATACAATAAAGGGTACCTGTCTAAAGGATATATGAAGTACATCTCCAGATGCCTCCAGAACTCAAAAATCCAAGAGGAACAGCAGTTCCTATCTTGTCGTATACAGAAGTAAAGACCCAAAAGTGGGAAAACAAGGAGATTTTTCTTAAGGATATTCAAAACACAATTTGCTCCACAGTTAAAGAACATCTAATTTCAAAATGTACGTTGAAAATCACTTACTGCTACTTCGAAAAGCTTCATAGTGGAGCTTCATATTTCTCAAAGAACAATCAAACTCCTCCTCTGCCACTGAGCTGTAAAATCAACATTTTGCTTATTACATCCAGAGGTATCAGTGATCAAGCCTAGCATTTATGATTTTCTGGCATATTTATAGGTCCACCATTTTAAAAAGTCCATATGAATTAGCGTCTTTAAATAGGTTCTCATCTCTCACTTTTCATGGGGATCTCACAGAGCATTGTACATGGCATCCTCTTGTTAACCTTAGGAAATCATGTCTGCTCATGCGGTTTCAGCTACCATCTTTACGCAGATAACTTGCAAAATTACATTCCACTCCATATTTGTCTCCTTCCTTCCTTCCAATCCTACATCCCTGCTCTCTAACATCTCCTTTGATAACTTGCAGGTAACTTAACATGGCTAAAACTGGACTCCCTGAACCTTCCTCCCAAATTCACTCCTCTTCCCTCATTCTCTGTCACCACTAACACCACCTTCATCTTGGGTCATCTCAGACCTATGACCTGGCAGTTTATCTTTGACTCCTCCCTCTCTCATTTACCCTATGCATCCAGCATCCAAATCCTCATTTTCTCCCTCCATGGTATTTCAAAAATCCCCCCTCCTGCACCCCATGCACACAGCTAAAACTAGTTCAGGCCTTCTTCATCTCTCACTGTAATTACCGCAACCATCTTCTCTCTGGTCTCCTTAACAAGTATATAATTCCCCTCTGATCCATTCAAAATGTGGCTGCTTGGCTCACTTTCTTTGCTCATTTGGCTCCCAATATTGTTTCTTTGATTCCCTCCACTGCCACCTCTCCCCATCGTGGTGCTAATAAAAATCATGAGTTTATTTTCACTAACAAAATCTTTTGTGACAGCAGAAAGCACAAAGCTTGACACCATTCTATTACAGGTTTGATTAACTTACAGTTTTAATGCAGATTTGAATCATGAAACACATCAGATAAAGGGATAACTCGGGTAACTCTAGACTGGAATAGCATTTTGCATGTATTATTCCAGTAACTCCAGAGGATGGCAGTAGGAATGCAATATGGTGTGTAAGTATGATGATGGCATGCAAGAATGACTACTTTTTAGTGGCGAGGGGAAAACAGCATTTTCAGAATAAAAATATCCCTTATTTCAAACAGTCAGATGGGGAAGATGGGAAAGAACACATCCTCACTTATTGAAAACTCCCCCACTACTAGTCATTAATAAACAAACAGAAAAAAAAAAAAAAAAAAAAAGGTATTTTATTTAAAATATTACCTTTGATTTTCTCCATTATTAGCTGCTAGTGCTCGTGGCATAATCCTCTGTAGTCTATGTGGCTACCAAACAAAGTGTAAGTTGTCATATATCAGGAAGTTTTCAAAACTCACTCTGAAGAAACAGACTTAATACCCTTCAAAGCAGTTAAAAATATCAAAACAAGTTTCAACCTCCTGAGATCGACTACCTCCCTGTTGCATGGCCTAAAAATATTATCCCAGTTCCCCCAATTCAGCTGGGAAAGAGACAGGACTTTTATTATATTAATACAGATTCTTAAGTAGGTGAAGCATTTGTCAGATAAAAATAACTTTTTCTTCTTAATCTCAGAGGATGAGTATATTCTCTCCACGGCGGTACCAGTCCCTTCTAACTTGAAGGGCAAGAGTCTTCTTTCATTTTAACCCATTTTGCACACAAGAAATGTGATCACA
Organism: Chelonoidis abingdonii; assembly: GCF_003597395.2. Taxonomy (NCBI): domain Eukaryota; kingdom Metazoa; phylum Chordata; order Testudines; family Testudinidae; genus Chelonoidis; species Chelonoidis abingdonii. The sequence continues at coordinate 29,268,247 of NC_133773.1, forward strand.
AGGCACCATCCTATTTGCAAGCATGAAAATAAGAGGAGTTATTCACCATAGCATCTTTCCATCTCAGTTATTCTTATCTCAGCATAGTACTTTCTAAAAGCAGTTGAGATACGACGATTTGGAAGTTTGGTTCTGTCCGTAGAACATGTTCAATAGAAAACATTTAATCTGACAAAGAAAATCTGCTTTTAAAGAAGCAATTTTATTTCCTTACATTACCTCAGCACAAGGAATATTGCCACATATATTTCTATATCATAATAAAGTATTTGATTTGCATGAACAAAAACTTTACTATTTGTTGGTTCCTTTAAATTCTGCAGTTTAAAGCCTTCTTTGTATCATTATGTGTAAACAGATTGAAAATATGAGATACAACCTAGTAATAGGATTCCTTTTATAGCCTCACGATATATATGTTGTGGGCAAAGGGTTTCACTCATTTTTTAACAGTTTTTGATTTTAAGATGACTAACATCTCCATCCCCACAATCCCAGAGAGAAAAATTTGGGATAAAAATGTAAGGCCAGTCAGGTACCTGCTGGTCAGTTTCATCACTGATTTAATTAAATTAATCAGTGTGACCTCACTTTGATTATATAGAAAGAGGAAATGAAATGAGCAAGTTTAATTTTTAGTAGCAAGAGCCAGGTATGTAGCAATTATATTTTCTCAGGCACATAAAGGAGAGAAAAAGGACAAAAGTGTGAGTTGTAAAACAAAACATTAATTCAAGCACTTTAACATGGCTGTAGTAGAGCTCTTTCTGAAGGGCTGAACGGGTCTAGTGAAAATTTTTATTTAATACAGAAGTCCAATATGACAACGCCTTTTCTTGGCACAAAAGCATTTTCCCACTGTGGATTATGTGGCAGGTAATGTATTAGCACAACTAGATTCTGAATGTAATGAGTAACTGGGAAGTTATGGAGAAAGTGCAGTTCTTATTGATACTTGGTGAATGAGAGAAGGTGGATAGGAGGAAGGAAAGGATCACATATGTTAAGCAAAGTTGGATGTTTGGTTTCTACTGGATGAAGCAGATCCATCTTTAAACTTGTTCCATAAATTGGAAGGTAAGTCCCAGGGTACGCAAGTATTTCAAAACTATTGTTTTGCTTTGCAGAACTTGATCATGTCACCTGTACTCACATTTAGTATCTTAACCTGCATTTCTATTGGAAACAAATGAACTAAACAAGATGTATTTAACAACCAACAGTGGTCAAATCAGGTTCATATGTTGTCATATTTCCAACGATTCACCTGTTTGTTGAATTAACAGACCGATGCCTGAGCCAAGCATGGAGTTTCAGGCAGAGATAAGAGTTGGATTGTGAATTTTCTATAATGAATTCTAGTTTATTTGGACCATGTCAGAACTTAAGCTCATGTCCCGGAAATGTGCTTTTAAAAGATGGTTAAAACAAGATTAGAACTCTACTGTTTTCTTTTAATTGTAGCCACGACTATATTTTTAACTAAAAAACAAAAATAAGATTTAGAGACTTTGTGAAGAGTAACTAATTTCCTCCCCATCTCCACTCCATGTTGATTAATGTCACTCAACCTTTTTCAACAAGGTAGTCTGTTTAAAAACAAAAATGGTGCATTACAGATGTCCTAGGATCTGGGTAAGAAAGACCAGTTTTCAGAACAGGGCATTTGGTAGGGTTTCTCCCGAAGAACTTTTACAGTCCTATGCATAAAACAAATTACTGATGATGACCTTAAAGAGACCAAATACAGAAAAATAAAAAAAAAAGCAGAAGGTGAGAAAAACCCATTGAGAAAGAATAGAGAACACAGTAATAGCAAAAAAGAAAGAAAAAAAAAAAAAAAGAGGAAAAAATGCAGAATGGAAAGGCATCTCGAAACTATTTGGGAACATTTGATATCGGAAGAAAACTAGATCTCATCTTTGCCCTACAGTGTCCCATGAACTGTGAGCTGGCCATGATCATCATGTCAGACTCTTGCTGGTGAGAAACTGCAGAACTGGAATTAATTTGCAAACTTGACACCACCAAATTAGCCCTGAATAAAGATTGGGAGTGGCAGGGTCACTAGAAAAAAATAATTTCCCCTCTGTTGATACTTACACCTTCTTGTCAACTGCTGGGAATGGGTCACATGTACTTTGATTGAATTGGCCTCGTTAGCAGTGACCCCCAGCTGGATAAAGTAACTCATCTTTTCATGTGCTGTATATTCTTACCTGCCTACTGTATTTTCCACTCTATGCATCTGATGAAGTGGGTATATCCCACGAAAGCTTATGCTGAAATAAATTTGTTAGTCTCTAAGGTGCCACAAGTACTCCTGTTCTTTTTGACTGTTCATTTAGTGAACTACTGCATTTTCAATAAGGCTGAATGGTAGTTAGGCCTAAAATGGGCTCTCACCTAATGTTTTGTTGACTACAGGGATTCATTTTTCATGAGTTTAAACTTTCTTCAGTGAGTCTACCCACCGGCTTTTAAAACTGTCTGTAATTAACATGTAAACTGTGTTTAGGAAGTTTTGTTCTCTTGGGCATACTGTAACAACTGTCACAAACAGCATTTAAATGGATGTTGAAAAAAGTCAGATGTACAGTTCTAAGTGTTCTTTTAAATTTGCAGATGCTTCTTATAGTTAGACAATTTATACTCGTTATCTTTTAGTCAATGAATTGAGGTGAAAAAATGTATGTACTAACAATTATGGGCTAAAATACAGTAGGATTTTTATTATTCATATAACCACACTTGCATGAAGAAGTCAAAGTATCACAGAAGACAGACCAGCAACTGTCTACTGGATAAACAGAAAACAACCCCCCCCCCCCTTTTTTTTTTTTTTTTAAGACATCCAGGCTAAGTGTTATCAGCTGACTCCAATCTCAATAGCAACAGGCACTAGGCATTTAACACTACTACTATTCATAGGCACAGATGTTTTATGCAACACATGCACTACTCTGCTATAAAAATACTTTATACTAGACTTTAGGGACTATGCATGAAAATAGACACTACTACAAACCAAGCTGCATCTCAGAAATTACTTCTGAGAAAATAAATGAAGCTATGATAGTCTGTGTACACAAAAATATAGAACAGAAGCTCTGATATGTATTGGGGTCTTTTTCCCCTCACCTCCAAGAGCTTTTTCTGCTTTGCTGCCCTGGCTGCTTCACGTTGTGCAGCATATAAAGCCTCTTCTTCTATTCTTAACTTCTCCTCTTGTAAGGCTAACTGTATATGAACAAAATAATAAGGGTTAACAAAAGCAGAACCTATCTATCTTCCTATGAATAAAAACATAAGTTTACTAAATAAAAAGACAAACAAAAACCAAACTACCAGAATGTATAGTCAGAAACCATCTTCTTGATCATTATAATATGCAAAGTATTGCAAGTCTGCTAGTTTCTTCTTTCAAACAACTAATGAAATTGAATCAGATATATATTACCCTGTTAAAACAAAGACACCTACTGGGAAAATAGTGAGCTGTTTTAAATACATAAGGGCTTTTTACAGAGGACCATATACATTATAAAACTAGTTTTAAACATAAAATGAATTTGTATTACATTTAAAGAGGTATTCATCTGGAAGTGATCCCTAATTTCCATATCATATCCCATTAACAAGTAATGGGATATGATGTTAAAAGCAGACATGATGAATTAAGTTCTTTCATTTAAAATTTTTTTCGCCTCTCCCCACTAAATAAGCTGAATAAAATACATAGCAATTTTTTTCTTTCCAAAGGAAAAAGGCTGGCATATTTTGAATTCAAACAGCTCTCTAGAGAGGACTAGCTATCTTATTTATTATATTTTCCTTTTAATTAAGCAATACATGAATTAAGTGATCATCTTTCATACAAATTTAATTGCACAGCTACAGTACCTGGCCAACTAAAAATCCTGTTAACCGATAAATGCAAGAACAATGATTTGCCACAATTTAAAACCTGTTCTGCTTGTTTAGGCCATTATTTGTAATCATAAAATTATCCAAGTCAGACAATCACCAACCTCTGACTGAAGTTTCATATCAAATGCTCTCTGTTTTTCAGCAATGGAATCATAATGTCTCTCTCTCAGATCAGCAATTTCTTCCTCTGTCAAAGGCCTGAAGAGGGAGAAAATACAGTGGCACTCTTTAGTAAATGATTAGTTAGACTTGGAACTAACAACACAAGCCTAATAAATGGAAGCATACTAATGAGGGAAAGAAGGAAGCAGGTAATTTATAATTCTGAATTGTTCAGCCAGCCTTCTGATCTGAAGCTCTAACTTGACTGGCCCCTTAATCCAAACCTAGGAGCAGGTTGAAAGTACAGTTCATATCTAAAACAAGGTTTAAAGTTATAGGGCTTACCTAAACGAGCAGTTAATGCACAGCAAATTGGGGTGTAAATCTAACACTAGTATGCAATACACTAACTGTCATGTGGACCCTGTTACTGTGCATTAAATCTTCCCTAGTGGAATGGAAGTAGATCAAAGTACACTCCAGGGAACTTTTAGAGTGTGGTCCACACAAACAGTTAATGCACAGCAAGGTAGATTTACACCCCCGTTTGTTGTGCATTACTATTTCTCTCTACATACGCAGGTATATTCCCCATGAAAACTCATGTTATTAAAGGCAATGTGATATTAAAGTGTATTAAATGAAATCGCATTCCCTCAAGAAGGAATTCACCCTTTACAAAAGTTATGCCCCTTTTAGGAGAAGGATAAAAGCCTCAAAATTAAGATTGAAAGATTCCAACTAATATCTCAGTGCTGTATGACCTTTTACTAACAGCTGTCCCATCCTATTTAATTGTGTCCCCTTTTTCTAATCTCTAATAGAAATAAATATTGGACATATTTTTGATTATGTATTATTTAATATATAGTAAAGATTTCAAAAGGAAAGTAATCCCAAGATAACTGAAGTTATAACAGAGCTTAAAATATTCTCTCAGATCAAAGTGTAGGAGGAGCAGAACAATGTGTTTATTAAAAGAACTGGAATGGAGGATCTGTTTCATGTTGATTATACAGTGTCCTAAAATTATGTAACAACTAAGCAACGAGCATAGTGTTTCACAGGGAGCAAGGCCCCACTCTTGAAGACAAGTTGTTGTGCCAACACAGCGTCCGTTGAAGTTGCAGAATCAAGTGATAACGTTGCAGGATATATTAAATGTTACAGCATGTTGGATATGAATTCATGGAATAGAAAGATTTTATAATTTTAGTAATGTTCTTGTAACATTTGTATATATTTTTGCAAATATTAGGGGACCAAGTTAAGATTGAGTGAGTGGTATAAGCCTGTAGATTACAGAGCACTGGAGAATTCACTGGAACCTTTTTCGTGTCCAGATTTCCCCCCACAACTAGCAGAATGTTTGTGAAACTATTTTTTGTGGGATGTTAGAAGGGGATTTTTTTTTTTTTTAAACTGACTTACAGAACAAAAACCGAAGCCAAAGGCTTAAAAAGGCAAGATATTTAAGAAAATCAGGTAAAGGAAATACAGACAAAGATTCTGCATTGTTTTATCTTTGTATGCCTAAATAAAGGCTACTTGTTTTTAACTTTGCACCAGTAGTTTAAATATAGTAAATGTTTAATAAACTCAATCAGCAATCTTGCTGTACATTATACAGATCTACCTTCAATTAATTTATTAACATGCAATTGAGTTTAAAAATATTTTTATGCATAATCACTGAAATATACTTTAAGAAAATATCTACATTGTGAACAAAGTTGAATACCTGTGAGGAAAACAAAAAGGCAAGTGCCGTAGCCTTTTAAAGAAGTAGAAACCTTTAAAATTTAGAAGGATACTTCAAGATATTTAAGATTTTTCTGTTCTAGACTACTGAAAAAAATTGTTGCTTTATACTGATTTACTTGAAGTCCTTCTCTTGATTCAGATGCCAACCTGCTTTGAGATTTTTAGGGGTGTTTACAAAAAAAAATTAAGGATGTTGCTTGAATCAGCCACTAGCACCAAAGGTGTAAAGCTAAATACAGTTGGGGGGAGGGGATGTCTAGCCTAGCACTGTGAATGCTTGTGGTGAATTTTAGATTCACAGAAGTGTATGTCAGAGCAATAGGGATCCCCCACCCCACCCAGAAACTGGGACCTTTCCCTCTCCTCACCTCCAGAACCAGTCCACGACCTCTATCCCTGCCTCCTCATCTGCATGAAACCAGGACCTCTCTACCATCATCCTTATTGTATTCTTGGCCCCCACTCACAAGAATGGAGAAGGGGAAGATCAGTCTTGGGAAAGCTACCTAAGGTCCTGAATTACCTTGGTCAGACCTGGGCCTGGACCTCCTTCCGGGGATGATCTTCCTCCATTGCATTCCCCCTCTGGCTTTTCCTCCCCCGCAGGCTGTGCAGTAAGGGTCTGATAGCAGGCAAACTCCAGTGACTGACTGCGGAGTCTGGGGTGCTAGATTCAATACTGAAGCCACAGGCTGCCACAACTGCACAGAGCACTCTACAGGTACACTACTCAGGGATAAAAGACCCATGGCACAGCTGTGGCTGACCCAGGTGAGTTGATTTGGGCTTGCGGGTCTAAGAAAAATTGCCGTGAAGATGTTTGGGCCGGGACCGCAGCCCCAGGTCTGGGACCCTCCATCCTTGCCCCTTCAGGATCACTGCAGCTTGCTTCCTATCATTCTCACCAAACAGTCTACGTATGTGCCCCAAAGGCAGTGGAGAAGAACATCCCCCTGTGGTTGTGGTGCTATTTGATGCGTTAGTCAGATCCAAGTGGTTGTGAATGCCACATAAAGGTAAGCTTTGCAAAACTAATAGATTTAAGGTGTGGGTTCATCATTTCAGAAATAAATATAAAAATCAGGTGGGTTAAAAAGATTATGGATTTACTGTTGACTAAACTCCATTAAAAAGTATTTTAAACTATATTAAAATAAATTATCACTACAAATATTAATATCTTGTAAGTGCACAGTTATCCACTGAAGTTGGGTAACTGTCTGGCATTAGAATTTTCAGGCATCAGTTAAGTGAAAAGTCAGCATGAATTTTGCTGGTCAAATGTAACTTGACTAACATGATGGAAGAGGACATAAGCTAGTAAAAAAAGCTCTAGTAAAAAAAAAAAAAGCAGCTCTTGAAACAATGTCTTACCTATGACTGCTTCCTGGGCTTTCTCCCTGTTAATTTATAAATACAATCAATGTAATTAAGATAATCCATTATCTACATCTAAATGTACAAACTAACCAATCTACATTTATTAAAATACCACCAAACTTCCACAGACAAAAGTTTTAAGATCAGAAGCAACACCCATGTGTAATTAGAGATCCAACAGAATGAGCTACAAGCATCCTCTTTTTCCATCTTCACCTTTCTAAGTAACAGGCAGCTAGTCTCAGCTTGTCTGCATTGTGATAGAATGCTGGCACCCCGAGAAAGGAGGGTCTTTCTTGTATAGGTAGACCACAAGGCAGGTTTTCTCTTATGGTCTCCAGCTTGTTTTGGCCATTAAAGAGCCTGAAGGATCAGGCTTCTCCCCTGCACATGATAGCCAGCAACATGCTAGAACTACATGGAACATACAGAGCAGGCTGACGGGCCATTTGTTAAATAGCGCAACTTATCACCACCCTTTGCGCTTTATCTAGGAGTAGAACCTGGGCAACTTTGGTACTGTCCATGGATGAAGAGAGCTCCATGGCTGCTGCCTGAAAAACTTCAGATTCCTGAAGACCTCATGGTGAAGATGCCACTCTTCCTAGTCTGTCCACTTAGCTAGTCTCCCCTTACATCACACTTCTCCTAGATGTGAAGCACTCTTGCTGGAAAAAGGTGTTTTTCCGCCCATGTGAAAAATATATTAGGTTCCCTCTGAAGCGTTTTGGACCTAGGGACCTCTGCGTTTCTTGACATGACTTGGCAACATATTGTCCATCATTATCAGCATGTGCTTGTTGGAAGTGAAGTTGTGAGGCCTATTTTGATCCTTTTGAATGGCTTGTCATTTGAGCCAATTTATGCACAGGCAGAGTGAGAGAACTGCATAAAACTTGAATTGGCATTCCCACAGTGTGCAACTTTCATGTTTTCATATTCTGGTCTGGCTCAGATACAGTACCACTGGGTGAATCTTCTACTCTTTACTAACCAGATCAGTGATGTGTTTACCTCATTCTATGTTAGCCTGGGAGGAGGCGACCTATGCAACCTGGGTCTTTGTTTCAGGTCACTCTACACCAGTGGTTCCCAAACTGGGGATCGTGAAATGTTACAGGAGGTTCTCAGGAAAAAAATTCCTTAATGGCAGACAGAGCTGTCCCTAGGGACTCTGGGCAGCACAGGTCCAGCAGTCCAGAGCCCCTGGACTTCCAAGAGCTAAGCAGATCAAAGCAAGCATATCTGTCAACTGAGAAGATTTAAACTTCAAGACTCCTTATAAGAAATGGAAAGGGAGGTGGACATTTTTTGCTATTTTTAAAATTAAATAGGCAGCTAGTATTGTTTTTAAAATTATGAAGAACAAGTTTAAGCTTTGTTGTAACATGCATTGTTTGCCTGGACTGCTCAAGACCTGAATGCTTGTGTAGGAGGAACTCTGAGTTGGCGTCTTAAATAACTTCATGTTGTTTCACATCTGATTCTCCTTGATGAAGCATAAGAGCCTTGTCTTATGACAGGCTGATTCAGAGCGATATAAACTATGAAAGTGAGATCTTGGCAGAATGTTGCCATTTTCATAATGTAATAAAAACACTGTAATTATAAATAAATAGTGTGCAATAAACATGTCATAAAATTTTTTTTTATATTTCCAAGATCACTGTTTTATAAATTATACTCAGGTAAAGGAGAAAATCCCTGGAAATATTCATTTTTAGGAGGGGGTTCGTGAGACTTGACATTTTAGTGAAAGGGGTTCACAGCTTGTTAGAGTTTGGGGATCACTGGTCTACACTATAAACTTAACTTGGATAACTAAGTCGTTCAGGGGGTGAAAAATCCACACTCCTGAGTGACGCAGTTATATTGACCTAACCTCCAGCGTAGACAGTGCTATGTCAACGGGAGAGCTTCTTACATCAATATAGCTACTGCCTTTCACAGAAGTGGATTAACTATGTTGACGAGAGAAGCTCTTTGCTAAAGCAATGCAGCAGCGCAGCTGAAATTTTAAGTGTAGACTTGCCCTCAGTCACTGAAAGGCGCAGATTTCTGCCAGGGAAGAATTACGTCAGAAGCAAATTTTCTTGTTTTGGCTTTTTCCTTTGCTGTTTCTCCACCATAACCCCTTTACTGAGGCTGGGCAGTGAAACGAACCACTATAGTATCCCAGGAGAGAGATTTGCTCCAGACAAAATGGTGTACAAGTTTTCCCAAGTTCTAGGGCTACTAGCCTTCAAGAGGCCATTAAGAACCTATTAGATTAACTTTAGAAAGATCTATAATTTTTTCTAAAAAAAACTTGACAAGAAAATCACTAAGTTATGCCAGAAGCAGTCCATTTTCCATTTGAGGATATTGATGAACTGTTCAGGAGAAACTAGCGACTGACCCGTGCCATCATTTATTTCTTTTTGAGAAAGTTTTTTAAAGCTGTTGTGCAAGGACACTCCTATGCAAATAGTTCTGTGACTGCTGCTCTTCACAGATGGTTGAAAATGCCACTTTTGACCTAGTGCCTCAGCATACTTGAACTGTGCTGGTATCCATTATAAACCCACACCTCGTAGATTACTGCTTATGTACAGATATTGGAACCACAAAGGATGCCAATCCTGTTTATTGAAGGTGCAAAAGGGAGACCAGTAAGGGTCACTGTTTAAATTTTGCAGTACCAACATTTAAACAAAGTTCATTCTTAGATAGCAAAAACTGTCAGAGCAAGTCTAGTATGTATACCCTATGTGCAGTAATTTTACTCTTGTGCCAGGTGACAGCATGTCTTTGAATGCATTATGGGTCATGTGGACAGAGTCCAACTGCCTCCAGGTCCCTGAGAAGTTCTAACTGTACCTTCTGAATGGTATTTGGTTTGTCTTTTTTTTTTTTTTTTTTTTTTTGGTGTTGTCAGGGAGTTGGGAAAAGAGGCTTCTGTACACAGAAATCCCCCCTTTACTACTTTCCTTTAAAAACTTTAAGTTGCAGTGAAGGATGGACTGAAAGCAACTCCCTGTAGCATGAGTGAACTACTTCCTTGTGTTAGGCTTCAGAAATGAAGTCGGGCATTACCAAAGAGTAACCCCAACACACACATTCCTAGATGGAGCTAAAGACACTAACTCCAGTGCTTCTACCAGTTCAAGTTAGCGCTTATAATAGTTCAGGTGCCAAACTCAGATTCTCTGTATAAAAGCATGCTGTACTGCCATTACTCAACTGATATGGGGAATGTTTGTGTTTTACCAAAAGATTACAGTTAGCCAAGTATTCCTACTCTTATGTAGGATACCCCCACACACTGAATCTTTATCATCAGGTATAATTTTTTTTCCACAAGTACCATTATAATAATCCTGCACTTCCCTTTGCAGTCCCACTTCTCTCCATCCCCCGTAACCAGAGAAATATTATTTACTACTATCCTAGAGGAAGAAAATCAAGCTCTGATAGTGTCAAAGAAATATCAGCAACTCCTCTATGAAGAGACCAATGCAGAAGTTAGCTGCAGCCAGAAGGGTTAGCAAGATGTGGATCTTGGGACTACAAATAAATTTTTTTACAAGTATGAAAGTGTGTTGAATTACTGAGTGCTGTACTGTGAAACCCAAGTACTTACCTCATCACTTTCCACTAGATTCTCAAACTGCAAAGAAAAAACAAAACACAAACACAGAGTATACAAGGTTACTGACAAGCAGTCATTGCGATACAAACACCACACTTCAATGAACATAAATAAAAATCAGCATAATTACAACGTTTACCTATTAGGCATATTTTGTGGAAACGCCGCTCTAATTAAAGCTGAAGACAAGACTATTCAATTATCAAATCTTCTACTTTGTGAAGAACTATTGCTTTTGGAGTGTGACCAGCTTCCCTACAAACATAGCTTGTAAGTTGTTTTCTTCTACACAGAATGTAATAATTAAGAGGGTAAGAGTTAGAATTAAGAGTTTTGTTGCATTTCATTGCATTTGGTATTATACAGTGCCCCGAGCAACTCTGCTGGGAGGGTAATTTATGGTTTTATTAGTTAACGACTGATGAATTGTCTCAAGCTCATGTATTCTGATATGAATAAGAGCCGTAAAACTATCAGTTACAGGCACTAGAGACACAGAAGTACTGTATATTAGTGTAAAAGTGCACCAAAGCCAAAAGCTGTATTGAAAGCTCTCTAAAACACTAAAATATTAAAATAAATAAAATTCATGACGTGTTTTCTGAAAAGTATTCATAGGGCAAAATTAATTAACTTATAAAAAACAAATAAATTGCCTATACAAAAGCTCTAGGCACCACTGACATCTCTGAAGAAATAAACACAAGCTTTCCTAAGCAAAAGATGGAAAACTCTCTCTTCTAGCTATGGATCCTAACCTCCTAAAACGGTCCCAGTGTCCCATCCCCGAATCTGCCTCCTGGAAAGCTGCAGCATAGATATACCTCTTCCACAGAGAGACCTCAATTTATCCTTTCCACTTTGGAGATATACAACAATAAATTCAGGCGGAATAATTAGTTACTTGAAACAGAAACGAGGATTCTAAGCACGATGACAACTTTGCATATCAGGGAGTAAAAGTCAATGAAAACATTAGGATGCTTTATAAAGGCATCTAAGCACAGAAGGATGAATCCAAAATATATGCAGCCTTTTAAGTTGCACAAGCCACTGCAGTAGGTTGACCTATCACAAAGATCAAAATAAAACAAACAGAAGCCATCCAGTGCTGCTTCCTACATCTATAGTAGAGTCAATCTACAAGCATCGGTGAGCAGCACAGCCCACAGGAATTCCTATAAGGCACAGAAGTAGTAGAAGCTGTAGTATAGACAGGACTTGAGAATTTTTGCTTCTGTCTCATCTGCTGCTGGGTAGGGCACAGAAAACCAATACTTTGATTCCTATATGCATTACAGTTTAGAATACTGACATGCCTAAGTCTTTTTACTTGATCAAGAGAAGCGGCACGACAATTACTATTTCATAATTCACTTAGTGCTTTAGTTTGATATACTGTTAAGAGGTTCCATTTTATGCAAACAATGACAAGTGCCAGAAAGTCTGGTGGGGGTGCAACTTTTAAAAAAAGGTTTCAAGGCTTAGGGGAAAAAAGTACTTACCTCAATAGTGAAGTGTTCTCCAGTTGAACATGTCCTAAAATATTTTGATCTAGAAAACAAACCCATAATTTCATGGCAGGTTAGTAGTTCTAGAGTTCAAATAACTTCTCAAAATATTTTTAAAAAGTTATTTATGACAGAATGAAGTCAGGTCTGATACTTACACGACTACCATTTTAATCGCAAAATTAGAAGCAGCTCAGGAGCAAAATACTTCAAAAGCCATTGTGAATTCATTTTAATGTTTAGGCTTAAGCTAATTTATTATTGTCAACTATTAATAGAGTTATATTAACTGATGCATTATATTACAGAGGAGACAAGCTGGAGTGTGAAAAATACTTGTCTGAGGATGTAAAAATGTTTTTTTCAAATTGGAAGGAAGGTGTAAAAAGAATAAACACCTTTCCCAGTGAAGGAGTAATGTATCAGGATGATGATCGCTTTGCATTTGCTGCCATTGTGCATTTCTATTTTTCAACGTGTTAACCAGTTTAAGTACATTTTACCTATTTCCCTCAAGACACATCATTCTGGCCAGCCTCTGAAAAACTCAGTGCTCATGGTATGACCCATTATGCCTGCTAGCAGTGTTCTATGTAACACATGCCAACTTGTAGAATGTCATTCTTTGACTGTTTACTGATGTAGCTAGGGGGCTAACCTTTTATATCCCTTGTTTCTTCAGAAAGATTACTGATTTATCCAAAAAAGCATCAAGAAACAAGGTAGTAAACCAGCACCATTTGACTTGCCAGTTCTCCATGGATCACAATTTGGGAATCAAATGACATTTTTGGCAGAGGGTGGTTGCGCATAGCAACTACAGAGATCCAAGCCTTTCTTTGAGTCACTGACTGACATAAGTATATCTTAAGGAGTCAGGCGAGCATAATAAGGAGTTTATCCAAGACTTTCAACCGAGACTTTTTTATTTTCAGGCTATCACCCCTCAGAATATTGGCTCTCAAATAGGAGACCACTGCTGTTTTAGGTATGGTTGTATTTATACATTATAAATTCTAGCACAGGCGTAAATAAAAACTACTGTTCTTTCCAGAAACAACTTCCAGGGTAACCCAACCATGACTGCCCTTACTCACTGTTAGAGGAGCTTTTCTAGACGTTCAGCTCCCAAAATGTTTTGTAGCACAGAGAAAGAGCACATGTGCACACACACCACCCATTTAAAAAAGAAAGGGTGAAATTAAGGAAAGAAAAATTTAGGTTGACACTAGGAAAACTTCCAGACTGGTGAGATGTACCAGGCTATGGAACGGTCTCCCAGAGTTTTGAGAAAACAGCTACGTTACAGCAAGCCCAGTGGACTGTAACAAGTCTAGGAGGGCTCAAATAAAGCCCAGTTCCTTGACTGATGTAAATGGGTTGGAAAGAACAGACAATATGCTGAATCCCAGAACTCCACATAACCATGTAACGCCACTCTTGAGAAGCAGATTCCTCAGCCAAGTATCAGCAACATAACTGTCATGTTGACTACACTGAAGGCAAAATATTGAAGAAAAACAAATTATTTAGACTACATGCCTTCATCGGGGTTTGCAGTTAGAAATCAATGGGTCCAAAGTTACTTCAGTGACTATGAAAATCCTTATATGTCTATCTTTAGCCTTCTGTTTTTGAAATTTTCAGCCTGTGTTTTTTTTTTTTTTAAAGTTCACATTAAGTTCAACATTAAAGTCTAAATAACTTTTCATAGTTAACATGGAAGCAATTTTGTTTTGAAGTAAAAGATTTGATGCCATTAAAAGTTTTGTTTTGTTTTTTTTTTAAACAAAAATAATGTTTTTGCCCTGATGCTAAACACACTCAGGCACAAGCTTAACACTAAACACAAGCAGGCCGACTTACGTCAGTGGGACTATTCATAAGCATAGTTATGTACCTGAAGTGTTCCCAGAACTGGGGCCTTAATCTTCAATTTTGATTTCTGCCAATACCAATGTTGCAAAATTCAATAAATATACTCTACCCATAGTGGCATTTTAAAAATTGCATTTATGAATCCATTTATTATTATTAAGGTTGTTAAGTTTTAATCTAAAGTTGCAATAGCACAAATTTCCAAATGAGTTTTAAAAAGCCTCAGATTTAAATTAATGATTGTTTTTTTGGTTAAAAACAGAAACAAAAGAAAACAAAAAAACCCCAAGCCATTTACATTGCTTCCCCATGTTGCTTTCGTTTTCAGCTCACAATACCATCATGTTTAAAAATGGTCTCCAGAATGCATACCTCCTGTTTTAAACTGAATAATTGTCTAAAGGGATGGATAAAAAGCAACAGAAGAGGCATTTTATGTCCCTTGGCTCTGTTGTTCCCTCTTATGTACAGAAATGATAAGCATGGGCCTTTCAGGAACTCAGTGCCCTGAAATCCCACTAAGGTTATGGACGACATGAGGGCACTGGGCACCTCTCAGGGTAGGGCCTAGAGTGAATAAGGAAGGAGTGGGGAAAATGTTGTTTTCATCACCACTTACCATTTGTCTCATTAGTACATCATTAATGTGCATATGTATATTATGTTCTGATATTCTATATTTAAATACTGATACATTTGATTATTTTCTTGAAAGAACTTTTAAGGGAGAAGGCTACAATATTGCTTCACTTCTCCACCTCTTGCAGCTCATACAAAATCATGACCTTTTTGACATTACAGGCAGGGCCGGTGCAAGGAAGTTTCGCGCCCTAGGCGAAACTTCCACCTTGCATCCCCCACCCAGCTAACCTCGCCCCCCCCCCGCAAAGCAGCTAACTCAGCATCCGACGCGGGGAGCCCCTCGCAGCGAGTTACCCCCTCCTTGCCACTGTGAATTCTAACCCTCTCCCTCGACGCGACTACGTTTGCCCAGGAGACTCTTCACCCCCCACCGCCCGCCATGCAGCTAACGCCTGCCTGGGGAGACTTCGCCCCCTCCCCCCACACCACGGCAGCTAACCCTGCCTGGGCAGACTTCCACCCTCTCCTCCCCCCACCACGGCAGCTAACCCTGCCTGGGGAGCCCGCCCCAGCTCACCTCTGCTCCGCCTCCTCCACTGAGCACGCTGGCGCTGCTCTAATTCTCCCAGCCCAGGCTTGCGGCACTGACTGGAGGAGATTTAAGAGCTGGGCTGTGTGCTCAGCGGAGAAGGCAGAGTGGAGGTAACCTGGGGAGGGGAGCTGTTCCCCTGTGCGCCCCCCCCATTACTGCAGGCAGCCCTCCCCACGTGCCCCCCCACCCAGCTCACCTCCACTCCACCTCCTCGCCTGAGGGGACTTTTAGGCCCCCCCTACCACTAAGCGCCCTAGGCGGCTGCCTAGTTTGCCTAAATGGTGCAACAGCCCTGATTACAGGTTAGCCAATTAAACCTTTAAAGTTGATATATCTACAGAAGAATGACAAAATATTGTATGGGAAAAAGAGACATATAGGGTTCACATTTACACCTCCATGGAAGGAGTAAATAAGCTAAATACAATCCTGTTTAAGTAGTCATGGGGGGAGGAGGGGTTATATTACAATCTTGTAATAAAATTAGATATGCAAGAACATGGACATATGGAAAGTTATTAAAATATTAAACTGATTTTGTTTTTTACTTAAGTGATAAAAATGTTTATGCTTCAATCTTATTAGGGAAATGATAGCAAAAGAATGCCAGGAGCTCCAATTATATTTATTTCCCACAGCTGCCTTTTATGAATGATGTGATCTCTCTGGGAGCAAAGAGAAAAAGCTTATGATTGAGGACAGGGACAAACTAAACCTGATCTACTTTTTAATATGACTGGAGGCCAGAAACATTAAGTTTTATTTGAAGAGCAATATTAACATAAATTTGTTTCAGGACACAATTAAAAATTATCATTTTAAAACAGACCAAATTCTGTAGCTTAGCAGGCAGCTTAGGCAACCTTTCTTCTTGTTCCCACTGAGAATTCAATTACTACAGTAATTCATATAGCAGACACTTTGCTAAAAAGCAATTTTAAAATAATCTCTGCAATTTCATATAAATATAAATTCAATTTAGATTAGTGTTTGTGAAGTGCTTTGCAAGCCTCATATATAAATGCACTAAAGTGTAAAGTAAACAGTAAAGAATTCTTAGCCTGAGCATTTACAAGAGATCTCTCCAATTTTATAGTTTGAGACTTCAACGCATACAACAGTGAAGGTGAAGCACTAATTTCCTCAGAGAGGCTGAACTTTCTCCCATAAGTGATTACCATTACCTTCAGTGGGAACAGCATCAGATCCCATAAGTACGGATCTGTATACATCCACAATATGGTTTGGAACCAGGGATTTCTGCCAATTTTATCAGTAAAATTCACTTTACATAGCATTTACTACAGAGGTCTTCAGAATTTCTAAACTCTCTCAACTAATACCATAATATTCTCTCTTCCATCCCACAGTTCTAGGAAACATCTACAAGATTCACAACTTTCTAAAGTCCAACTTTCCCTTTCTCAGTTGCTCATAACTTATTGGAAACAAATAAATCTTTCTAGACTGAAAGCTTTCATGTTGGTCATCAGCAGAGGTGATTATTTCTAATCTTTGGGCAAAATATTTGTTCAGTATATACTGAAGTCAAATATTTATTAACTATCTATAGAAATATATTAAAGACCTTCCCCAAAGACTACGTTTAGATTTTTACAGATGCTAATTGATTCATATTTGGCTTACATCACAGATAAAGACCCCCCAAAAGAACACACATTTGAACAGTTTCCTAATTTATCAACTTTTTTCTAAATAAAAGCATAGCAGAAATTTTTTTGATCAACCAAAAGCCGCAGTTGTTCAGAATGTTGATAAAAACATGAAATGTTTTCATTTTTCATCAAGCTAAACTCCAAGTCAGTTCAAAGCTACTGAATTTGGGGGCGTGTGCGCACACAGGTATGCATGTCCAACCTGTTCTTAAAAAAAATCCAAGGATGGAGATTCCACAACCTCCCTTGGAAGCCTGTTCCAATCCTCAACTATTCTTATAGTTAGAACATTTTTCTTAATATCTAATTTAAATTCCCTTAATGCAGATTAAACCCATTATTTCCGGTGGCCATGGAAACAAATGATTACTGTGCTCTTTATAACAGCCCTTAACACACCTGAAGACTTATCAGGTCTCCCTTTAGTCTTCTTTTCTCAAGACTAAACATGTCAAGTTTGGCTGTTGTTTTTTTCTTTTTTTCTTTTTAAAAGCTTTCCTCATAGGTCAGGGTTTCTTTAGCACTTTTGTTACTCTTCTTTGAACTCTCTCCAATTTATTCGTATCTTTCTTAAAGTGTAGCACCCAGAATTGGACACAGTACTCCAGTTGAGGCCTCACCAGTGCAAAGTGCAGTGGGACAATTACTTTCATGGGTAACATACAACACTTGTTAACGTGCCCCAAAATGGTATTAGCCTTTTCCACAACTGCATCACACTGCTGACTCATTCAATTTGTGATCCACTACAATCCCTCTGGATCCTTTTTGGCAGTACTATCACCTAGCCAGTATTCATTTCATAGTTATGCATTTTATTTTTCCTTCCTTAGTATAGCACTTTGCACTTGTCTTTACCAAATTTCACCTGGTTTAATTCATTTCAAGTCTCCAATTTGTCAAGGTCATTTTGAATCCTAAACCTGTCCTCTGAAGTGCTTGTAATGCCTCTAAACTTGGTGTCATCTGTAAATTTTATAAGCATGCTCTCCCCTCCATTATTCAAGTCATTGATGAAAATATTGAACAGTACTGAACCCAGGACTAACCCCTAAGGAGCCCCACTAGATACATCCTCCCACTTTGACAGTGAAACATTGATAACTACTCTATGAGTATGTATAGTCTTTCAACCAGCTGTGCACCCACTTTATAGTAATTTCATTTAGACTTCTTTTCCCTAGTTTGCTTATGAGAACATCATGTGGGAACTGTGTCAAAAGCCTTGCTAAAAAAAAAAAAATCAACATATATCATAATTGCTCTTTCCCCTGTCCGCTAGGCCAGTAACCCCATTGAAGGAGGAGATTAGGTTGGTTTGGCATGACTTGTTCTTGATGACTAGCTATTCTTCATAACCCTATTAGCCTCTAGGCGCTTACAAAGTGAGTGTTTAACAATTTGTTCCAGTATCTTTCCAGGTACCAAAATTAGCCTGACTGGTCTATAATTACTCAGGTCCTCATTATTCCTCTTTTAAAAGTTAGGTTTGCCCTTCTCCAGTCTTCTGGAAACTCACTCATCCTCAACAAGTTCTCAAAGATAATTGCTAATTGTTCTGAGATTGCTTCAGTTAGTTCTGTAAGTATCCTAATATGAATTTCACCAGGCCTCACCAACTGGAGTACATTTAACATACCTAGATATTCTTTAACCTGTTTTTTCCTTTATTGGCTTGCATAAATGTTAATTGTATTTAGCATCTGTTCATCATTAACCTGTTCAAAAAAACTGAAGCAAAACAGGTATTAAGCACCTCAGCATTCTTGATATCTTGTATTAGGTCTTCTTCTGGCCCTAAGTGGAGGGCCTAGACTTTCCCTTGTCTTTCTCTTGCTCCTAATGTATGCAAAGAAGCTCCTTATTGCCTTTTATGTCCCCCGCTAGTTATAACTTAGGGTATGTTGACACTGGCAAGTTTCTGCGCAACAAGTTATACCACTTTTATTAAAGCGCTGGAATTAAACGGCTGTTGCGTGTCCACACTGGGCTCCTTGTGATGGTGGAGTGCATCCACATTAGCAGCTCTTGCAACCACAAAGAGAGCAGTGCATTGTGGCACCTATCTGCCACTGTGCAGCTGGGTTCAGGGTGCTTTGGGAAGGATTTTCAATGTCTCATGGGGCAGGCACAGCACCACATGATACAGGTTTCCCAATGCCATTGTTTCATGGGCCTCCTGCTACATTGCCAGCTGCTTTTCAACTGGGAGAGGAGAAGGAACAGTGTGGGACAGGAAGGGTGTGTGTGTATATATGTATGTCGGGGGAGGAGGGACAGGGTGTTTTGGGGGGAGAGAGTGTGTCAGCATGCTATCTTGCAAGTTCAGCCAGCGGCAGGAAGCAACCAGTCCTGAGGCAGGGAGAAAACCCCAACATCAGCTCCCTGCATCCCTCTCCAGCTCTCTCTCACACACGTGCTTCTGTGTTCAACAGGAGGAGCATTCCACATTAATGGTTTGCTTTGTGTCCCAGAGCAGCATGCACAGCATGCAATGGCTGTTAGAAAGGGAGCTTGGTGCAGCAAAGTTCAAACAATGAGCAGAGCAGCCCCTTGAGGGATTATGGGACACTTCCGGAGGCCAACTGATTTCTTTCTGCACTGTAATGTGTTTACACTGCCAATACAGCGCTGGAGCTAGGGTGACCAGACAGCAAATGTGAAAAATGGGGATACGAGTAGGGAGTAATAGGAGCCTATATAAGAAAGAGACCCAAAAATTGGGACATCTGATCACCCTAGCTAGAGCCTCTGCACTTTAAGGCTTACGATTCTCATCAGGGTGGTTTTTTTGCTACGCTGCAACTGAGGAGTTTCTGCGCACTAAGTAGCTTGGTGGTGTGTACACCTCAGGAGTTACACTGCAGAAAGCCGCTTTACTTCACAGAAACTTGCCAGTGTAGACAAGGCCTTATTGGGTCTTGGTCTTTTTATTTTTTTGTTCCTAGATGCTTGTGCTATTCTTTTATACATCTCCTTCACAATTCATCCACAGTTCTACTTCTTAAAAGATTCCTTTTTGATTTTTCAGTCCATTAAAGAGCTCCTGATATCAAATATAGTAAAAAGCCAATACGGATCTTTCATTCACACTGGGCTAGTTTGCAGTTGTTGTGCCTTTAATCCTGTTTCCGGGGGAAACTCACAGCCCTCCTAAACTCCTTTATCACCTGGGATTTTCTTCCAATGAGATCTTACCTAGCAGGTCTTTGAGTTTGTTAAAATCTGCCTTTTTGAAGTGCACTGTCCTTATTTTGCTGCTCTCGCCTTAACTTCCTTTGAATCATGAAATCTATCAATTCATGATCACTTCTACCCAAACTAACTTTCATCTTCAGATTCACCAATTCCTCCCTGCTGGTCAGAATTGTGTCTAAAATGGCTGTCCCTCCTAGTTACTTCCTCCACTTTCTGAAACAAACAACTGTTCCCAATGCATTCCAAGAATTTACTGAAAACTAAATGTAGTTGTGCAGTCAAACGGGCTCAAGGAAACTATACATCAGAATTCTAAGTTTACACCATCTCTGGACACTGCTAAAGTACCTTTACCAGAGATTACTTTTATCCCTGGAGTCATAATTACTGTTGGAGAACAAAGGATCTACCTTGTGAAAGTACCAGGAGGCACCAGCTCCCAGCAGCAAGTTTTCAATATAATTTCCTAAGTAGCATTAGAGTCCTAGGGCAAATTTACATAAGAAAATGAGATCAACCAACCTACACTGCTCAAAGGCATAAAGAATATACACCCCTGAGTGGCATAGTTAAGCTGATCTAAGTCCCTGTGTAGACTGGTCTAGGTTGATGGAAAAATTATTCTAGCAACCTATCGCCTCTTGGGCAGGTAGATTACCTACACCGATGGGAGAAGCCCTCCCGTTCGTGTGGGTAACATCCACAATGACATGCTACAGTAGCACAGCTGCAGCATTTCAAATGTAGAGAAGCCCCTCAAGTCTTCCACAAGGTTTTGCAAAGACCACAAGCTGAAAACCGTGGTTGTCAAGTTCTCTCATTACCTCTTTAGGGGGAACTAAACAGCTACAACAAGCAAGAGCCTAGGCTCGCACAAGTCAGGTGAGTTTGAGCACCCCAGTATGACAGAGACGTAACAGATCAGCCAGCTGCTGGCCATAAGAAATGGTTTCACTCAGTGGATTCTGTCCACCCCGGAGGCCCTAGCCATGGGGGGGAGGGGTCACCTACCAGAGCTTCCTCTAGGCCACAGCGCCACCTGGCACCTCGCCAACCCGCGGCCGCCTCCATCTACCCTTCCCAGGTACACCCCGCCGGGCCCGCTCCCGAGCCAGCCCCGACCAACTCCCGCTCCCGCCCGTGCCAGGCCCCGCTCCCTACCCTGCCAGCAGCACATATACCCCCGCCCCCGGCTCACCCGGGGGTCGGCCCCATCTCAGGGAGGGAACAGCCCAGCCCAGCCCCCTTTGCTGCTGCCAGGCCCTTCCGCCCTGCCGGTGTCCAGCCATCGGAGTGCAGGGCAACAACCGCCAGGGACTCGCCCGAATCCGCCCCCTCCCCACCCGGCGCAGGGCGGAGCCAGCCCGGGCCGACACCTCCCCGCCCCAGGGGGCTGCTCCTTCCGCCTTACCCTCCGCCTCGCTGGATCCGCCCCGCTTCTCTCCGCAAGAAGAGGCCGCAGCACCACTGGGCCCAGCAGTTCCCCATCGCATAGTGGGGGCAGCCCCAGGCCTCGGCCTGGAATCAAACGGCCCCTCTGCGGCGCGCGCCACCGCCGCCCAAGGGCAGCGGCATCAATGGCCGCGGAGGGGGAAGGGACGGCTCTGCTACGCTCGCTGCGGAGGGGGAAGGAGCGCCCGGCCGAAGCGCCGCTGCACCAGCCTCATGGCCCCGCAACTACCGCTCCCCCGGCCCGCAACTGCCTGGTGCACCCCGCCGCTGACTGCCGCATGCGGCCCACGGCGCGAGGAGGTGGCAGGTGCGAGCATGCGTCGTAGGGCGAGCCTCTTCCCTACGCCCCCACCTGCTCCGCCCCTCGCCTCCTCCTATGCAAGGCTGTCCCCTAGCGCCTACCCAGCCCCTTCAGCGCTCCACCGGCCCGGAGCCCTGCCCCAGGGCTCTCCCACCCTGTCCCTGAGACCCTCTCGGGCTCCTTCCACCCCGAGCTCGCGTTGGTAACTCTCCAGGAGTGTCCTGGAATCTTTAATTAGAGATTGGGTCATGTTAGGAAACCTCCGGGAATACATCCAACCTATCCCAAGCCTTCAACAAATCATGAGTCAGGTCCCCAAAAGGCACGAGAAAGGCCTAACGACACCATGAGACTGAAAAAAAATAAATAAATTTGGCCTTCCTTCTGGTTTGCTGAGTCAGGGCTGCCCAGAGGATTCATGGGGTCTGGGGTCTTCGGCAGCGGGAGTCCCAGAGCGAGTGAAGGACCTGCTGGTGAACTGCTGCCAGAGACCCAAAGCAGAAGGAGCCCCCGCTACTGAACTGGCGCCAAAGACCTGGAGCAGAAGAAGCCCCTGCCACTGAAGACCTACAGTGGAAAAAGGACCTGCTGTTGAAGACCCAACAAAAACTCTCATGGGGGCCCCTGCGGGGCCTGAGGCAAATTCCCCCACTTGNCACAGCCCCAAACCCAAACTGTCCTGCCTTTTCTCCTGTCGGCCAAATCCTTTTTTCCCTTCTCCTCCGCCCAGGTGCTTCCCCCACCCCCGCGGTGGCTCTGGGCTGAGCCCATGATTTCAAGCTTTTTCTCTCTGAGGCTAAGAACAAGAACCCTTTGGAAATGAAAAAAAAGAGGAGAGTCACAAATGCCACATTGTAGGAGATGCACTAAAACTTCGAGAATTGACAACGATGCTAAGGTGACCTTCCTAGGTTTCAAGGAAATAAAGATCCACTATGAAAAACACATCTTTAAGAGACCATACCCTGGATGTGTTATTCAAAGTACAAAATCACACAGTGAATGAACTTTTACGTTGTTCCATTGCTGCAACTCCACGTTGAGTAAAGGTCATAGGACAGCAGCCATCAAATAGGGAATGTTTCTTACATAAGGGGTGGTCACAACATTTGGGATCATCCTAATCACCAGTGGTTGGTAATCCTATTCTAAAGGGTTCACCTGAGAGTACCTGGGTTTCAAGATGAAGCCTCAGCTGTACTGTGCCAATCAATTGCAGATGAACTGTGTGGGGTGGACTGGGGAGGGCAAATGAAGGAGAAAAGGTCTCTCTAGTAGCACGAGTCTTACCTGTTGCGTGTTTCTCAGCTCAGGACCACTGCCTAAGACCTGATCCAAACCTGGATGAGAATCCAACATAGGGTGTAGAGAAGCCACAAATGACACAATCAAAGGAAGTGAATGCAGGGAAGGGACATAGCATGGCAGACAGAGGCACACACCCTGTGTGTGGGGGAGAGAGAGAGAGAGAGATGTGCATTGCCCCTTTAAGTACACTGACACCATATTCTAAGTCAGGGGTCTGCAACCTTTCAGAAGTGCTGTGCCGCATCTTCATTTATTCACTCTAATTTAAGGTTTGGTGTGCCAGGAATACATTTTAACATTTTTAGAAGGTCTTTTTCTACAAGTCTATAACTAAATGATTGTTGTATGTAAAGTAAATAAGATTTTTAAAATGTTTAAGAAGCTTCATTTAAAATTAAATTAAAATGCAGAGTTCCCCTGACCGGTGACCAGGAGCTGGGCAGTGTGAGTGCCACTGAAAATCAGCTCGCGTGCTGCCTTCGGCTCCTGTGCCATAGGTTGCCCACCCCTGTTCTAAGTACATTGCTTTTAAAAAGATCAGGAAGTTCAGACAGCAACTGTGGCCAGCTGTCTGTCCTGAGCCCTCCTCCTACCTCCTGCTCTATATGGAGAAGGGGTAAGTGGGGGGCAGGAGTAAGGGGGAATGGGATACCCTGACATTAGTCTAATTAATAAATAGACTACACCTGGTGTCTTTTGCTGCCCTGCCACCCAGAGTGCAGGCATAGCTGCTACCATGCCTGCCTCCATTTTTGAGAAACTAGCCATCGGCGGGCTGGCCCCCCTCTGGTCTGGCAGCCATCCCTGAGGTGGCCAGCATGTCCGTCCCCTAGGCAGAGGAGTCAGGCTGCATTGCATGCTGCATGCTGCCCATAGGCGCCACCCCTGCACCTCCCATTGGCAGCGGTACTTGGCCAATAGGAGTTGCAGAGCCGGCACTGGGAGCAGTGCACAGAGATTCCCTGAACACCCCTCGCCTAGGAGCCACAGGGACACATAAGCAAGCCAGCGCTTGTGGCTCCAGCCCTGGGGGTGCGGGGAAGAGGGGCATGAGGCTCGGGGACTGGTGTACGGCCTGTGGCACACAGACATGCCGCTGGCCAGATGAAAAGAAGCAGCAGGCCAAATCCAGCCTGCAGGGCTCCCCTTAGCCTGAGTCCCTGGACTGCAGCCCCTAAAGCCCCCTGCATTAATAGGGCCCTGCTTATAGGGATATAGTGTTGATAGGATACAGAAACAGAGAAAGTGGAGAAAATATAATATCTGTTTCAAAAAGTCAACATCTCATCGTGACTCACATTTTGGAGGTCTCAGAGCCTCACTGCTCCATTGCCCAATAATTGCTCAGTTACACAGTCCCATATTAGCATTCAAAGTGCACACAATGCCCAGTCTCTCTCCCAGTATCATTACCCTGAGCCACTTTGCCATTCCGTATGGCAGTAAAGCAGGGCAGAGTGACTCAGCACCAAGGAACGAGGGTTTACAGGAAGTAATCTAATCAGGCATTACATGGCGGCTATCGAGTAGAAAGAACCCTCTTAGAGCTGAGAACAACTGTCTGGAAGATCCACAGAGTGCTTGTGAGCCTGTAGTCACAGTTAAGGACAGTACCTATCAGTACCTAACCAACTCCAAAAACAGCACCTGATATTTTCTGCCAGGAATTTACCTTTCCAGTGCTGCAGGACATGCCAAGTACATCCACAAAATGAGCTTTTCAAATCCGGCTGGGTATAAGGTCTGCCAGTTAACATATGCTCTAGAGTAGCAGCCGTGTTAGTCTGTATCTGCAAAAAGAACAGGAGTACCTGTGGCACCTTAGAGACTAACAAATTTATTTCAGCATGAGCTTTCGTGAGCTACAGGTCACTTCTTCAGATGCACAGAATGGAACACACAGACAGGAGATATTTATACATATAGAGAACATGAAAAGATGGAAGTATGCATACCAACAGGAAGAGTCTAATCAATTGAGATGAGCTATCGTCAGCAGGGGAAAAAAAAAAACTTTTGAAGTGATAATTAAGATGACCCATAGAAAGTGTGAGGAGAACTTAAACATAGGGAAATAGATTCAATTAGTGTAATCGACCAGCATTCCCAGTCTCTGTTAAGGCCTGAGTAATTGTGTTTAATTTACATATTAATTCGAGTTCAGCCAGTCTCTCTTTGGAGTCTGTTTTTGAAGTTTTTTTTTTTTTGTTGAAACGGCCACCTTCAAGTCTGCACTGAGTGGTTAGAGATGTTGACAGTGTTCTCTCCTGGTTTTTGAATGTTATGATTCCTGAGTTAGATTTGTGTCCATTTATTCTTTTGGCGAAGAGACTTCCCGTTTAGCCAATGTACATGGCAGAGGGGCATTGCTGCCAGATGGCATACATCACGTTGGTAGATGTGCAGGTGAACGAACCCTGATGCGTGCTGATGTGAAATTAGGTCTATGATGGTGTCACTTGAATCGATTGCTGGACAGAGCTGGCATCGGGCTTGTTGCAAGGATAGGTTCCTGGTTAGTGTTTCTATGTGTATGGTGGCGGCTGCTGGTGAAATGTTTCAGTGGGGAGGCGTCTAATAAGCGAGACTGGCCTGTCTCGCAGATCTGCTGAGAGTGAGGGATCATCTTTAGGATAGGTTGTAGATCTTTGATGATGCGCTGGAGACGTTTTAGTTGGGGGCTGTAGGTGATGGCTAGTGGTGTTCTGTTATTTTCTTTTTGGGCCTGTCCAGTAGTAGGTGGCTTCTGGGTACTCTTTTGGCTCTGTCAATCTGTTTTTTAACTTCAGCAGGTGGGTACTGTAGTTTTAAGAATGCTTGATAGAGATCTTGTAGGTGTTTATCTCTGTCTGAGGGATTTCCTAGTGTCCAATTTGTCCATTTCCTAGACACTACTGTGCTAATAAGCGATGGTCATATAAACACCACCCTATACCGGAAACCCACTGACCGCTATACTTACCTACATGCCTCCAGTTTCCATTCAGGACACACCAAACGATCCATTGTCTACAGCTAAGCTCTAAGATACAACCGTATTTGCTCCAATCCCTCAGACAGAACTGAGCCTAATAATTCAATACTGTTCAGAATTCACTCTTTTAATATAGATTTTTCCAACTCCTAAACCCTACTCCTGAAGTGTGAGCCTCCAGAAAAACATAAGTATGGAGCACAATTATTCAACAGGAAAATGGTCATTTAGTTAAAGGCCCTCGATTGGGATGCAGGCAACTGGGGTTCAATGCCCACCTCTTCCACAGACTCCCTGTGTGATACTGGGCAAGTTACTTAATCACTCTGTGGCTTAGGTGCTGCTGGAACAAGAGAATAATAATACTCCTTTTCTTCTACCTTTTGTCTCTCTCATCTTCTTAGATTGTGAGCTCTTCATGGCAGGGACTATTTCTTACTGTGTTTTTACAGTGTCTAACATGATGGGGTTCCAATCCTGGGGCTGCTAAGCACTACTGTAATATAAGTAATTATTAATAAGGAAGAGGAAGGATATATAGTTCAGGGTCCCTGTCGTCCTAATCCTGCTCTTCTTTGCTCACACTGCTGACAAGCATGTCAAATAGCGCCAATTGTGATGGTTATTTTGTTAATTACACGTCTGCTCATTAAGAGCTGGACTTGGGCCATCCAGTTCATTCATATAGACTATAGTCCTGCAATAAGACATCAGATGGTAACATTTCTGGTTCTGAAATGATTTGGACCAAAGTTGAACTGGTAAACTAGAAGTGAAAGGCGCTGAATTGTATTAAGGTTCCGCTAACACTTATCAATCGCTGAAGTTTATACCCCACCCCCCAAAAAGGAAGAATCAGTAGATATTAAGCAATTGCTTTGTTAAACTAAAAGGGTAATTTATTTGTGTTATTGTCCAGATGTCTATTAGTTTTTATGTTCACAAATATTTGAACATCTGAAATCCAGGATACTTGAAGTACATAATTGTAATACGCAATTGACTGAGGAAACTGAAGCAGGCAAACAGAATTTAGCAAGAACTTGATTGAAGTACCAATGCTTATAACTGTAATCCTCCTTATACTTGAATCACACTCTTACAAATCAAATCAATTAGATTGCTCAGTAGGAAATATTATAGCTCTTTCTTTATATGCTTCCAAGCTGGAGAAGTCAGATATTGGGAAACAGATCGAGAACAGTATTATAAGAGAATTACAAACAATATTAACCAGGCAATGAATCTGCTAGTTAAACCAGCCAAAATGAGAGTGCAGAGTGAGGATGGCCAACCTCTTAGCAGAACAGAGAGTGTAGCAATGATTTAACAATTAGAACAGGACACCAAGTACAGTTAGGACAGTAGACTAGCAGACACTGAGGGCCGAAATCTGCACTAATTTACATTGCAAATACCAGTGAGTTCAATGTATTATGTACAGGCTGGAAGTGAGCACAGAATTTGTCCCTGGGTGGATATGTTTTGCAATATGAAACTGGAATAAGTACTTATGAAGCACACCTGGGAAGTCTCAAACATGTGATTGTCATAAAAGTGACATTAGGGCAAAAACCTCCTATTAAATCCCAAGATAAAAGTCTGGACTTATGTCACTTAACTCTAAGTCAGTTCAAGAGGTAAAATATGAACCTTAAGGGAGAAATATAAATAACTGAAACTTCCAGGTAGTGCTGAAGGGAGGATCTTGGAGTGAAAATTGTGGGAAACAGAGTTTAAAAAACAAAAGAAAATGACAAAGGGGACTTCTCAATAGGAATATCAAAAGCCTATTGTTAACAGTAGGCTTGGAATTCAATGAATGTACACCAGCTGCAGATCTGGCCCTCTACATTCAAAAGCGGGCCTCATCACATATTTAATTTAAACTGTACCTAGAGTTTTTGGAGGTTTCAACATCCTGCAATGCTCAGTCCTGTTGCATATTATTCCTTCTTATTCTAAGGAGTGTCCCAGTACAGACTATACTGGTGACTTCATACCAGCCAACCCTGGCACCTCTCTCTGAGGTATGCAGTTGACTTCTATAGATCAGGTATAGCCATCTTTTTGTATAGTACAGTGCAAACAGCATTAAAAACATTTTGCAAAAATGTATATTTTTAGAGAAAGCATGGATTTACCTAATGTACAGAGACTCCAGAAGAATGATGTGGTTGGCCAATATATCCCCAACACAGCATATATTGGGGCACAGCTCAAAATAAAGAGCTGGGGCTATGTTGTAAGACTGGGCATAACAGAATTTAAACAAACATAAAATAAATATTAAGTTTAAATCACATGCTGAATGACAGTGAAGGCTCTTCAGGCAGCTAGGATAGACCTAGCAGGCCTTGTCAATCCTATTTTAGGTCACATAGTGTTGATTTTCCTCTCATTCTCTAAACTGGCTCTAAGCACAGTTTCAAGGTCAGTTTTGCTTACTTGCTTTCAGCGGTCATCAGCTGTCATTGCAGAATACCCCTCTCCTCCTGATCATTAGTACCATTCAACACATAATAGTAATCTTGGTATGTGTTTTAGTTTTAAATTTTTAAGTCACCTTCCAAGAAAGAATTTGCATTGCTCATATATTAAAGAAGTCTTTGGACACAACTTTTATAATTACAATTGCCCTATCTGGGACTCTGTCACAGGGTGATGACTCACTGGTGCGGTGCATCCTGCTGGTCAGCCAGGGAATTAGCGTTTCCAGCCCCTAGAGAGCCCTCTGCAGGCTGGTGTACTGCTTCCCACTGGGCCTGAGTCCCTTCTGGACCCCGGTGCCCCTTTCAGGCCAGGGTGCTGCCCCCTGGCAGTACCCCTACAGATCTGGGTCTCCCCTCCCCAGGAAACCCCCACCCTCACTGCAGACTATGGCTACTGCCAGTCTCAATCTAGCCCCATTCACTGGGGCAGACTGCAGTGTAAATGTCATTCATCATCAGCAAGGAGGGTTTGGACCTGCTGCCTCTGCCTGCACTTAGGCTACCCTCTGCAATCCCATTACCTTTCTTTGGCCTTTAAGAAGGCCTGCAGCCTTGGGGTTTTCTAGGCCAGAGCTCCCCAACTCCTCTGATCTTCCCCCAGCCCTGCTCCAGTCTCAGTACCCTGCTTAGCTCCTAGCAGCCAGGCCCATCCCTCTCCACATCTAGAGAGAGAGTGTCTATGTGCTCCTGGCCCACTGCCCTCTTATAAGGGCCAGCTGGGCCCTGATTGGGGCGTGGCCACATCTGTGGCTGGTTCCCCAATCAGCCGAGGCTTGCTGCTTTTCCTAGTAGCAGCCCTCTCCCAGGGCTCATTTAAACCTTTTAAGGTAGGAGTGGGTGCCCACTTCCTGGAACCCAATAGGTACAGACACCATATAATTTTACTACTTTCCATAATGCTTCCTTCCAGGCTGAATCAGATGCCCTTGTGAAGTCAGTGAGAACAGCAAATATATTTAATCCCCATCATTTAATTCCAATCAGAATCTGGGGGTGTCAAGGTTCCTTCCCCACTCTGAACTTTAGGGTACAGATGTGAGGACCTGCATGGACACTTCTAAGCTTAATTACTAGCTTAGATCTGGTACACTGCCACCATCCAGAATTCCAGTGTCTGAAGCACTCTCTTTCCCCCCAAAAACTTTCCCCTCCCTGGGTTGCCTTGAGGGACTTCACCAATTCCCTGGTGAACACAGATCCAAACTCCTTGGATCTTAAAACAAGGAAGAATTAACCATCCCCTCCTCCTTCCCCCCACCAATCCCTGGTGAGTCCAGATCCAATCCCCTTGGATCTTAAAACAAGGAAAAATCAATCAGGTTCTTAAAAAGAAAGCTTTTAATTAAAGAAAGAAAAGTAAAAATCATCTCTGTAAAATCAGGATGGAAAATACTTTACAGGGTAATCAGATTCATATAGCCCAGAGGAACCCCCTCTAGCCTTAGGTTCAAAGTTACAGCAAACAGAGTTAAAATCCTCTCAGCAAAAAAGGAACATTTACAAGTTGAGAAAACAAAAATAAGACTAACACGCCTTGCCTGGCTATTACTTACAAGTTTGAAACATGAGAGACTGATTCAGAAAGATTTGGAGAGCCTGGATTGACGTCTGGTCCCTCTTAGTCCCAAGAGCGAACAACCACCAAAACAAAGAGCACAAACAAAGACTTCCCTCCACCAAGATTTGAAAGTATCTTGTCCCCCTATTGGTCCTCTGGTCAGGTGTCAGCCAGGTTTACTGAGCTTCTTAACCCTTTACAGGTAAAAGAGACATTAACCCTTAACTGTTTATGACAGGGGGGAACATGGGCCATTACAGTAGGGATAAGGGAGAGATAAGAAAGAACATAAGGGGACATCAAATCAGTATCTTAGATATCTGTATGCTAATGCAAGAAGTATGGGGAATAAACAGGAAGAATTAGAAATGCTAGTTAATAAACACAACTACAACATAGTTAGCATCAGAGAGACTTAGTGGGATAGTATACATGACTGGAATATTGGTATAGAGTGGTACAGCTTGCTCAGGAAGGACAGGGAGGAGGAAAGGGGGAAGAGGTATTGCCATATATATATAAATGTATACATTTAGACTGAGCTTGAGATGGAAATGGGAGACAGACTTGTTGAAAGTCTCTGGGTAAGGATATCATGGTAGGATTCTACTACAGACCACCTAACCAGAATGAAGCTTTTTTTTAAACAACTAATGAAATCATCCAAAGCAAAAGACTTGGGGCTTATGGGTGACTTCAACTACCTGGACATCTGTTGGATTGTATTAGAGACCATTTTTTTTTTAAATTTCAGAAGGTAGAGAAAGCTATTAGGGAAGAGGCTGTTCTAGATTTGATTTTGACAAATAGGGAGGAAATGGTCCAGAATTTGCAAGTGGCAAGCAGCTTGGATGAAAATGATCATGAAGTGGTAGAGTTCATGATTCTAAGAAATGGAAGGAAGGAAACAACACAATAAAGATAATGGATTACAAGAAGGCAGACTTTAGCACACTCATGGAGTTGGTAGATAAGATTCCATGGGAAGCAAGTCTAAGGGGAAAAACAGTTCAAGAGAGTTGGCAATTTTTCAAAGAGACATTATTAAGGGCACAAGAGCAAACTATCCCACTGCTTAGGAAAGACAGGAAGTATGGAAAGAGACTACCCTGGCTTAACAAGGAGATCTTCAATGATCTGAAACTCAAAAAAGAGCCTTATAAGAAGTGGAAACAAGGTCAAATTACACAAGATGAATATAAAACAATAATACTATTCTGTAGGGACAAAATTGGAAAGGTTGAGGCACAAAATGAGATTAAACTAGCTAGAGACGTAAGAAGACAACATTCTACAAATACATTAGAAGCAAGAGGAAGACCAAGGACAGGCTAGGTCCTTCACTCAATGTATGTGTATGGGAGGAACAATAATAGAAAATGTGGAAATGGCAGAAGTGCTAAATGCCCTTTTTGTTTCAGTTTTCACCAAAAAGCAGTTTCTACCGAAAGTAGCGATTGGATGTCGAACATAGTGAATGCCAGTGAAAATGAGGTAGGATCAGAAGCTAAAATAGGGAAAGAACAAGTAAAAAATTACTTGGACAAGTTAGATGTCTTCAAGTTAGCAGGGCCAGATGAAATACATCCTAGAATACTCAAGAAGCTGACTGAGGACACATCTGGGCCAATAGTAATTATCTTCAAAAAGTCATGGAAGATGGGGAAGACAGGTAGTTAAGCACTGGAATAAATTGCCTAGGGAGGTTGTGGGATCTCCACCGTTGGAGATTTTTAAGGAGGTTAGACAAATACCTGTGAGACATGGTCTAGATAATACTTAGTCCTGCCATGAGTGCCGGGGACTGAACTAGATGACCCCTTAGGGTCCCTTCCAGTCCTGTGATTCTGACTTTTCTCCCCATCACTTGTCAAAGAGCAAATATCTGATCAATGCAATTTTGTCCTTGTCTGAAGCCATACTATTCCTTGTTTACCATTTCCTCTAAAACTTGCCTTAATCTGTTGACAATTCCTTTCATAATGATTTTTCCCAGTACTGATAATAAGCTTATACTGCTACAATTATTTGGATTGACAGGATCTCCTCTCTTTGGAATTGGTACAACTATTGCCTTTAGCTACTCATCTGGTACCTCCTCTTGCTCTCATACTTTATATATTTTTCTTTAATATTTGACAGCACTTGTTCCACCACATTTTAGTAGCTCAACTATTATATTGTCTATTCCTGTAGCTTTCCCATTTGTAAGCACTTCACTGCTCTTTCTATTTCTTTTTCTGATGGTAGTTCAGTGCTGATAACCATTTTGCCTTGCACTGTTCATCTAGCATGTCTAGACTGCTTGCATCTGGCTGAATGGCAGGGCTCAACACCTGGTCAAAATGCTGCTTCCATACTTCCAGCACCTCTTTAGTATTTGTTGTCAGTTCTGTGGTAGTCTCTTTTACTGCTTGTATTGCTGGTCTGACTGTGTTTCCATATAACTTAACCTTTGGGTACATTGTTTTAATTTTTTTTCTTGACCCTTCCTCTAGCTCTTGAACTTCATCTTTCCAGACCTTTTGCTTGTGCAATCTTTGTGATTTCTTCATTGCTTTCTGCAACACTTTCATTTCTTCAATCTTTCCAGCAGTCTTGGATTGTTTACACTTTTCCTGTAATGTTCTTGTTTAATTACTTGTCTAGCTTTTCCTTGTTTGCTTATGGTTTCTAATAACTTCCTCCACCATATTTTGTATTGCTTCCTTGAACAGTACCAATCCAGTCTGTAGTGAGATTTCTTTTTCATTGCAAATTAATGGACTGAAACACCCTTGAAGCATCATTCTTGTATACCTCCCTCAGAGAGCTAGCCTTTAACTTATGACAATCAAATCTGGCTCCAGTTGCACCCATCTTTTTCTTTTACTTTTTAGTTAATCTTTCCCATTACTAGCTCATGATAGCTGCTACACTCGGCACTCCTATAGACTCTAACATCCAACAGCGACCTTCTATGCCTCTTACTGTTAATAATATGGTCAGTCTGGTTTTTGGTTGACCAAGGGATGTGCTGGCTGCCGCTTCCCGCAGCCCCCATTGGTCTGGAATGGCAAACCATGGCCAGAGGGAGCTGCGATTGGCTGAACCTGTGGACGCTGCAGGTAAATAAACCGACCCGGCCCGCCAGCGGATTTCCCTGACAGGCCGCGTGCCAAAGGTTGCCAATCCCTGCTCTATGGTTTGGAAGCAGATATATTAAATGAAACATCAGAAGGCTGGCAGCAGTAGAGAGGAGAGTTCTTTGGATGATAGCAAGTGTAAAGTGGAATGAGTTTTTTAAAAAAAGTTAGAAAGAGTTTGATGTGAAGTCAGGGTATGGGATTGACTGCAATGGAAAATATTATGATGGTGGGGACACTGTAGAAGACAAATAGATGATAGGATGCTAAAGACAGTAATGGAAATGCAACCAAGGTCAGTCAGACCTAGAGACTGACTACGGACTAGTTATCAGGACATCACATGTAGGGACATGATCAGGCTGGACTTAATGGAGGAATAAGCCATGGACAGGAATGAATGGTGGTGCTGTACTTCTCCCTGTGTCTGTAAAGATGCTTTGAGATGAGAAGGTGTATTAAAGGAGGTGTGTGGAGGCCCAAATTTTCAACTGGGGCTAAGAATTTTGCATGAAAAACTAGGAAATGTGATGCACAGATGCAAAAGCAGACATACTATTTTCAGTTCTGTGAAATGGAACACATATGAGGCAAGAAGTAAGATCCTACATGAACTTACAAGATATTTCACACAAATGGTATTACATTTTACACCTTGATGGGCAAATAGGAGACATTCAGAACTGAGAGCTAAGGTGTCAACATTTCCATTAACACAGTGACCTTGATTTCTTTAAGTCAGTTTGAGAGCCCATGGAAACAAAAATCAGCAAGTGAGCCTCGGGGTGGGGGGCACTGCTAAGCTTTAACCATAGTTTGTGTCCATGATAAAAGTACTACAATTCATTTTCTAGTCACAGCAGTAATAGCTAGTCACAGCAGTAATAACAATATTATAAATCTGTAAATTGTAGAGAGAGAATTTTACACACCTCAGCTGATAAAGTTATTGAAGCAGGAATAAGTATACAAAGATAATGATCAGGATGCATGGCAGAGAGCAGAGTACCCTTGAAACATTATTAACCATTAGCCAGCAGGAGTTTTGATTTTTCCAGTGGGATGCTCTAATGCAGTTTACAGTCGTGCTAATGGCAGGAACTCTTGACCTGATGGTTTCAAGGGACTAAATACATACAGCTATGTTCAAAACCACAACATGACATCATCAGGAAACTGAACTATGGCTCCAATTCCAGTCCTTAATGTGCACAGCGGAGACCAGACACCAGCGTATTAGCCAGAACATTTCAATTTCCTGCTATGTCAGTTTTATTTTGCTATTTAAGCCTAGTTATTTGTACTTACACTGTCAACCCTTATGCTTATGCAACGAACATAGGAAAATTGGGCTAAAATCACGTCGGGAAAAGAAGCAGAGCACACAGAGGGCAAATGCAATTATATCCCCACTGGGAAGCACCAACAGGCCTGCTATGGCAACTGTACATTATCTTGGGTAGTATGTGAACTACGAGAGGTGTGGATGGTGAAAGCAGTGGGGGAACAGCAGCTTTGTGGGACATGTTGCCTTCAAATTCCAGCATATGTTACAGGATTAAAAATATGAGTTAATTCTTCTCTGATCAGACCTATGTGCCATGCGAACCTTACTGGAGGAGTTATATAGGTACCTGTATTATTAGTGGAGCCAATGTCATCATGGGACTGGAGCCAGCAATGCTGTCAGTGAAAAGCTGGAAGCTGAACACAGCCTATGTGAATACCTGTGTTTGGCCAAAAAGTCATGGGGTTAATGAAACAATCTTTGACTGTTATATAGTTTCCATGCCATGCCTCACAACTGTTCCATACCATCAGTGAGCCCAGTGCATCCAAGGTACCATTGCAGTCATTTTGAGCAGCCAGATGAGCTATAAAGCTTTTGATTTACATTTTGCTTCCTGAAGAAACGGAACATATGGCAACTTGATTTTTGTTTTATGAGGATACAATAAGCCCCAGAGCACTTAAGCATATACACAACAATACCAGAATGGAAAAGACAAAAAAAAAAAATAGATGAAGACTTTTTACAGAAGCCTGAGAGGGCAAAAAATCAAAGACATTTCCACTGCTCGTGTCCTTCCTCAGGTTGAGATTACAACCACAGCAGTGAAGTGGTTTTTGCACTCTTTAAAATAGTAAGCCATGAATCCTCCACTTAGCTATCTGACATTCTACATCTAAGTCACTGAAGTTATTACTAAAACTTCATCCAGATCTTTACACAGTATCTTCAAGATGAACTGCATAATCAAAATGAAAAAAACAGAGTTGTGCTTAGTGCTTCTTTATGACAAGAGAGAACCTTCAAGTTTAGTTTTTTACTGTTCAAGATTTTTTTCTTTTTTTACTTTAGGAATATCAGGTCTTGGCTTTCCTCTTCTTGCAGGTTGACTTTGGCATTCTTTAAAGGACAAAAAACATGACATCACAGGACAATGAAACCTGAGCTGCACCTCACACAGTCTCCAACCGAGGTGACATGGATGTTGAGTCAAGCTAGGAAAGTAATTGCTAAATAAAGATAAGTGAAAATCAGAATTTCCATTTCATTTGATATTTCAAATGTTTTGGGAGACAATTTGGTATTCAAGTAGTTAATTCACATATTCTAAGATCATATATTTTAAATAGAAGACACTGTATAAGTACTAAAAATTAATATAAAAGACACTCAAAAGTATATATGAATAGATGCATTAAAACAAATCTAATGACAGAAGAAATTAAATATGACACTTCAAATTATCTTAGAGCAGCTCAGCAATTAAAAAAACAATTTTTTGGGGGGGATTTCAACACTGAAATGTGTCCAGAATAAATTCTATGTGACCCTCTGGGGCACTCAGGGCTCAGAAGGCTGGACATGTCTACTGTGCAGTGAGCTGAATTATCCCATGTTGTACATGACTAATACTAATAACAGACCTCAACAGGAATCTGCAGAGCTCAAGGTGGGGTGTAAAATTGTTGAGCGAAGGTGGGGTGGGGCTCCAGAATAGGGAGACACCATCTTCCTTCCATACCCTTTATGTGTATTCATGTACCTCTTCAGTCCAATGTACCCCATCTTTTCTCTCTGAGTTGAGATGCTTTTCAGAGTCCAGCAATGAAATATTAACTTTGTGCCACAGGGCCCATTTAAAAATTGCAAAGGCAGGATGAATCCCATGAGCCTGTTTGCCATCAACTGGGTACAGAGTCTATGCTTCTACACCTGGGATGGATACAGACTTGGGAACCCCATAAATGCAATTATTTGCCCTTATCTTCTGTCATTTTGTAAGACGTAGAAGCCTGTAGCTGTGTAGCTTTAGAGGCTCTACAGACAAATTTCAGATGTATGGACACTTCAGGATTTTATTGGGGGTATAGGATTATTTTAGGATTCTCTATGTTTTGTTTTAAATGAATGGTTTAAAATTTAAACTTTAAATGTAACTCCCTTAGCTGAGAAACTAAAATGATTTTAAAGCCTTCAAAAGTCCTTTAAAAAGCCTTAAAGGAAAAAGTTTTTACATAACCTTTCCTTGCTTCGAGTTAAAGGTCATTCTATTTTAATTCATGAAAATATGCACTTGGCAAAAGGATTTATCCTAAACCACCAGCCAGAAGTTTTATAGTCCCAGTAACATCCAATATAAAGCCACAATCATTCCCGTGTAGGCACCAGCAGAGGGACAGGAGTGCAGTTTGTGTCTCCTATTCAAGGTCATGGAGGCTGCAGGCTGGTGTGGCCTTTGGCACAGACTAGGGCAACCCTGAGAGCAGCAATAATTCGCTCCCTGGACCCAATCACGGGGCGCCCCGCGGGTCTTTGCAGGGGTACAGAATAGCCTGTCCCAGCCACACCCTTTCCTTCTGCTGGTCTACCCTCGCCCGGCTTCTGCTCTGCCCACCCTAGAATGCCCATGCCTCCAGGGCTGCTTTGGAGCCAGGTGCACATTACTCAGAGAGCAAACGTCAGCACGTCTCAAACCTGTCCCCTGTGAACACAAAATACCAGGAATATGGTAATAAAAGCATAAGCTGTGTCAAGTGAGGCGAGAGTGGAAATTTCCAACTCTGAATGCCAATACTTAATGACTAATGCTTTACAAATTTTTCCATTAAGACCCTGGTTTCTTATCAGCTCCTGTGGCAGTCTAAAATCATACGGCTGTGTGTGTGACTGCACAACTGGTTGCTGCAGAGAGGGTCATAAATGTAACAAACAAGAGTCCTGGGCCTAACTCTGCGGTTCTTAATCAGGCTAAATTCTTACTCAAGGACAAGGCCAGATTCTGTTAGGTTTAACTATCAGCAGCTCCAATAAAGGCAATAGATAGAATTATGCTATTTCCACTAAGGGTTGAATTTGACCCTGGGAGTTTTGCCTGAGTAGCAGCTACAGAATCAGGCACTATGAGCCAAATTCATTCTCAGCAGAAAACGCTATAGGCCTCTGAGGAGTTCTACCAGGGATGAATGTGGTCCTATGACTGTACATGGGAAATAAGCAGCAGGGGATGAACTCAAACAAATACTAATGTTTTCAAAAAATAGTTTTTAAATAGTAGTAATAAAGTACATAAAATACACAGAGTATATAACTATACATACACAGACCTGATTCTAAGTGGAATGCTTTCTGAGTTTCCCCTTGAGAAATCTGGGGCTTTTACAGAGAACATAATGAGCACTATCAGAAGCTGGTGGTGAAAGTGATTGACTTCTGTTGAAGGAGAACTGAAGTGATTTTCCTCCACAGTCTGTATTCCCAGAGAATATTGGGAAATGCGATGAGGCATTAAAGCAGCTTTCAGAGAAAGTATCATCCTGCCTGTGTATTTAGCACTAAAGATACAATATTACCAACACTGACATCTAAATGAAGGTTCTAATAACAGAGAATTAATTTTCCTGAAAGTATTTAAGAATAGAGCAGCAGAGTGTAATGATTAGCGAAGGATTACTTTCACCTGAAAGTATTTTGTAGCTTATTTGCTGCTGATTCCTGAAAAAAAAAAGCCATTATGATACATTGCTCAGTCTTACGGGAAACTGCAGATGGCAATCAATACACAAATAAGTTCTTATTGTTTTAAGGTCCTGGTTACCCTAACCACCACGTGCTTATAACACAGAATTCATGCAAGAC
Source organism: Chelonoidis abingdonii (assembly GCF_003597395.2). Taxonomy (NCBI): domain Eukaryota; kingdom Metazoa; phylum Chordata; order Testudines; family Testudinidae; genus Chelonoidis; species Chelonoidis abingdonii. The sequence continues at coordinate 29,306,847 of NC_133773.1, forward strand.
AGGTAAAACCTGCCTAAAGTTTGCATTGTAGACAGGACAGAAAAATGATAAAGTCCAATGCTGAAGCACAGTTTAGAAACACTTAAATTATGAAACAATCCTGCCTCCGCTGCCTTATTCAACTGTGCTATAACCATGACAAATCCAGCCCCTATATGGGAATTGAATTCCCCAAGACAGTAGATATTACAAGTGTAGAGTGGACTGAATGGTGATGGCTACTGCACAACATAGGAAAAATAAGGGAGCAATTTAAAGGTTAAGATAACAAAGGGGTCAGTCAGTTAGCAGTAACTTGTGTTTGCTTTTTGAATAACTGGAATAAGAATCAATCAAGCATGAGGCATTAGGTAATGCTTCACTGAAAATGCAATAGAGCCAGTTTCCTTTTTGCATTTCTGAATTATGATTAACAACCAACTTAGAATAATATTTAATTACGTTGGGTGACACTGAACAGCACCACTTAGCATAAGTAAATAGAGGGCTAGAAATCAGAGATAGGTAATAGAATCAAGGCTGTTAAATCTTTTTTCCAGCAACAGTGTAATTGTAGAAGATATTTATTGAAATAAGTTCAAGCTTTAGGGCAGAGAAAGGTTTATTCTTACTGAAAAATGTTATCATATGCTTTTACTAATCCTATTAAGACCAGGAAAAGAATGCAGTTTGCTAGAACTATATTTCCACTCTCTTTAGGGAAAAGCAGGGCCATTTTGTGGAGATCAGCTGCCTACAGACAAAATAAGATCAGCTGGGGAGGAGGGACATAGAGTCCTGAGCTTAAAGGGCTGAAATGCCTGAGGAAAGCAAGTACTTGGCTGATGTCAGCTCTAGCGAGGTCTTTTACAAGATGCATGAATACACAAAGTGACTATAAAGGAAACGTTGGAGAACTCGTTTTAGTGTGTGACATAAGATAGCATTAAGATAGATATGCCAGAATGCTTTACTGTAACCTGCACCAGTGGTCCTTAAACACTGCTTATATTTTCCCACTCTTTGAGAATTAGTAATTTGGAGGAGGAAGTAGTGTTCTTTTAGATCAAGATTGTATAGATTTTTAAAGAGAGATGAATCCGTTAATTTAGCTTCACTTGGATAAAATTTTCAAAAATGTAAGTGATTTAGGAGCTTAAAGTTCCATTTTCAAAAGTAACTTGGGCCCGTGGGAGCTCGAGTCTCACAGAAAGTCAGCGAGACAAAGGGCTTATCTACATAAACATTTAGTTTGTGGCAAACTGAGGCATGAATCTACCTCACATTAGCTTCCCCCAGTCTGTCTGTGTGGACCCTGCTGGCACATGTTAACCATTCATGCATTAACAAGCTGTCAGCGTGAGCCAGCAGGATGGACAATTAGACCGTGGCAGGCTAGTGTAGGTTAGATCCATACCTCTGGTCGCCACAGACTAAATGTTCGTGTAGCTAAGCCCTGATTCCTGAGTGCTTGTCTCTTTTGAAAACGGGACTTTGGCTCCTAACATTTTTTTTGAAACTGTTACCCATTATATTTTTCTTTGTTGCAAGTACTCGAGGGAGGCAGGGCTGTGTTGTTTTGAGACAAGCTGGGTTTTGTTGTGAGAAAAAGGATACAGATTTACTAAAAAGCAGAAATAATTATCCCAAGCAGGTAGTCTTTGTAAATGAATTTAGGAAGGCTGATGTCCACCTCCTGTCCTGGTATACCAGTATGTATTCAACATGCTCTTCTCCATAGTACTCTCAGAAATCCTCTATGAAGCCCAAACTGCTACAGTCATACTGAAATAATCCGTTCCCTCCCTTGCTGGGAAGCCAACAGCAGTTTCCCAGTGATGAACTTGGCTCCTTGCACAAATGATACCTCCAGCTCCTAAAAATGAGGTTTGGGAGGTTATCTCAATCACTGTTAATGCTTTAAACTAGATACACAGTAATGGGTATATTTAAAAGTACCTTGACAGAGGACACAGCAAGACAGGTTAGAAAGGCAGACACACAAATTTCTTGCAAATAGTGATTGTTGTGGGCACAAACTGGGAAGCAAAGACTAGCAATAACACCACCGGGTTGTTCTCACATCCAGGATAGAAAGCAAAATACAAGATTAATGGATATAACAAATCTTAGATCCTGCATTCAGTCCTGTATTAATTCTCCCTCTATCTCCCTTTAAAGCCATATTCCTGGACAGTGGAGAGGCCATCCTCTGTCTTCCATGCTCCTCCACTCTAAGCTGCCATCAGCATCTTGCTAAAACAGACCTCATCGATTCCTTGAGTCTTATAGGTTGAGATTATCCTTTCTTCGCATTAGCTTTGGTAGCTGGTGGTGGATTGGAAAGCAGCTAATTCATCTGCAGCTGGACATAGGTCAGCAACTGCACCAGAAAGGTATTCTCTCCCATTGACCCAAAATATTTTAACCTTCTAAAACAACTTTCCCTTGGACAGATGATTCTATTCTTTCACTTTCTTCACTCTGAGAAAATATTTTGCAAGCACTTGATGATAAAACATTTTTAAACACTGCAGCTGACAGCATTAATTTGCTAAGCACCAAAAATGTGATCAGGGTTGTCCAAGACACAAATAAATACAGTTCCTGCCCCATGGAGTTTGCACCCTAGAAGGCAGACACAGAGAAGATAAACACACTAAGAAATGAGGACTTCAGTTCTTTTTGTAAGAAGGCCTCTCTTCTATATGCCTCTCTGGTACAAAGGTAGAGCAGAGAAGATAATGGAAACAGTAAAATTAGCGTCTGTGGAACTTGCATCAGGTTGTTGTATGTATATGAAGTAGCATGGAGAAGACACAAAGTTGGGAACAGGTGAAGAAAAGAAGCTGGTGATCAGGCTGTCATTGTTGATGGAGCAAAGGAGCTAACAAATGAGATCCAAGAGGTAGGCGGAGACAGACTTGTGCAGGGAAATAGGAAGTTTAAAACTGGTGTGGTAAGCAAGAGGGCGCTAGTGATATGACCTGATAGAAGAGTGAGGAACATAAGCTCTGGAGAGACTGTCCAAAGGGGAGTCAAGGAGGCCAGGTAAGAGAGAAGTTGCAGTAATCAAAATGGGAAATTAGCAGCATGTGAACAAGTGTTTTCATCACTGGGACAGAAAGGAAGGGTTCGATTTTCAGTGTATTGTGGTGAAACATGAACCTCTTCCACCTTTATTACCTTACAATAGACATCAAATATATAAGTGCATTAGAAATAACCAGACTGATTAGAGTATTTCTAAGCCCCCCCCTTTGAAACTATTCTGTCCCTATTATAAGAAAGTTAGAGCTTTCTAAGAATAGAATTTAGGTACACATTGAATAGATAAGCTATAGAATATAAAACAAAAACGAAATTAATCTTAACGGCACATAGTACATAGGACTAAAAATACTTATACAGCGATGTTAACCACAATGCTTGGGAAATTAGTAGAATCCTCACATTGCAAGGAATTTTACTGGAAAATGACTGTGGCCCTGATCCTGCAACCTATTACTCATGCGAGCAGTCCCATATACTTCAAGACTATTCATGTAAGTTTGCAGAACTAGGCCCCAAGACCTCCTACACAATTGTTCTAAAGCAGATCGATCCCTATGTTGCCTTATCAGTTCTGGCGTTGCGTGTGGTGTAAACCAGTGTTGTCAACCTTTCCAGACTACTGTACCCCTTTCAGGAGTCTGGTTTTTCTTGTGTATCCCCCAAGTTTCACCTTGCTTAAAAATTATTTGCTTACAAAATCAGACAGAAATACCAAAGTGTCACAGCCCACTATTACTGAAAAATTGCTGACTTTCTCATTTGAACCATATAAAATAGATCAATTGGAATGTAAATATTGCACTTACATTTCAATGTATAGTATATAGAGCAGTATAAACAAGGCGTGTATATGAAATTTTAGTTTGTACTGACTTCACTAGTACTTTTTATGTAGCCTTTTGTAAACTAGGTAAATATCTAGGGTGAGTTGCTGTATCCCCTGTAAAATCTCTGCCTACTCAGCGGCTATACATAGCCCCTGGTTGAGAACCACTGGTAGAGATGTGCGTTTTTTGGAATAGCCTGAAATGAAACAACTTCTGGGTTGAGGAATGAGAAATGAGAGAGAACGAACTGTTTGAAGTGGATCCACTTTGATACATCTTGGGCTGTGTATCATTCACAATGAGTGTTAAACAAAAATGTCTACTTAGAGATCTACAAATTATGGGCTTATTAAGTATCTCTCATGCTACTGACCAAATCTAGTTCCTCCACAGGTTGCACTCTTAATCAGAAAACCCTCCAGACACTAATGCTGTAACAAGATTACACAGGTTTTTGGAATGAGACAGTTTATATTCTTTGATATATAGTTATGTGATGCTGTATGCAGTTACCAACAGCTGCTACAGTCCACTGATGAGCACCTGTGTACTCTTCCATAGCTGATTTACAATAATTTTAAATTCAGCTGAAATCAGTGGATTATCAAGACATATCAGATACATTTTATTAATCAGTTTGCTGCTTCCAAATGTAAGAGAGAACACCACAGAGGGGAAAAACAATAAATTCATGTGAGGACAGAATACATTTTATTAGAAAGAGTAACAAAGTGCTTTCAGTAAGACTTATTTCACACAAATATCTCCAGGAAACAACATTTTCCCCCTTATGGACAGTTTCAATGTGTCAATTTTCACTACAAATGAGGTTCCACCAGCTTTGCTATATGTGCCGTTTCCTTACTGTACATAGTAATTCAAACAGTTATGCATCTGAAGGCTCTTTTGGAGACATAGTAATAGTTCTACAGAAATCTTATCTGCCCCAAAAACCAATAAGGATTACATATTTCATTATTTAATGTCAATTTGGGTGATGTAATTCTTTTATACAATCATTGTATACAAACATACATAGACACATGTAATTAGAACTGGAGAGAGAGACTGACAGTCGCTTGTATTAAAGTTAATGATTTTCAGCATGAGACTATACTCCTTGTATCCAAACAAAATTTATATTCACCCTTTATTTCTGGAGTAGGGACTCTATTCTGCATTCTTTGCAAGTCCAAAACTCCCAGTGACTTCAAACTGTAGTTTGGGGGTGGGGTGGGGGGAAGAAGCAATGCAAAGGCTGCTCATACATTTTCTTCACAATCTGACACAATTTTACAATACATTTTCTTTTGATACACATCTTTGTTCCGTTATGTTGCTCATTTAAAACCATTTTCAATATAATCGAACGTCTTCCCCAGTTCACTCTCAAAAATAAAAAAAACAACAAAACAAAAACACACAAAAACAGGGCAGGGAACTGCTGTAACATATAGATATTAAAGGCAGACAATCCTGTATAAATACTTTTACGTGGGGGCTTGTTTGTTTTTTTTAGGGTCATAAAAATGCAGATATGAAAGACTTGTAGGGCAGGATATAGTCTTCTTCAAAAGAGGACAGACACAGCTGACACTCCTTTGAACTAAAATCAAGTGTAAAGAACCACCTTTTATGAATGTGTGTTGCATGGTGTGTGGGAAGGAGAGCTGCTGGGATGATTATATGCATGTTCTTTGTGATCATTAACATGCACAGACAACAAATTATATGCAGGTAACTACATTGTCTTCCCTACTTCATTTCTGTACCTGTGACCAAGCAGCCTCACCTTTGGCCAGCTATGCCTTAAGTTCCAAAACAATGGAAAGTTTCCTTTCATGTCAGGAAATCAGTGTATTCTGCATCACAACACATAGTCTGTGTGCACAGAGTCTCAGCAACAGGGACTATCCTACAAGACATTGACCTTTTCCCTACGAGGCAAAAGAGTTTGGATGAAATGTCCGGAATAATAACTTGTATGGAAGGAAAAAGGCATGATGTGTAAAAAATAAGCACATTTTGTAATACAGCTCATATATACACATACAGATACACAGACAAAACCACAACTATACATAAACAATACACAAACATACTATGTATATTACATTATTTTTAAAAGAATTTTTAAATATTTATCCTTAGGCACTTGTGGGTCGAGAGCTGCTGCCATTAAATTCAAATTGTATTCATGCTTAGCTTTTGGAAATCCAGATTTCCAGCAATGTTTGAGTAAAGCATATCTATGAATATTTTATGATGTACAGTATTCCCATGTCCTCAGTATACTTATTTTACTCATGTACAGACTGATACCTTTTTTAACCTGGGCCCAGTCGACACACACTTACAGTTGAGCTTAACTTCCTACACGCAAACAGTGTCATTAATGCAGTGCGGCTACTTATAGAGGTAAACATATGCATAAAGTGTTGTAGGATTGGGGCCTTACTGCTTAAAACCACAAATAGTAATTGATTTCAATGGCTGTAAAAGTTTACAAGGAATGGCTCCATAGGCCCTGCAACTGGATCAATGTGTGCAGGCCATAGAATCCAACACGACTCCATGTGGACATAAGAATCATCCTAAAGACCTAGTTAACTTAAGGATTGGGGCAATAGGGATTGTTTTCATTGAGTTCAAAGGACTTTGGATGAAGCCTACAATTTGTAAATAACTAAAAACTACACAAGGTTAAGGTTTGTCAATCCAAAAATGTTTGCAAAAACAAAAGGAAAGTAGCATTTCAAATGCTTACATCTTAAACTGTAAACTGCTTTATTTAAACAAACGGAAATGAAAAAATGCATACAATAGGGTCAATTCTGTATTTAAAATAAATACAGTTTTGAGAGGTGCTAAATTGTTAGCCTATTTAGTGAAGATTTTCTCTGGTCTTTCCTCTGTTCAGCACTTCTCAGGATTGGATCCTACATTATCAAAGTGGATTTTATAGATTTATTTTAAAACTCTATACAATATCTTATTCTCTGATATTTCAGCTTATAACATGAAACCCTAAGATGGTATATTTCCAAATCAAACACCAAAAATTCCTGAGTAAGACTGCAGTTGAAATCTATACATACTTATCTTACTTATGTAATTGCTCATATCTTACATTAGGGCCTGCATCTGCTGTGCTTTCACAAGCAAAGCTTGCATCTAAGCGAGGATTGGGCCCAGACTGCAGTAAATCAGAATCATAATCAAAGTTGATAGATCCACATTTAATACTAGTAATACAACCCTCCCGCATATGAGGTGTAGAGGGGCTGTGGTCAGTATTCAAGCACATTAGCTGGAATAGTATTTGCAGGGGTGGGGATTTATATTTATTTGCAAAGTCCTCAAATTATTTCCTCGAAGAGAACTGTTTTGATTTTAAAAAGAGGCATTAATGGCCACAGCCAAGCACACGTAAGTAGACCGAGGCCTAGTCTACACTAGAAACATTCCCAGCACAGCAAAGTCAGTTAGGGGTGTGATTTTTTTTTCTGACAATTATATATTGGCAAAAGTCTTAAGAGTAGATACAATTATATTGGCAACAGTACTTTTTTGCCAGTATAAGCTAAGCCTACCAGAGGAGGATTTGCTGATACATTTATGTCGGTATAGCTAGACTGACAACCCTTTTCCAATGCAGGCCTGGCATTACAGTAACAAACGAATGTGTGCGCACACACGTGCAAGCCAGTGGAGGAACACTTTTATTTAGTTAACAGATTTATGGGTCCAGATTTCAAAAAGCTTACAGGAGAACAATGTAAAGATAACAGAACATAAATCTCATGGTTATGTGTACTCTTCAAAACAAAGAGAGGAATTTCCACTACACAAGCGTCATTTCAAAATATCAGCCACACCACAGAAGAGAGGCTGACCCCATTCGGATGGAGGTGTTTTTATACCACATTTAATAAAAAGACAATCTAGGACTGAGCCCTCAAGGTTGCAATGGCTCACATACCCTCACTCAGGGCTTGTCCACACTGAGTTAGCATTTGACAGGCCAGTGTGCAGTAGATTCACACCCTGGCTTGCCGTGTACTAACCTACTGTGCTGACAAGCCCGTCAAAAGAGTAAGTTACTTTGGACAGTACCATTATTAGGAGCATACCTTTTCATTCCCTTTGGAGATGTGCTAGGACTGTTGACTTCCTTTAAAATACGTATGTAATTTTAGTCTGAATGTAGAAACCTCACAAATGTAATGTGTAGCATGATTTGGAAAACTGCAGCTTTTAATATGCCGGTGTTCTTTGCTTAAACACATAAATCCATTGAAAGGAGATATGGTTGTAATATGTTATCCAACAGGCCATTCACCATACTCTATTGTTGCACGTAAATAATGACAAGGCACAGAACAGCAACAAGTCCAAGAGCTTGTAAGCCAAGGAACCAAAGCATAACCCAGAAGAATATGATTATTACAGGTTCCACAATCCTTTCTCCAAAGTACATCCTCGTGAAGCCTATGCTGATAAGCCTTTTGTTTAGTTCACCAAAGAGAGTCCCCATCTTTTTATAGTCATCTATAACAGGCTCTACAGTGTGATTTCTTTGTTCTTGCTGGACCTGCAGATAGAAAACAAAATCAGGAAATCGTTTGGACATATATAATATAGATATATATGATACTATTATTACTGTATCTTGCAATTTACAAACATCTCATCTGTTTTTACTTTCAAGAATTAGAAAAAAAAATCAAAAGTATATGTAAAAAGGAACTCATTAAATTCAGTACCTGATATGAGTCACATATTTTAACATAGTCAATAATGAATACAGTGGATTCATTGAAAAGTCATTGCCAGTAAGACTTTAGAACCACTGAACCTACATGAATAACCTCTACGAGCAGATTACAAACCATTACGTATTTTGCACAAGACAAAGAAACTGAAGGGATCTGTATTACTGAAAGATGGCCAGGGAAGACAAAGGGCGAGGCTAGCAACAGGGAAAGCTGAAATTCATCCTAGTGTGAAGACATGGTACAAGAAGTTGTGGAAACCTTCCAGTATTTCTGGAGGTAGGGGTAAGCAGCAAGGGGTTTAGGAAAATCACAGTTGGAGCAGTGGTACCAGGGAACCTTTGCACCATTAAAGGGGGCTCCACACTAACTCCAAATGGGACAGATTGGAGGGGGGCAACTGGATCTTCACTTATGCCGATCCAGTGGTACAAACACCATTGTAGAAGAGCCACAGAGGGCCAGAAGTCACCATTCTATTACATGGATTAGAACAGCAGCTGCAGAGCTGGGACAGCTCCATGAAATTAATTGCGCAAAACCTAAATACTTGGGATTTGAGTGAAGAGGGGTGAATTTCATGTTCAATGAGCACACTTTCAAGATGATAAAGTAGCTCAGGCACATGCTCCTAATGGAAGCATTAGAAAAGGCAATCACAACATAAAAGAAGCTACTCATCAATATTTTAGTCAACAAATCAATATTTCCAACAACAGGCTGGTTGTAAACCCTAATTATAGTTACTAAGTGTTCATCATACAGCAAAGTTTCTGGAAGAGGGAGTACTGTGTCAAGTCTGGATTTATATTCAAAAGCTGATTTCTAACTGCAGCTTCAATTATATCTAAGGGTAGAAATCCTTCTATTTCCTGTGGTTACAGCAGATAGTAATGGGCTTCCTGATGGAGACTACCTGAGTAACTGATAGTGGGATCCGGTCCCCATTACAGAATCTGATAACCTATCATTTTAAAATGCTGAATTCCCATTAGTATAAAGCACTGTATTCATGACAACAACAACAAAGAGAATCCAACAGTCTATGCTTTTCCCAAACTAGATATTAGGTCACATGTAGAACCTTCATATGGAACGAAAGCTTGGTTGCAGGAGTGTTGTAGCAAAAGTAGGAACAGTAATGAAGAGTGACCAAACATTTGTAACAGTCCATTGCGGTTCTACAGGTTCGTGTGTGTAAAATTAATTTTTCCTACTTGCCAGTTCACAAAATTATTTGTTTTGAGCTTCTAGACTTTATCTCAGAAAGAGACAGGCAGGGAAAACATACCCAGTGGTTAAACATTTTGTGTAGTTACTACGCAGGCTCTACTACACAGTAGGCAGACTGTTGCTTAAGACTGGAACTCCGCTAACTGGACAAACTTATTAAAAGCCACCCTCCTTTTTTCTCCTCACCTAATTTCTCATACATGGGTCTGCTTTTCAAGGGACACAAAAACCACACCCGTTGGCACTTTGGGTCCAATCCTGCTCCCAATGAAATCGATATTAAATCTCCCAGTAACTTCAGGAGTGCAGGATCTGATTGTGGAATGTTTAAGCCTGAATCTCTTTTGTGTACAACCCTTAAGATTCCATAGGAAGGATGCTTGCCACATTGAGAGTCTGTTCTTGTCCCCTTCTGTCCTCTTGTGTAACAGAGGGAATTGCCTAAAAGACAGATGTCACACTAATATGCCAGCTACTATATTTATTGAGGGAAGGATATGTAGGGGGAAAAAGTGCAAAAAACTGATCTGACTCTGTCATTCACACTCAGAGGCTTGCTGTTAAGGTCTATATTGCAGTTCCAGGGACCACAGTGAGCATGCATGGAACGACACCACACACGTGGCTGGAGATACTTTCCATGTGCAATGCTGATGCAGACAGAATGCTTCTGGGAGTGCCTGTAGGAGTAACTCCTACACCTTCCAGGAAAACAGCATCCTCTATCCCAACACAGGTCTTGGACAGCTGCCCAGCGCAGAATAAGGTAGGGCCACATCCCATGGGGTTTGTCCAACACCAATGGAATGACTTGTGTGATACTTGCACTCCCTGATACAGGAGGATAGCAGCCAAGATCCACGCTACACCATGCTCAGTTGGCCTCTTGGACAAAGGCAAAATCTTTAGCAAGATCCCTAAATGAGCCATCACCTGATCAGGCCAACAGTTCTGAACTATCTTCAGTCTCCACAAGGAGGACAGAACAAATTTTGATAGCTTGGAGGAAACAACACTAAATAGTTCATCCCTGAATTTACTGATGTGAATTCTTCCCCGTAACATAGATTAACACTATTGAGTACTGTCATATTTTTGAGTGAGAGGCACATATCAAACTTAGTTGAGGACTGCCTGGAGTTTTACTTTTGTCTTACATGTCTTATACATTTTAATCATCACATGAATTAGTCCCAGGCCATTGCTGGGAAAGCCTGGAGTCCTTGCCTTTCTCATATTATTTTACTCTGAAAAGTTGAAGCCAGCAAAATCACATACATTTTATTATATCAGAACAATGAATAAATACAATAGTCTATTATTCTGTAATAGCCCATATTACAAAATTTAAAAAGTCTCTTCTAGAAAATTTTAAAAAATGAGAGGCATTTACTTCATTCCCCACTTCTTAAGCATTGATACAAACAATTTTTTGTTCCTGAATCTCTAAGGTAAAATAGATACTGAAGCACATTAAAACTAGAACAAAGGCCTTCATTGTATGGTATCTTTAGTATGGCAGAATAAATGTCACCCATTTTTCTGATACTTTATAATCTGCCACAGATATTACAGTAACTTTCAAAATGAGATTCTTAATCTAGAGGAAAGCTGCTAAAGCAGTTAGTATGTTAATCTTTTCGTTGGACTGAAAAAAATCTAAGAGAAATAATATAGGACTCTCCTCAATAATTCAACATATTTCTAAACTAGTCTCTGTACTGATTGGAGTTAAAATTAAAATTTGAAAATGTGCTTCAAAGACTTCTGAGATGAGCAATTTCTGCTTCAACAGGGTATCAAAAAACAAGTAAAACTGAAAACAGATTACCAGCCATAAAATATAGATGGCACATTTTTGTTCACTAATGCTGCATAATCATTTCACGTTCTTGCCAAGTACTTTCTTTACCAGTGGAGCTACAGTTGGACTACTGTTAACATAAAACTCCAACAATTGGTTACGATACTTCAGACTGCTAAAGAAACATCACTACATGAAGCTTAAATTTATTCCCAAGTAATCCCATTGAATTTAACTAGAATACTAAGCAGCATAAAGTTATGTAAATTGTCAATGTTTGTAGGAATGCAGAGTTAGTGAGTGTATATTATCTTTGTTCTAAAATGAACTTTCAAACACTTAGGTTATCTGTCACTGTTTTAGACCCTTATTCACGATTGATTGCCACGAGACTATTCACACGGTTAAAGTTAGGTGTGTCTTTAAGTACCTTGCTGAATCAGGCCAGGCCTTTGTGAGTGCTGTCATAATATAACAATGTTTTCAAAAGAGAGAAAAAAATGGTTACTCACCTTCTTGTAACTCTTGTTTTTCGAGAGGTGTAGTTCATGTCCATTCCAATCAGGAGAGTGAGAGTGGCAGTCAGAAGATTTCCCCCCAGCAGTATCCATCAGGTCGGTCTGGGCCCTACCAACCCGCCACCTTCTCAGTTCCTTTTTGCTGGCTACTCTCATGGGGGTGGGTGGGTGGGTGGGTATTGGAATGGCATGAACACCACATCTGGAAGAACAACAGTTACGATAAAGTCAGAGCTGTCCACTAACTTTACTGAAGGCTGCATCGTCTCTGGCCTGCTGGGTACTTGCATAATACACAGTGAAAGCATGTATGGAGGAACACGTCGCTGCTTTGCATATTTCCTGGGTCAGGACTTGCATCAGAAATGCAGCTAAAGAAGCTTGTGCCCTAGTGGAGTGCACTGTGAGCGGAGGGGCAGGCACCTTTGCCAGGTTATAGCATTCACAGATGCAGGACGTAATCAACGAGGAAATTTGTTGGGAGGAGACTGGAAGACCCTTCATCCTGTCTACCACAGCCACAAACATTTGAATGGATTTCTTAAACAGTTTAGTTCTTTCAGTGTAAAAGGTTAGTGCTCTCCAATGAGCAAAGCCTCTGCTCTCTGCCGCTCAAGTGTAGCTTAGGATAGAACACAGGGAGGAAGATGTCCTAGTTGATGTGAAACTGGGAGACAACCTTCGGGAGAAAAGCTGGATGTGGTCTGAGTTGAACCTTGTCCTTATAGAACACGGTGTAAGGGGGCTCTGATGTTAGGGCCTTGAGCTCATATACCCTCCTGGCTGAGGTTATCGCTACCAGAAGCGCCACCTTGTATGACAAGAATAGCAAGGAACACGTCACCAGTGGTTCAAAGGGCAGACCCATCAATTTGGAAAGGACCAGATTGAGGTCCCAGGTTGGGGTCAGTTGCCAGATGAGACCTTTCAGGAAACAGCTGATCATAGGAGTTAGCAAACACCAACCGGCCCTCTGAGCCTGGATGGAAGGCAGAGAGGGCAGCCAAGTGAACCCTTATCGACGACATGGACAAAGATGTGCTTGAGATGGAGAAAGTAGTCCAGGATGAGTGGTATAGAGGTGAGCATCGGAGACAAGTGATGCTGCGCCAATCAGACTGAAAATCTCTTCTACTTGGCAAGGCAGGTAGCCCTGGTGGAGGGTTTCCTATTGCCAAGGAGGACTTGTCTAATTGGGTCCGACCAGGAGAGCTCTGTGGGGTTCAGAGATGGAGTTTCCACGTTGTGAGGTGCAACAACTTGAGGTTCAGGTGCTGGAGACGGCTGTGATCCTGAGTTATTAAGTCCGGGAGGAGTGGCAAGGTAACTGGGGCTTCCACGGACAGGCTGATGGGGCCAGGCAAAAAAAAAAAAAAAAATAAAAGAAAAATCCAAAAATAACTAAAAAAAAAAAAAGAAAAAGAAAAAGAAAAAAAAAAAAAAAAAAAAAAAAAGGAATAAAAAAAAAAAAAAGAAAGATAATGAGAAAAAAACAAAAAAAAAAAAAAAAAAAAAAAAAAAAAAATAACATAAAAAGAAAAAATAAAAGACAAAAAAAAAAAAAAGGAAAAAAACCAAAAATTGAAAAAAAAAAAACGCAACAACTGAAAAAAGGAATAAAACAAAACAAAAAAAAGATCAAAAAAAAAAGAAAAAAAAAAAAAAAAAAAAAAAAAGAAAATAAAACAAAAACAGAAAAAAAAAAAGACCTAAAAAAAAAAAAAAAAAAAAGAAAAAATAAAAACAAAGAAAAAAAAAAAAAAAAAAAAATAGAAAATATAAAAAAACAAAAAAAAATAAAAAAAAAAAAAAAATAAAAAAAGAAAAAAATAAAAAAAAAAAAAAAAAAAAAAAAAAAAAAAAATAAAAAAAAAAAAAAAACTAAAAAAAAAAACAAAAAAAAAAAAAAAAAAAAAAAATAAAAATAAGCCTAAAAAAAATAAAAAAAAAGAAATAAAAAAACAAAAATAAATAACATAAAAAAAAAAAAAAAAAAAAAAATAATAAAAAAAAGAAAAAAAAAAAAAAACATAAAAATAAACAAAAAAAAATAAGAACAAAAAAAATAGTACAGTAAAATGAAAAAAAAAAAAAAAAAATAAAAAAAAAAAAAATAAAAAAAAAAATAAGATAGAAAAAAGCAAAAAAAAAAAAAAAATAACACAAAAAAAAAGAAAAATAAAAAAAAAAAGAAAACACAAAAAATAAAAAAAAGAAAAAAAAAAAAAAAGATAAAACAAAAAACAAAAAAAAACAAAAAAATTAGAAAAAAATAATAAAATAAAGGAAAAAAAAAAAATAAAAAAAGAAAAAAAAAAAAAAAAAAAAAAATAAAAAAAAAAAAAAAAAAATCACTAACAACGATCAGCTGGGTCAGTGCACCTCCTGTATGAATAGTTGCTCGTGAGAAGGGTCCCTGAAGAGAGACAGGGAAGGTGGGAGGAAGGGCAGAGAACTGGAGGGAGAATCTCCTTTATACCGTGCGGAGCACCCAGTGGTCCGATGTGATACGGGCCCACATAGGGTAGAAAGGGGATAGTAGGGACGAGAAGTTTAGGCAGGTTGGATCCAGTCTAAGTTCTGGTGTGCCGTCCTCATTTGCACATTCAAAAGGCCTGCTTCTGGCCAGATGAAAGTTCAGATGGGCCAGGGCCCTGGCCCGAGGATGGGTGCAGCCTTTTCCTGCTGCTCCTGTTTCTCCTTCTTGAGCCATCTTGCCGGTTCTGCGGTTGGTAGAACCGCGGAGGAGGCTGTGGCCTAAAATGCCTCCACTGCATGGCAGGGGTGTGGAGGCCCAGCGATTTGAAGGTGGCATTTGAGTCTTTTAGGCTATGTAGCTTTTTACCCATCTTTTTGGAAAACGGAGTCACACCCTCAAAGGGGAGATCCTGGTCTGCTGGACCTTGTTTGGTAGACCTGATACTTGGAGCCAGGAGCTCCTTCTCGTGGGAATCCCAGTAGACATGGGTGGCTGAGTGGCCGCATCAGCCCTGTCCAGAGCAGCCTGCAGTGAAGCTCGGGAAATGAGCTTGCCCTCCTCCACCAGGGCCGAGATTTCAGCATGGGAGTCCTGTGGCAGCAGCTCTGCAATCTGCCATTGCCCAGCATGTATTGTAGCAGTACCTGCTAATAATGGCCTGCTGATTAGAAATGCGGAGCTGCAAGCTGCCAGCGGAGTAGAGATCCTTCTACCAAAAAGGTCGAGTCGTTTTGCCTCCCGATTCTTTTGAGGGGGAGAAGGGGGTTGGTAGCCTTGGCACTTGCGTTGGTTAGCAGCGTCCATGACCAAGAAATCTGGTGGAGGATGGGTATACAAGTGCTTGTAAGCCCTGGGATGGCACAAAATGACATCTTTCATGGTACTTAGGTGTAGGGGACAATGAAGCCGGGGTCTGCCATGAGGTTTTTGTGGTGTCGGCAATGGCCTTTATGAGGGGTAGGGCAATATATGCTGGTCCAGAAGGAGTGAGGATATCCACCATTGGATCTGCATCCTCCACTACCTTCTCCACCTGAATGCCCAGGCCCTGGGCAACCCTCCTCAGCAACTGCTGTAGGAACCTGTTGTGAAGAGAGAGATGGAACCCTTTCTTCTCTTCCCCTTTCACTGACAGAAAAACGAAAATGAAACTGAGTTGAAACTTGCCAAGTTTACACACATACAGGGCTGTTCCTACATAAGGGAGAATGGGACCCTCCTATTTTTTCTAAACATACAACAGCTTAGATTTTTGGTCACCCATATTTTCCAATGGGGAAGCTGGCTTCTGTAGTATTGTTCACCGAACTGTCAACATGGATTGATGATACCCTTTACTGTATTTATGAATAACCTTTTAAAATGATTTGTAGTAAATCTACATAGCTAAATGTAACAATTAACATTTATTTTACTGTGTATTACATGAGCATATTACTTGGTGTACAGTATTTCCTCTCTATGGAACAAAATATTATATCATGTTGATATTGTATCATGTCTATTATAGCAAACTGTTGCCTTATTTTCCTCTTTGCCTCCTTGCCCTGTGCTCCTTAATACCTACCAGTTGATAACTTCATCACTCAGTTTCAGTTTTATTCTGTTTCTCAATTTATTAATATTTCAAATTTTGTTTAGCACTTCAAAAACCTTGGGCTTTGCCGATGGAAATTTCCTTTTGTTCATTATAATGAGCTAATCAGCCTGTCATTTGAACATTTACTGCCAGGTTTGTGTACATATACTGAAAGGTAAGATTGCCTTCACATGTTTATTGTATCAACCAGAGAGGCTCCTGTTAACTTCTCTTTGCATCTTCATCGTGTTCCTATTTAGTTTTTTGTCTATGGAAACACTTCTGCCTTCATATTTTTAAATGACACCACTCTTAACTATCAATATTATAAGAGAGAATCAAACACATATGCACACTGCTAAAACTCCCCCACCTCAAGTTAGGCAAGGATGTTCAGTAGCGATAAGACAAGATTGAGGAATACATTTTTCTGAACTGATGAGAGGTTTAAAGGGTAAACCTACAAGGCTTGTTTATTTCATTCTTCCAAAGAAATTATTCCACTCCTTTCCATCTTCAGATATTAAGTGTCCTCCCTGTTACCCCAATATTAATCCTTCGGACAGTACATTCAGATAAAAAATTAACTAACCATGGTTACCCCTTTCTCAGCTGGAATTCCTCAATAATTAAGTCTCTTGTGGATAAATGTTCTGCCAGTTATTTCAGAAGAGCTCAAACATCTTTAAAATTGTGACCAAAATAACAATCTCAGGCTAATATTATATTATCTTTATGCAAATAAACAGATTTTTTTAACCAGTTATTATTACATGTTTCTTAAGGCTGAATTACACACAAACTTGCACCTAAATAACTAAATCAGTTTTAATTCACACCTTTTGTCATTTAAGTGAGTCTGTATATGGACACTCTTATTTAAATGTGCTTAACTGAAAAAAACCCATTTCGATTCCAAAATGAGAGTGCCAATACACACCGTCTTGCACCAAAACAATAAATTAAAACTAATGTAGTTATTTCTATTAACCTGTGGCAAGTGCGTGTATATATATGTATATTCTATATTTCAAAATCCTAAACTAAAGCAACTTAAGAGCTTATCCCCAAAACATTTAAACGTTACTGGCTATGGGACAAAAGTAAAGGAATTACCAGTATCTGACTGACTGTTTCCCAAAAAACAATTCTCAGCTTCTACCTAGGAAGGTTGCTTGTAAATATACATCCATGTTCAGCACATTGCAGAGGTGACATGATATTTTAAAAACAAACATAAAATTCCAGGATCTTCAATACTCTTGCTTCCTTAGTACACTGGATTTTTTTTTTAAACAGACTTTTATTTGCCCAAAGAATGCCAATAATTTTATTCAATGTTAAAAAAGGAAAATCTTCCAGAAATAGTAAAGGGCAGCAACATTAATCTATTAACCGGTATTATTATTTTAACCGCTTCCACCATTTTCTGCCATGACAAATAATTCCATTGCCGTTTCCCTTATGACTTTACAGCGATCATTTTTCATTTTAAACATAAGAACTGTTGCCAAATACTTAGAGAAAAAATTTCTAAATATTTAATCCACTCCACTGAATAACTATTCACTATGCAGCACTATCATTTTGAGCATATAGGCCCCAATCCTGAAAGATTTAAGCATGTGCTCAACTTCAGTGGAACTATTCAGAGTACATAAAGTTAAGAATATGTGTGAGCCTTTTGAGGATTAGAGCTTTACTGACTTGAATCTAATCCCCAAAGTAATGCCAGTGGAAAATCAGAGAAAGAACCAACAAAGAATGGCCAAACCTCCTAAAAAACCAATTTGTACACTGTAGTTTATTGAACCATCTTTTGTCTTTTATTGTAGAAACAATATTCACAGTGGCAGAATATACTCACAAAGGCTGCTGTGGTTATCCAACAGCTTACCTTGCTTCAGCATTTAATCACGTAAAAAACCTGTTTATTGCTAGTAACTGAGCTTCACAATTACATTTTCACCAGTCGATAACACTATCTTTCCTAAAACCTGTATATTTCTGTGTCAAGTTTTAAAACAGGATCTTAACTATAGACATAACTATCAGCTCAGTCTATGATTTATTTTTGCAGTTGCTTAACTCTAGGGAACAGAAGAACACTATAAAAACATGCCGTTAAAATATTTTAGGACATTTTCTTATATTGGCACACCCAGTAATCCAGGTAAGGTCTGTCAAATGCTTTTGAAGAATTAGCATAACTTTTTGCTTTGTGCTCTCTACAGATACTAATCAAACCTGGTGGCAGGGATCAACTGTATAAAAACAGCCTGCATAAAATGTTCAATAGCACCTATATGGTTTAGGAGCATAAGTCCCACTTTCAAAAGTGATTTAGGAACTTAAGAGGCTATGGGCTTGTCTAAACGAACAATTAATTCATGGCAGGCTGAGGTGTAAATCTACCCCACACGAGCTTGCCATGCACTAAGTGTCCATGTAGACCCTGCTACCGAATACTAAAAGTTTCCTAGTGTGCTTTGATGTAACCTGCTTTGAAGTGGGAAGGGTTTAGCACAAATCCCACTGATTTACAATAGGTCGCGTGCTGCTAAATCACTCAGTTACTTTTGAAAATCTCCCCCTTATCTAATTAGCTATTCTGAAATTGCTTTACATAAAGACTAATACAGGTAGGTGAAGATCGTACAATGATTAAATCAGAACACTTAACCTTGCTGTCACAAATGTGCTTGCTTTTCAAGCTAGAATGTCCATACATCTTTGTATTTGCTCAGTACAAAATATAATTTGAAGCCTCACTACATTTTACTTGGGGCAAGTTTGACATGCCATTCACAGACTTGCAAAACTGCCTGTGGTCTATTTTCAAGAAAGCACATGACAACTTTGTGGTTTACATACGGTTAGTAGGCAACATACTGTTTCTAACTAAAATGGTCTCTCCTCCCACCATCTCATCCTGAATAGGGACTCAATGACGATAATCATTTGAGCCACTTAAAAAGTCAATATCATACATTAGATCACATTATAGCACATTAAAACATGATAAACTCCCAAATAAATTTTATGTATAAAAATCCGACCGTGAAATAGTATGATTCAAGCAACACTAAAACAAGATCGAGGAAAATTAGCTTTGAATTTTTACTTCTAAATAATTTAAAACAGATTACTGTATAAATCTAAGGCTAACAACATTATTTGCAAATATCTCTTTTCCAAGGCCCAATTCTGTAAGGTGCTGCATGACCTCTGTTCCCACTAAAGTTATTATGGGTGCAGGGTTATGTCACAGGGAGTTCCAATGATACTACTTGCAGAGTAACGCACTACTCATAAATAAAGATGGAAGAACTGGACTTATAGGAAATATATAACTTTTCAAGATCAGGAAGTTCGTTCTTTCTATTGCACATTGCAGGGTGGAGTATGTTAATATAGAGGGGCTGTCATTTTTCACTTTGTTATCTACAAAACAAGTTTGCTAAAGGGCATCAACAATGAACAGAAGAGAAAGCAGATGAATTAAGATAACTAACTTCATCAGAGTATTGCAGCAATGATTATGGTTGATATTACAGTTTTAGTATAAGTTCCTGTTTACAGACATTTAAGTTTCTGAAGAAACACGATCTGGTCCAACCTGTACCACATCTGTTCTTAGTTTAAAAATTACTGTTTGTATGGGGAAAAACCGTACGTTATTGAGCTTGGTGCAGGAATTACTGGGTGAAATTCAATGGACTGTGTTGTGCAAGTCAGACTAGGTGATTATGGCCTTAAAGTCTATGAAATAAAACTTGATTCAGCCATTTTTAAGTTACCGGAGTATTTCAAAACAAAGCAAAACAAAAATATCCTAAGATTTTGCATGCTTTAAGAGATTTTAACTGCACTTTTGTGTGCTCAGATTTCAGACAGATGAGTTATTTTAAAAAAAAAGCTCACCACAGAGTGAGTGTTCCACAACAGCAGAAGAGTTGAACTGACTAGAATTCTACCAGTTTCACTCTTCCCTTCTTGTTAGTACAACATCAGCATCATCTGAAGGAGCAATAGAAGAAGTGTGAATTCCCTTAGTGGGGGAATGTCTAAAAACATATAGTGGTGTGAGAAAATGTGAGATTCTCATAAACTTTTGCCAATTTAAAACCACTGTATTTTTAAGGTTAGGGAGAAAATGCAAAACTTAGAACTAGGAGTTGTGGAGGAAGGAAGAGAAAGGATAGAGGGAGTTAAAAAAAAAAAAAAAGGGAGGGGGGACTGCCACTGAGTAGTGGGAAAAAATTATTTGCACCAGAAACAACAGCTCTTCAGGTTACAGACAAGAAGCACTATCTCCAGAATAGCTGATTCAACTATCAAGACATGGCATAAGCCATAAATAAGGACAAGTCACATGCACAAAGTTACCAAAAGAAAGAAATAATGGAAAGAATAGCATATTTAAGATTATCACCACATTCACCTTAAATGTGTGTGTGCGTGCGTGGGGAAGCTTTGGATTTAAATTTGAATTGATATTTAATAATAAATGTCTAAAAGGGACAAGAAAAAAGAAAAAAAGGTTGGCACCATTAAATGGCAGGCGGGGGATGGGGGGAGAGAAGCAAGACCACAAATTTTTCCTGCAGTTTCTAGCATTCACATAACCCAGCTACTAATTTTATCTCACTCAGGGTTATTTTCGCATCAAGAAGCAGTGTGTATGACGTGCATACTTAAATGTCAAAAAATGCCTATGAAACTTGACCTTTCAGCTTTATATTTATTTGCTGAAAAATACTCAACATTAAACACAGGAAGTTCTAAAGATGTAACAAAGCAGGGTCTCTAGAAAATACAAGGTAAAATGAAGTTCTTAAGTCTAAATCTGACCAAAATTACCAGAAAACAGATTACGAAAGCAATGTCAGAGATATTCATGAAGGAATCTATCATGAGCACCTTCACCTCCCACGGAAGGACACAAAGTAAGGCTACGTATTCAGAGTAACACAACAATTAAGGCTGGGAAACAGAATCCTAAGCACAGACACGTAATGGATATTTGCTGGATATGCAGCTGCTAATGCAACACCTGGAGGAGTAGAATACCCAACTATCCATGCACTCAGAGTAATCGGCTAGATAGATCAAGATGGTGGTTTGGCTAGATCGTGATCCCATTTGCCACAGATACCCCTTTGACAATCGCTTGGGCAACCTACATATAACCTCTGTCTGCATTCCTGCAGACTACCTCCACTGAGATCTGCTCTGTGCCATGCATAGGCACTCTGCTTCTTAATGCTGTATGATCTCAAACCAGAGCAGTTCTGCTGCTTCTTAAGCTTTCCACTGCCCTGGGGAGGGTCAGGATTTCAACCTGTTTCCAAACATAACTTTGAATAACAACAACAAAATAATAAAATATTATTAATTATTATTATTTTACTTGGTTAAACACAACAGGATTTGGCTCAGAGTTAACCAGAAAGGATATTTGTGCTTTTCTTATTTTCCTCCCTTATTGTTAAGTTAGAACAGAGCATCATACAGGAAATGTGGTAACCTTTCATCAAATGTTGGGTTTTATGAAAGTTTGGCATCATATTTACCCAAAATACTTTACAAAACCAATCTTGCTGTTCACCAACCACAGAAACATACCCAATAATGAATTCACATGCACAACTCCCATTGCATTTCACTGAAGTTTAACATGCAGATTGATGGCAGAATGCAGCCCGCAGCCTCAAAAACTGATATAAGTGCCCTTGACCTTGCAGTTCTAAGTGACAATATAGATCTTGAAATTCAGACAATAGAATACTGGACAGAAAAACAGTAAACATCTCAACTGCTTTGGGCAAAATGACAGGTTCACTTCCCCAGAACAATGTTTATTCTTCTGCATATAAATTAAAAGGCTAATAGATGGAAAGCAAATGAGGAACAGTTAAACAGTGCTTGCAGATGATAGAACAAACAATGAGAAATATGAGAAACAAAAATGTCCTATTTAGGAAAACTGCAAAGACCACAAGTATTTCTGGAAATAGTATCCATTAAAGATTTACTTTCTAAATTTAAACAGGGAATTTCAACACAGCACATGTTGTGGTATTAGCACAGAATAGTATCTGGGTCCAGTATACATCACAGCAAAAATACATAAACATCTTTCATATTTTGAAAATGAGTATGTTTTTAAAAAATGAGAGACTTACTTGAGCTCACTATGAAAATCATCATATCTTAGTCATACTACCTCCCTGTTGATGCCACATTTGATAACAAATGCCAACAAGGTCATCATCATCAGCAATAAGCTTCAAAATGCCAGGAGAAGTTTGAAATACAGTTTGTATTAATGTGTTTCCTGCCTTGGATACTAAAGTTCTCTATCCATATAACAGGTACAACCCTGACAAAAGTAGTGTAACCTTCCATACATCATGCACAAATGCGCTTCAGCCCTAACCTGGAAAGAACACTTTAAGAGCAAGAATATAGTTCATTTTCCATGTTGATTCAAATACTTGGCCTCTCTGTGTGTGGATCTGTTTTCAGGACAGAGACCTAAGTTGTCCGCAAATATCTAATAATTTGCCTCTGCACATAGCATGATCATGGTCTCTTAACTCGACTGACTCTCAGCTTTGGAATTCACTTCCCTTGGTATGAAATAACCAGAATTTGCTGATGTTAGAGAATGCTGCAAATTTCATCTATTTCCTCTCCCTTTTAGCCAAGGGGAAATGAATCTAGTTGGTAATATTTGATGTGAGCTATTTTTTGTTTTAAAATATCCTTTTTGTTGGCCTTGTTTTGCTATGCTCGATTAGCTGAAAAGTTTGCTGATTGTTTTTGTATAGATTTTGCTTTAAAATTTGTTAAGAAACCAAGAGTTTAGTATTTGGGCTTTTAATTTACATATAATTCAAAAGAAATAAGATATAAGGGCCTGAACAACCAGAAATAGAATCTGAGTAGAAATAAGTGACTTGTTTTTATAGAAGGAGAAACAAGAGCAAACAAGATTAAGCATGTAAGGCTGACCAAAGAGATAAGGAATAAACTAGCAAACAATGAAAAGAAAAGCAACTGCTATGCAAAAGAGCTATTCAGCTGTTATGGCAACTAAAGTTCAAAAACGATGATGCAAACCATAGGAAAAAAGAAATCTAAGAGTACTGCCTCAAGTTGTTATGGCAACTGAAATCTCAGCACAGCAACCAAGTGAACTCTATCCATAAGTTTTATTTCCTGCGCATTCAGATCTTTGTGAAATAGTGTCTATAATGAACTTAGATCAAAATAATATTTTATGAAAACACAAAGCTAGACCTGCCCAGTCCACCCTATGATTTATCATCATGTTGCATCACATAAAACGTTAAAATAAGGCAAAAAACAAAACACAGGAAATTTTAAGACACCAAGAAGGAAAACCATTTTAGAAGTTGTGCTCTATGTTTCTCTTTCAGATGCATCTTCCTTCTCTTTCAAACTATACTAAGATGCCTCTATTGCTATTAGAAATTTATCCCATCCATATTATTTTGTATATACAGTATTTGACTTCAGTCCCTTTTGTGCCTGTCCTTTCTTTATGAAGCTTTTTCTTGTATTTAAATATCTCCAAATATGCTTGAGGCATTTAATCACCTCAGGATTTTCTTTTTCTTTTAGCGATGTCCCCTTCGAAAAAATCAAGTCAACTTTACACAGAAGCACTCTAAGCTAAAGGAAAGAATTACAATTAAGCACATATGTATCCTGGCACTGATCTATTCTCAAATTCAAATGATAAAGGAACAATGGACAACTTCTCCTTAAATGTAAGGAAAAAGCTATAATATGCAGAAATTTACTACGGAAGTGAACAGAACATGTTAATATTTAGCATGCTATTCAGTTGTGAGGGAAAAAAAATCTCACTGCAGTAATCGTGTGGCTACAATCACTGAAACCTTGTTGAGAAAGCTACAGAGCACTGCATTACTGTATACATGGCAGCCTCTTCAGCAGGGAGCCAAGACATTCATAGATACAGCAAACTTATTTGAGACCACTACAGCCACAGATGAAGCCTCCACTCCGTTGCAGCTGTCCCTCTGTATGCTTAGGAATCTACAGAAATGTACATACCCCACACTTAGGTGTTCATATATTTTTAAAATAACGTATTGCTACCAATTTTTTTCTGCAGTAAATTGAAATATGTCCAAAGCAACGCTCCAAATTTAAAATACCCTTTAAGCACTTGAGACCAAAAAAAAAAAAAAAAAAAAGGTGATATTTAAAAAAAAATTTCAGAGAAGAGAGAAACTATACTGGACTACTGTCTGGAAAACTGTTTAATATATAAAGACCCAGTTCTGCCCTCAGATATACCTGAAGTACAACTGTCTACTATTACAGTTACACTGATATAGCTTAGAGCAAAACTGGGTTATAACCTACTGTCCGTAATTTCCAATATGTAATGCTGTATAAGTTCTAGTGAATGGGTGAGGTGAATTCCCCCTTTTCCCTGCCACAGCTGAATCCCATTTTAAGAATAAGTAATCAGGACACTAGAATTTTGGTATGAATTATGTAAAATTAAGTAGCATTCAATTAGTGGAAAATATGTATGAGGATATATCATTTTCACCAATTTGCCAGTGCCATAATTCTGTCTATGTGCATAAAAACCAAGAAATCAAGGTCCTCTATTGACTGAAAGACCCCTTTGAAGGATTTTAGCCTTTGACTCTTTAACCAAAAACAACTTTAAAATGTTTATTGGAAATGTTCCAGTCAAAACTTTTAAAAGATGTCTGACTAGATGTAGTATTAATTGGGCAGAGAGATAAACCCATACACTGCAGACGAGAAAGAGAGACTGTTAGGTTTTATATTTAACTGGGTCTGGAATAAACCAGAAAATAGTACTTGAGGCAACAGAATTTCTATACTTAAGGGTAAAAGTTTACTTTTGAAAACACACTGATCTTCCAGTAGTTTATGATTTAAATGATGTGGTCATTGCCTCTGGTAGAGAGAGGAAAACTATCAATGTCCATTGATCCTACAGTTTTGTGAATGATGAAATGTCTAAGAGTGGCTGACACAACACTGGCCTCTGTCAAGTTGACGTGAGTTGGAGACAGCAAGATAAGAGTGAACTTAAAACATCAGATACCTATAAAATAGCCTGGAAGGCAGAAGTTGCTAATGCTGGTATCATGCAAAGGCAAAATGTAGAGGCCACATCCCTAGTTACTGAAATTATCCTCTTTGACTTAGCTTTTGCTCTTTCCATATTGGAAAAATACTTGTAGCATAGCTTGTTGAAATCTTCTTTAAAAATTTCAGAGCTTCAAAACCTAAATAGGCTGACCAAATAATTGCTGCGTTTATAACCTGAAATCTCTCTGCCTCTAAAAAAAAAAATTCTTCAAGGAAAACACCAAGAAGAAACATGCTTTCGGGAATAAAATACTGTTAAAAAATGACATGCTAAATTTGGTACAGTTGTGTGCCTGGACCAGTTAACCACTTTATGTGCATAAATGCCACACATTAATTCTTGCATCTACACTACATACCATGTTTGGGAGGAAGTCAGATTTTTGGCTTAGCTGTCTGGATGGCTGAGGAAACTCAGGCTTGTGATCATGTGGCTGAGCTAAAGGAGAAGCCACCTACACCTCATTACACTTAACCAAGGTTGAAAATCCTGGTCTCAGTGAGGTCAATGGGAATTTTGCCATTGATTTCAATGGGATCAGAATTTTATCCCAGGTATGTTAGAGAGGGAAGACTTGAAACCTGGACTACTCTAAGCTGAGACAAAGAGGTTTGGTACAATCTGCATGACATACTTTTTTCCCCTTTTTACAAAGCGGTATTTTTCCTGTTTGATCACAAAAGACTTGTAGAATCTACAGCTCTTAATGTAGGTTTTAGTAAGCCAAGATGATGCCTGCCAATCTGTAACACTTTTAGCAGTAACAGGCATTTATAGTTCAATGCTAGTTAACAATGCTAAGTTGGTTTGCTATCCTCATCTTTTCTCTTATACAATACATACATAACATGACATCATGGGAAAGATTTTTCATATGTTTCTTCACTATAACAAGCAGAATAGCTATAGTAAAAGAGTGGGTTCACCCTGCCTTGTTTATTCTAGGTTAAGCTACTTCCCTTGAGTTATTGTGTCCAAACAATGGGAAGATATCCCCTGATGCAATGTTCCACCACTAGGCGTTAGAGGCTAAACACTCTGGTCTTTCTTAGGCTAGGTCTACA
This sequence comes from Chelonoidis abingdonii, assembly GCF_003597395.2. NCBI lineage: Eukaryota > Metazoa > Chordata > Testudines > Testudinidae > Chelonoidis > Chelonoidis abingdonii. Next base: position 29,333,358 of record NC_133773.1, read on the forward strand.
CTGGGGGGTGGGGTAAGTGGTAGGGGTGTTGACCTAAGATACGCAACTTCAGTTATGCAAATAGAGCAGCTGAAGTTGACGTATCTTAGGTTAACTTACCTCACCGTGAGGACGGTGGCGAGTCAGGGCTGGTCTACACTACGGGGAAAAAAAATCGATCTTAGATACACAACTTCAGCTACATGAATAACGTAGCTGAAGTCGAATATCTAAGATCGGATTACTCACCCGTCCTCACCACGCGGGATCGATGTCCGCGGCTCCCCCTGTCGATTCCGGAACTCCGTTGGGGTTGGTGGAGTTCCGGAATCGATATAAGCGCGCTCGGGGATCGATATATCGTGTCTAGATGAGACGCGATATATCGATCCCCGAGCAATCGATTGTAACCCACCGATATAGCAGGTAGCGTAGACATAGCCTCAACTGCTGCTGCTCCCCCTTTGACTCCACTTCTGCCTCTCGCTGAGTTCCACAGTTGACGGCAGAGCAATTGGGGATCGATTTTATCGTGTCTACACTAGACGCAATAAATCGACCCTGATAGATTGATCACTACCCGCCTATTAAACCCGATCCAGCAGGTAGTGTAGACGTACCCTCAGAGTGCATGGTGGAGCGTCTACCAAAACCTACTTGAATTTTGCACTTGCTCTCAAACTAAATAACTCCCATGATTCCTCTCCTAGAACCATATAATTCCTCTCCTAGCACCCCATAATTCATCTGTTTTTGCGACCCAGCACCATTTTTGAACTGCTATCAGGCAGCATCAGGAACACTGCTAAGTACTACAAGTCCTATTTCTTGTTCAACCAGTCGCTAAGAGAAAGAAGTTTTTTTACATTTACAGGAGATAATGCTGCCCTCTTCTTATTTACATCACCAGAAAGTGAGAACAGGCATTTGCATGGCACTTTTGTAGCTGCCAGATATGCTAAACATTCATACGCCCCTTCATGCTTTGGCCATCATTCCAAAGGACATGCTTCCATGCTGATGATGCCCATTAAAAAAATAATGCTTTAATTAAACTTGTGACTGAACTCCTCAGGGGATAACTGTATGATCCTTGCTCTATTTTACCTGCATTCTGACATATATTTCATGTTATAGCAGTCTCGGATGACGAGACAGCACGTTATTCATTTTAGGAACACTTTTGCAGCATATTTGACAAAACGCAAAGAAGGTACCACTGTGAGATTTCTAGATAGCTACAGCACTCAACCCAAGGTTTAAGAATCTGACATGCCTTCCAAAATTTGAGAGGTATGAAGTGTGGAGGATGCTTTCAGAAGTCTTAAAAGAGCAACATTCCCATGCGGAAACTACAAAACACGAACGACCAAAAAAGAAAATCAACCTTTTGCTGGTGGCATCTGATTCAGATAATGAAAATGAACATGTGTTTGTCTGCAATGCTTTGTACTGTTATCGAGCAGAACCCATCATCAGCATGGACGCATGTCCCCTGGAATGGAGGTTGAAGCATGAAGGGACATATGAATCTTTAGCACACCTGGCACATAAATATCTTGCGAGGCCAGCTACAACAGTGCCACGAGGATGCCTGTTCTCACTTTCAGGTGATATTGTAAACAAAAAGTGGGCAGCATTATCTCCTGCAAATGTAAACAAACTTTTTTGAGCTGAACAAGAAGTAGGGCTGAGTGGATTTGCATTATCTAAAATTTTACATTGTTTTATTTTTCAATGCATTTTTTGTACATATTTCTACATTTGTCAGTTCAACTTTCATGATAAAGAGATTGCACTACCGTACTTGTATTAGGTGAACTGAAAAATACTATTTCTTTTGTTTTTTACAAATACTTGTAATAAAAAATAGTTATAAAGTGAGCATGGTACACTTTATATTGTGTTGTAAGTGAAATCAATATATTTAAAAATGTAGAAAACATCCAAAAACATTTAAATAAATGATCTATTAATCATGATTATTCACAATTAACTTTTTTAATTGCTTGACATCCCTACTAATAATCTGATAAAGGCTAACCTATTTTATGGAATGGGATAGGGAAATAAAACTAGTTTCAGTTTCCTTAGGTTCCATGAGTCCATTAATACTATGGAACAATGCATTTTAATAACAATCAGTATTTAGTATGCAAGGAAATTAACATGTAAGATCATTGGTTCTCAGGTATGAAAATTACCTATCTCCAGTATTTCTGAGGGAGGTAAATCCTCCATCACCTCCATACACATAATGCATATGCCAATTATGAAATACAATACATGGATGGGAAAGAGTGCTTTCTGGAACCCTGCTGTGCTTACTTTACTCCCTGGAACATGAGAGTAGATTACCCTTATTTTAGCACACATAATTACAAAGGATATTAGTCATAAAATTATCCCAGCCCCTTTTTAAATCCAGTCACAGCAGTAATTATCTATGATCTCCTGCAACAATGAATTTCGCAGTGTGACATACATTACTCGAAATGGCATTTTGTTTTATTCTTTTTAAGTTTACCTGTCATTAATTTCACTAAGTGAGCCCTTATTGGTATCATCTTATTAACAGGCTTAAACAGAATTTTGAAGTCTAAGGGTTTGAGATTTCTTAAACAGACTGATATCTCAATGAAAAGAGAGTACCATTACTCAACAGGAAGATAAATATTAAAGGAGCTTATGACTGAAACAATTAGAGGAAGTTTTAGTAATAATTACTAAAGAGAAAGTATATTATTTTAGCACAAACCCATTAGATATGACCCTGCACAGGTTGGATCTGTTCCAAGTAGATGTGAAAAACATGGTGAGGTGATGAGGTTCAGAGCCTGGGCCAACTAAAAGCTTTCATGAAGGCCTTGGGCCAAAATTTGCTCTCATATACAACTGGTTTTAGTCCAGTGTAACTCTACTGAAGTCAGTGGATTTACACCAGTGTAAATGAGCAGAATCTGGCCCCTTATTTCTCCTTTTGCACCATGGAGCCTCCCTTCTTCTTTAAATAGCACACCAAGATTTGCTTTTAAGACAGGAAAATCGAATATAGGAAAACACAATATGTCAACAGCTTATTCCTGAACTACATAGGACTTCATGGTCATTTGATGAACTAGGCTGTGAGAATAAACAGGACAACATAATTAGGCAGCTATCGATGCTTCAGTTTGATCTCTTTAGAACAGGGGTGGGCAAAGTACAGTGCTCCAGATGGGGAGCAGCGTTGGACGCTGTTCTGCACAGCTTCTGAAAGCAGCAGCATGTCCCTCTTCTGGCTCCTACGCATATGGGCGGCCAGGGTCTGCTCCACACGCTGCCCCACAGCTCCCGTCGGCCAGGGATCACCAATTCAGAAAGGGGAACTAGACAAAAATGAGGTGGTTAAACAGTGCCAAAAGTGAAATCGCTGCAAGCTGCGTGGAAACTTTTTAAAGACACCATAATAGAGGCTCAACTTAAATGTATACCCCAAATTTAAAAACATAGTAAGAAAACAAAAAAAGAGCCAGCATGGCTAAACAACGCAGTAAAATAAGCAGAGAGAGGCAAAAAGGCATCCTTTAAAAAGTGGAAGTTAAATCCTAGTGAGGAAAATAGAAAGGAGCATAAACACTGGCAAATGAAGTGTAAAAATACAATTAGGAAGGCCAAAAAATAATCTGAGGAACAGTTAGCCAAAGACCCAAAAAGTAATTGCAATTTTTTTTTTAGTACATTTTTTTTTTTTTAAAGTACATCAGAACCAGGAAGCCCGCTAACACCAGTGGGACCACTGACATGATCAGGTGCTAAAGGAGCACTCAGGAGATAAGGGCCATTGCGGAGAAATTAAAGAATTCTTTGCATCGTCGTCATCGTGAGGATGTGAGGGAGATTCCCAAACCTGAGCCATTCTTTTTAGGTGACAGATCTGAGGAACTGTCCCAGATTGAGGTATCATTAGAGTCAACATGTTTAGTAAACAAATTGTAAATTAACAGCATAAGGTCAGGACCATGGGTACCAGTTCTGAAGGAACTCCAATGGAAATATTGTCACCTATCATTTTCAGAAAGCTTCTGACAAGATGACTCCCTCACAAAGGCTCTTACACAAATTAAAAAGAGCTGCCAGGGATAGAGGGAATGTGCTTTCATGGATTTGGTAACTTGTTAACGTTAAAAGATGTCAGGAAGCAAAGGTAGCGTATAAATTATCAGTTTCTCAGAATGGAGAGAGGTAAATAATGTAGGTGTCCCCCGCGGGGTACCTGTTTTCTGGGACCAGGTCCTATTATGCAACATATTCATAAGATGATCTGAAAAAAAGGGTAAACAGTGAGGTGGCAAAATTTGCAGATGATACAAAATTACTAAAGATAGTTAAGACCCAGGCAGACTGTGAAGAGCTACAAAAGGATCTCTCAAAAATTTGAAGATGATACTGGATGACTGGGCAACAAAAAAGGCAGATGAAAAAATGGCAATGTTGATAAATGCAAAGTAATGCACATTGGGAAAACATAATCCCAACTATACATATAAAATGATGGGGTCTAAATTAGCTGTTACCACTCAAGAAAGAGCTTGGAGTCATTGTGGATAGTTCTCTGAAAACATCCACTCAATGTGCAGCAGCAGTCAAAAAAGCGAACAGAATGCTGGAATAATTAAGAAAGGGATAGATAATAAGACAGAAAAAATATCATATTGCCTCTATATATAATCCATGGTACGCCCACATCTTGAATACTGTGTGCAGATGTGGTCGCCCCATCTCAAAAAAGATATATTGGAATTGGAAAAGTTCAGAAAAGGGCAACAAAAATGATTAGGGGTATGGAAACTGGCTTCCGTATGAGGAGAGATTAATAAGACTGGGACTTTTCAGCTTGAAAAGAGATGGCTAAGGCTAAGGGGAGATATGATTGAGGTCTATAAAATCATGACCGGTGTAGAGAAAGCAGATAAGGAAGTGTTGTTTACTGCTTCTCATAACTCAAGAACTAGGGATCACCAAATGAAATTAATAGGCAGTCTTAAAACAAATAAAAGGAAGTATTTCTCCACTGCATGCACAGTCAACCTCTGGAACCCTTGCCAGAGGATGCTGTGAATGCCAAGACTATAACAGGGTTCAAAAGAGAACTAGATAAATTCATAGTGGATAGATCCATCAGTGGCTATTAGCCAGGATGGGCAGGAATGGTGTCCATAACCTCTGTTTGCCAGAAGCCTGGAATGAGCAATGGAATGGATCACTTGATGATTACTTGTTCTGTTTATTCCCTCTGGGACACCTGGCATTGGACACTGTCAGAAGACAGGATACTGGGCTAGATGGACCTTTGGTCTGACCCAGTAGGGCCGCTCTTAAGTAAATACAAATATATTCATAATATTGTGAATGTGTAATAAACACTGTTCCTTGCTTGAATCATCTGCAGAGCCTGCAACCCAAACATTTTGCCACTATGTAAAATGTGATTATTAGGGCACTACCAAATTTAAAGCCAATGCTGTGAAATGTCAGATATAAACATCTGAAAATGTGAAATGGACTGATTTTAAATCCTCCTGGTCATGAAACTGAACGAAACAGACCTTGAATTTGGTAGGGCACTAGTGATTACCCACTATGAAAGTAACTTTAAACAAAAATGAAAACAGCCAGTCTGTTTTCATTGGCTAGTTGATTGAAATATATAACTTCCCTAAGTGATACTAAATACATAACCTGTGTAAACAAACAAACTAGTTAAATTCTTATAATTATTCAGTTTTCATAAACCCCATAGTTATTAGAGACAAGGTGGGTGAGTAGTTACCATTTATGATAAACAATCTGTTCTACCTTGTGTTAGTAGTGTTGGTCTAAATAGCTTTCCCTGACCTGAAGAGTTCTGTGCAAGACTGAAAGTGTCTCTCTTACCAATAGAAGCTGCTCTGATAAAAGATATTACCTCACCTACTTTGTCTCTCTAATATCCTGAGACAACATGGCTACAATACTGCATACTACATTGCTATTAACAGATGAAAGGACATTTTAAAAAGTCCTTTTAATTAACTGAGGCAACTCAACCAAATATTGATGTGAGACTGTTTTCTGAAGTGCACCACTTTGTTTTATAGGGTTTTGTTGGCAGGACCTACATCTAAAGTCAGCAGCAGACCTAAGTCTAAAGCCTTCATTCCATTAGCACAGAACTCTGCATTCAGGTGGGTATGCACTAGTGAGCCTGATGCAGGACTGGAACCATTGTGAAGATAATTATTCTAAACATTCCTTCTCACCAAATCTGATTTCTCTTATTAAAGGGGTGGGGGAAACAATGCCACCTCACCACAGAAGTAATTATAACTATTAGAGGGCATAATAAATGTTACTGTAATATGTAACTGCATTTTATGAAGGGCTGTTGTTGACCATGATTAACAATGGGTTAAAAATCTGCAGTCCTATAAAATACAATTTGAGTTGTTTGTTATAAGTTCGTTATAATAAGCAGTTGCATAATCATCTTTTACTTCAAGATAAAGAATGAATCTAGAGTAGATCATTTAATTTTTTTTTAAATAGTAGTTTATCAATATACACTTACTGCCTCTCACGCGCTTTGTATTACTGTAAGGTGTCTCTGAGTTTTTAATGTATTTGGTTGCTCCTCAACTGTCTCCTGCAGTTCAGATCAGTCCCAAATTGAAATTGCTAACTGACGAAGTTGTGTGCAAGGCTCCAGGAACTGCAGAAAATTGATTTTGATGGCTTACATAATATAAAAACTATACTATTTTTTTAATGTTCCAAACTCTAAAGCTGGATACTATTAAATCTCATTTGCAGTTTTCCTGCTTAAGATGGAGTGACTGAAGATCTTTTTGAGCTAGAGAGATAAAAAGTGATGAATCTGATATAAGTTATACATATCTAGCCCCAGCTCATCAGGAAGGTCCCACATCCTCTCCACTTGAAAACCCAGACAGCAGGTATCTCCTTGGTGTTGGACATCACAACCTGCCTGCTCCTGGACAGTGTGGGTTCTCATGGCCGGCCATTCCCCTAGTGAGGAGTCTGGAGACCGTAGCACCCAACACACCCACCAGTTTGCTAGCCCTGCACCGTGCAGTTGCCTCTATCCAAAGGTCTTGAGACACAGCTGCTCCCTGCTTCGCCACAGAGCCCACTGCTCTGCCTCTAGGTCAGGGGTAGGCAACCTATGGCATGGGTGCCGCAGGCAGCATGCAAGCTGATTTTCAGTGGCACTCACACTGCCCGGGTCCTGGCCACCGGTCTGGGGGGCTCTGCATTTTAATTTAATTTTACATGAAGCTTCTTAAACTTTTTAAAAACCTTACTTACTTTACATACAACAATAGTTTAGTTATATATTATAGACATAGAAAGAGGTCTTCTAAAAATGTTAAAATATGTTACTGGCATACGAAACCTTAAATTAGAGTGAATAAATGAAGACTCGGCACAGCACTTCTGAAACATTGCCGACCCCTGCTCTAGGTGCTCCCTGCTGTACCCACCCCCTTCACTTGGGAAGGGGCGGTGCAGAGGCCATATACCCTGGTGGCCAGGCACTCGGGCACCATCACCCCATGCTCCTGGGCAGGATCGCTCCCCCTCCCTGCTACAGCCGTGCACGGGGTGACCGTGCTGGCTCTGCCTGTGCCTGGTGCTGCACTTGTTGCTGGGGGAAGTGGACAGAGACACCAACCAGCACCAGCGTTAGCCCCGGGTACAGCCCCTACCCGGCGATGCCCCTTATCCCCGGCGATGCACCCTACCCCCGGCCCCGGGTACAGCCCCCCAGTACAGCCCCCATCATAGCGCTGGGGGGCGCTGCCCCCCTCCCCCAGGGTGCTGCCCCCTCCCTCCTCCCCGGGTACAGCCCCGCCCCCATAGCGCTGCCCGCTCCCCCAACCCCGGGAACATCACCCTCCCCCCACGGCGCTGGGGGGGCTCTGCCACCCGCCCCGGGAACACCGCCCTCCCCCCACGGCGCTGGGGGAAGAGGCTGGCGGCTGCTGTCTCTGTTAGCAGCTGGTGCCTGTCGCTCTGGGGCGCGGCTGCTCTGCCCTGTCCCCGAGGCGGGGAAGGTGAAACTGACCCGCTCCTCTGGCTGCCGGTGTCTGTGCCGGGCTCCGGCAGCTTCCGCGTCCCCACCGCACCCGCAGTCTCGGAGCGGCGGCAGCCCCGCCATGGAGCCCATTCCCCTCCTGGGGGCAGCCTGGCCCTCACTGCCGCCGCCGCCTGTGCCCCGCTGGGGGCGAGCCCCACGCGCCGCCCAGCCGCACAATGCCCGCCGCGGCCGCTGCCAGGCAGGGCGGGTCTGTGCGGTCACGGGGTCTGGGGGAGGCAGAGGCGGCAGCGGCAGCGCCAGCACGGGGTGAGGAAGGGCGTGGACCGTGGGGTGGCTTATTGCCTGCGTGAGGCAGCACGTGTCTGCGGGCTGGAGGACCCAGCGTGGGTGTGCGTCTGGCTGAGAAACGGGAGCTGGGGTGTGTGTGTAATTTTTATATTTCAGTACTGCCAGTAGGGCAAAGCGCCAGAGCCCTTCCCTGCGGAATCGAGCTAGCTCCTACTGACTGCAGGGGAAGCTATTCACATCCTACTCTAGGGGAGAATGAGGCCCTGACAGTCAGAATTTAACATATTGTAATCTGAATGCCCCACTGGACACTGAGACTATTTTATTTTTCTTGTCACAGTTGTAATGCTCTACCCTAGATTTCCCAAACTGCAGTCCACACACTGCTGCTGGTGACAGTCACCAGATCATATGCTGGAGAGCTGAATGGTTATATGGTGCAACTTGCTACTACTCATTTCTAGCGTCTAAATCCTAATAAAAGCCAAAACTATATTAAAAACGTTCCTGTTACCTTCTGTAATCTAAGCAATGGCTGTAGGCAGGGCTGGCTTTACAGTTGACACATCCTAGGCATAGCATCTTCAGCATCCCCCTGTCCACAATTGACCTTCCTGTATTCTGTAAAAAATGAAACTTCTAACCCACTTTTAACTTTTAGGCGCCTGTAGGACACCAGTGCTCCAGGCATGTGCCTACTGTGCCTAATTGGAAATCTGGCCTTGGCTGTAGGGAGCTGCAGCAGTGATCCTATCCTGCATGATCCTGAATGAGAAGGCAGATGGTCTGTTGTTTGACAAGTGGGTGTTGGTGTCTAGGGACCAGTAAAAGATAACATTTTAATTAAACCCTTCCTCACTGTTACAACGTTAAGGAGTTATGTATGATCCAGGCTTTTGCGTCAAGGTATTGATGGCAACTTCCATTGTAACAAGCATCATCAATATTTTAAACTTTTTATTAGAGATAGAAAAATCAGTTAAAGCATTTGAAACGTAAAGTATTAAATAAAGCTTTCACTTTTAACAATGTCTCTTATTCCCTTTCCTTTTAGATGTATGTAGTCTTTTATACAGAGAAAACTCTTGACAGATTACCTATTGGATGCTTTTTTAATGTTAATTTAGATGGTCTGAAACTGTTGTTGTTGGAGTCCAGTCCTATTTTTTCTCTCTCTTTCTCTCACACCTCTCCCACCACAAGAGAAAATGCAGCTTCTGCTGTTAGCTGTCTTTCTGGTCACAGGCTCTCAGCATTGTTTGAAAAGGTGGAGTTGTTTTGATGGCTAAGCCTGACTCAAGGTACATTACATTTGGAGTTGGGGGTGTAATTTCTCATCTGAGGGGGCATATCTGCACTAGCTCTGATGGACCTAGCACTGTAAAAATATACAGCAGAGGGTACACCCAGGGATGTATGCAGTTTTTTGGATGGGGTTATACTTGGGGTGGCAGCCCCCTCCCAGACCTAGCACAAGTATGTCTCCTCAAGATGGGAATTACACTTCCAACTCAATATGTGGACATACCCTTAGACAGATGGTAAAAAGAGAGTGACAAGAAAAAGGAGAAACAAAGGAAAATGGTGAGGTCATCTGGTTCCTTCTTTCTGTCCAGACCCGGCAAAGGGGAAAGGGTGGCACATCCGGCTCTTTGGCGGTGGGTGCCTCAGTCCCTCTAGGAGGGAAGGAGCTGCTGCAAAGTGCTGCCGCAGAAAAAAGCGGCGCGGTGGAGCTGCCATCGAAGTGGGGCAGCCAGCCATTATGGTGAATCTTGCTTCCACCAGTCCCCTTCCTCCTCTACAGTCTTTCGGCTCATTTTCATGCGAGCCCATAACTTTCCCAAGAGTCTTGCAGACCACTTATCATAGTTCTTTTAATCATGTAATAAATCCAGTTTGTGCCAGTCTATTTGGTTCCGACCTGTTGCTGACTTTTATGAACAATTTTATATAACAAGCTCAGTTGGACTTTTGTTAACTGGGACCTATTTAGGGTTACAGGCCTCTGCACAGTTCTGAACAGAAGAATAGGTGATTCATGAAACAATTTCGGAGTTAAAATGTGGTCCGTGCTCTATTGCAAGGAACTCAACTGAGCAGCATGTAGAGTTATTTGTCATATGCCATGACTGTTCATTGCTGATTTCTTTTCCCACACAATTTTACTTTGTATTACACGAGTGGCATAAACATAACCTTTTATGTAATTGATACAAAGTGAATTCTGTTATTTGTTTTAATACAATGAATACAAAGAAAGTTTAACTTCAAAAACAATAGATTATAAAACTCAGGAAGTTTAAGGAACCATAGCTGGCCACAGTTCACACAGTATGGATCACGTATGTGACGGTAATAGAAATTTATTAGTGCATGACTTTTGTTGCACATAATTTTATAGATAACATAGAACAGGTACATACTGTGTGTAACGTGTTGTATATTATAAATAGCAGGTATTACTGCATATGGTTTTAACACCTTAGACATAAATTGAGGTCTTGTTTACATGGAAGAGTTGTATTTGTCAAATCATAATCATTTTAAAAATAAATTTGGTTAATAGAAGGGACCACTATGATCATCTAGTCTGGGTCAATCCATACTGGGTCAGGCCAAAGGCACATCTAGCCCAGTATCCTGTCTTCTTACAGTGGCCAATGCCAGGTGCCCCAGGGGAATGAACAGAACAAGTAATCATCAAGTGATCCCTCCCTTGTCGCCCATTCCCAGCTTCAGGCAAACAGAGGCTAGGGACACCATCTCTGCCCATCCTGGCTAATAGCCATTGATGGACCTATCCTCCATGAACTTATCTAGTTCTTTTTTGAACCCTTTTATAGTCTTGGCCTTCACAACATCCTCTGGCAAGGAGTTCCAAAGGTTGACTGTGCATTCTGTGAAAAAATACATCCTTTTGTTTGTTTTTAACCTGCCTATTAATTTCATTTGGTGACCCCTTTTCCTTGTGTTATGAGAAGGAGTAAATAACACTTTCTTATTTATTTTCTCCACACCAATCATGATTTTATAGACCTTTATCATATCCCCCCTTAGTCATCTCTTTTCAAAGCTAAAAAGTCCCAGTCTTATTATTCTCTCCTCATACAGCAGCCGTTCCATACCCCTAATTATTTTTGTTGCCCTTTTCTGAACTTTTTTCAATTCCAGTATATCTTTTTTGAGATGGGACAACCACATCTACACTCAGTATTCAAGATGAGGGTGTACCATGGATATATATAGAGGCAAAATGATATTTTTTGTCTTATTATCTGTCCCTTTCTTAAGGATTCCTAACATGCTGTTCACTTTTTTAACTGCCGCTGCACATTCAGTGGATGTTTTCAGAGAACTATCCACAGTGACTTCAAGATCTCTTTCTTGAGTGGCACTACTAATTTAGACCCCATCATTTTATATGTGTAGTTGGGATTATGCTTTCCAATGTGCATTACTTTGCATTTATCAACATTAAATTTCATCTTTCATTTTGTTGCCCAGTCACCCAGTTTTGAGAGATCCTTTTTGTAGCTCTTCGCAGTCTGCCTGGGACTTAATTATCTTGAATAGTTTTGTATCATCTGCAAATTTTGCCACCTCACTTTTTACCCCCTTTCCAGATCATTTATGAATATGTTGAATAGGACTGGTCCCAGTACAGACCCTTGGGGGACACCACTATTTACCTCTCTCCATTCTGAAAACTGACCATTTATTCCTATCCTTTGTTTCCTAACTTTTAACCAGTTACCAATCCATGAGAGGACCTTCCCTCTTATCCCATGACAGCTTACTTTGCTTAAGAGACTTTGGTGAGGGACCTTGTCAAAGACTTTCTGAAAATCTAAGTACACTATATTCCCTGTATGCCCCATGTCCACATGCTTGTTGACCGCCCTTAAAAAATTCTAGTGAGGCATGATTTCCCTTTACAAAAAACATTTTGACTCTTTCCCAATAAATTATGTTAATCTATGTATCTGACAGTTTTGTTCTTTACTGTAGTTTCAACCAGTTTGCCCAGTACTGAAGTAAGGCTTATTGGCCTGTAATTGCCAGGATCACTTCTGGAGCCCTTTTTAAAAATTGGCATCACATTAGCTATTCTCCAGTCATTTGGTACATAAACTATTTAAATGATAGGTTACAAATTACAGCTGGTAGTTCTGCAATTTGACATTTGAGTTCCTTCAGAATACTTGGGTGAATAGCATCTTCCTGATGACTTATTACTGTTTAGTTTATCAATTTGTTCCAAACCTCCTCTAATGGCACCTCAATCTGGGACAGTTCCTCAGATTTGTCACCTAAATAGAATGGTTCAGGTTTGCGAATTTCCCTCACATCCTCAGCCATGAACACTGATGCAAAGAATTCATTTAGTTTCTCCACAATGGCCTTCTCGTCCTTGAGTGCTCCTTTAGCATCTTGATTGTCCAGTGGGCCCACTGGTTGTTTAGGAGGCTTCCTGCTTCTGATGTACTTAAAAAAAAACTGTTGTTACTTTTTGAGTCTTTGGCTAGCTGTTCTTCAAATTATTTTTGGCCTTCTTTATTACATTTTTACACTTCATTTGCCAGAGTTTACGTTTTTTTCTATTTTCCTCACTAGGATTTAACTTCTACTTTTTAAAGGATGCCTTTTGTCTCTCGCTTCTTCTTCACAGTATTCTGACAGCAGTCATACCAGTGCCAAATATAGAAGTAAGAGCTTGAAATCTAGAGAAAAGACAGACAGAAGATGGGGGAAGGAAAAATCACACAAGCAGAATGAACGATGTGATGGCGGCAAACATCATGTTAGTTCCACAATTTGGGGCGGGCGGGGAGCGGGTAATGTGGGATCAGAGTTACTTAAGATGGATAAACTAAATGGAAAGAAAAGGGAAGGGACATCGAAGGAAAGGGGAATAAGCAGACAGTGCAGGAGAAAAGAGGGTTATTTGAGGGGTTGGTTGGTTTTATGGTATGTTTCTGACCCTTTACTTGCTAAGTTACTCTTGCAATACTCACAATTGCAAATTCAAAATTTACTTTGTGTGTATTTACTTTGTGTGAATATTCAATATCTACTTAAAATGTGCTGTTTTCACAGGCATTCTTTTCAGTAAACATCTGCTAGAATATCTGTGGAAAGCAAATACAAAAGGCACACAGTTCATGGGAAATAAATAAATATCTAGTTCAGTCTTATTGCTGTGTTCACCTTCTAAGCCTGGGCTTCAACTAAGCTTAGATTGACCTAGCTATGTTGCTGAAGGCTGTGAAAAATTTCATGCTCTGTGTGACATAGTAATGCTCAATATAATCCCTGTGGTAGATGCAGCTAGGACAATGGAAGAATTCCACTACCACCTCTCGAGAAGGTAGAGTTACTACAGCAATGGAAAAAACCCCTCCATTGCTGTAGTAAGTGCCTAAACTACAGTAATGCAGCTGCAGTGCTTGTAATGTAGACATACCCCAGTGTCACGGTTTCTGAGTGAGCCATGCATTAGACCCCTTTAGTCCCTCTTGAGTACGTTGGCCTCTGATGCCAGGCCTGGCTTCTGGCACATCACGCGAGGTCAAGGGTGAGAAAAATCCAGCCCGTCTCACATTTCTGTTCGGCCCACCAGGCTCTTTAGCATCTTAAAGTAGCATTGAATTGCCAGAAGGAACATAAACGCAGCAGAGAATCCTGTGGCACCTTATAGACTAACAGACGTTTTGGAGCGTGAGCTTTCGTGGGTGAATACCCACTTCATCAGACGCAGGTAGTGGAAACTTCCAGGGGTA
>NC_133773.1:29349744-29564763 GCF_003597395.2 Chelonoidis abingdonii
ATTTCCACTACCTGCGTCTGACGAAGTGGGTATTCACCCACGAAAGCTCACGCTCCAAAACGTCTGTTAGTCTATAAGGTGCCACAGGATTCTCTGCTGCTTTTACAGATTCAGACTAACACGGCTACCCCTCTGATACAGAAGGAACATATCATTTAGGAAAATAAGTTAACACAACAGAGTTGGCTGGCAACTCAGTCAGCCCTCCCCTCCTTCCAGAGGCCACCATCTTTAAGATTTAGGATCCTTAGATTTTGGTCTGGGAGGAATGCACCCTGCCAGGCTAGCTGGAACCAGGCATGAAGTATCCCCAATTAGCTTCTCCAAGGAGTTTTATCTTTGTTATTTTTTTCCTTTCCTGTTGGTTTCTCCCTTGGCAGCCTCCTTTGATTTAACTCCTGGCAGTCAGGCAGGTTAACATCGAACAGAACCTGAGTGGCATTTCATATTCTAAAAAGTTATTATGCAAAATTCCCTCATTCTCAATGTCTAGATATTTGTATTTCCTGAGGATGGAACCAGATGCTTCCTCGAGGCCAAATTCTAATGCTGCCAAATTCTTTTCTTCACCTATGTGAAGAGTTTAATAAAGAGTGAATCTGTAATAATAGAAACAGAAGAGAATTCTAAAATCACAGAGCTCTCTATTGGATTGAAAGGCAAATACAAAACAATGCAACAGAAACCTGTTTTGATGACAGGCTGTATTTTAACTAAATAGCAAGACTTAATGACCACTGTAACAGCTTGGGTTCAGAGTAAACTAAAGCCCACTATATGATTAACTCCTCTGTTTTTTGGATAGGGAAAGGGAGATTGAAAAGACAAGTATATAATCTTTTCAGAATTTAACACAAGTAGAGCTCTTTTAGCTAATAAAATGCTCTGGGATTCGTTGGTTTACCTAGCATCTTAGTTCAAGTTCAGGAGAGACACCCGGGTAGAATGTTTCAAATCTACAACCATGAAACCTGTTTTGTTATTAAAATGAACAAGAGAGCAAGAATCTTCTTCCTTTTCACTTTGTCTAACAGCTCCAGAGGGAAACATAAACAAGAGAAAATTGAAGTCACCAATAACCAAGCTTTATATTCCTATTCCATACCCTTCTTTTCCAAACCTTAAATATTAGTGCTTTTATCTGAGAATTGCAAGGCAGCAGTAATTAAGCCTCAAAACACCGCTGTCAGGTAAATATTTCATTTATTTCAAACAGAGATTAGGCTACACACAGCAAATAAATACAAGAGCCAAGACTAGAAACCAGGCTATGTGAAAGACTGTTCTGTTTTCTAACCAATAGACCATACTTCCTCTTCAAATAAATAATGTATGGTATGTGGTGCACATCCTCCTTTCTCAAAACCTGGCCTGGGTTACACTAGATTAGGGCTGGTCTACATGGGGAAATTGATCAAAATAGCTTTTGTGGAATAAACTATTTCAGAATAGCTTCCTGTGTGGACACCCTATTCTAGAATAAAAATAAGAATAATTAGGGCACTTCCAAAGCAGAGCAATTATTCTGAAATAAAATCCCTTTTATTCCAGAATAGTGTGCACAGAGAAAGCTATTCCAGAATAGCTATTGCTGGGTAGCTTAATCTGCAATACCTACTCCTGTCAATTTCTTCATATACACAAGCTCCTAGAGTAGCTTTGCAAAACTGCACCAGAAGGAGGCAGGCTTGCAAATCTATTTCTCTGCCAGACCTCCACAGGCTTCACCAAATAGCCTGAAGAATTCAGAGGAGGCAAAAAGTCCTCATTTAGCACAACAGTTTCCCACTCCCCTTCAGGTCACAGTGCTTATCTGGCCCTGATGTTTGCTGCTAGAGCTGGAGCTGCTGCCAAGATCTGCCATTTAGAGAGCTATGACTGGGAGAAGAGGAACTGAACTACAATCTGTTTTGGGACTTCCAAGAAGGTGAGAGGGGAACTGGGTGAATGACTGTATTGCTGAAGGGTAGAAGTCTGACTTGGGGGAGAAGGAGTAGAGTAGATGGCAGATAACAGTTTGTTTTGCCTTATTCTTTTTGGAATACAGCACATGTTCCCATTTGATTTAGATACAGAACCTGGAAAATTTGAGTTCCACTGCTACAGTGAACCAGTTCTGCCCTTACACTGTCTGGTATTGAATTTTCTTTCTTTTTCTTTTCCTGTTCTTCATTACAGATAAGTTCAAATCAAAGCACCACCCCTGAATACTTCCAAACTTTGGGAAAGTCTGGGTCTGTATCCAAACTTTATGAATCAGGGCAATGTCTGGTCTCTGTGTTGTCAATTCTTGTGATTTTTTTAAACTGAGAGTCTAGTGACATTTGATATATTTTTCACATCCTCAGTACATAGAATCCAGTCATTAAATGAAAGCTGAGATTTCGTGTAAAACAAACAAACAAAAACAAAAAAAGTTTCTAGTCATCTGGGCTATGGAGAAAAGCTTGAAAACATGATTGGTCTGCACCCAAATGGTTCAGAAACCAGAAGGCAGATAAAAAGAACACTTATTTTTAAAAGTCTCATGATTTTTGGTGCCTGACTAATGATTTCTAAAACTTGGGGATGACAATATCCAGTAGGACTCTAGCATGAAAAAATAGTGCCTCTTAAATTCATCTTCTACTACTTATTCCTAAAGTGGGACATTGCATTTGGGTCCTGATGCTGCTCTGAATGATTCTAATGGTGCAGAATCAGGCCCTTGGCTATACTGGGGCTGATGTTACAAATAGAGGACTAGCATCTACCTTAGGCAAACAGCAGCAAAACCAGACAAGGTATAAAACAAAAAATCAGTTTTTTCTTAATGGAAGAACAATTCATAATATCTAAGTCATTGCTATGCCGAATTGTTTCTAAATATATTTTGGAGTAGGGCCCAGATGTTCTTTATATTTGGAAAAGCTAGTGCAGTCATACTGAACCTGAAGCCCATTTAAGGCCTGATGTACACTAGGAAATTAGGTCAGTATAACTACCTTGCTCAGGGATGTGAAAAATCTACAGTCCTGAGTGATGCAGTTAAACCAGCCTAAACCCTGATGTAGATAGCACTAGGTCAACAGGAGAATGAGCCCATCAGCCTAGCTACTGCCTCTTGGGAAAGTGGATTATCTTCTGTCAGTGTAGGTAGCATCTTCACTGAAGTGCTGCAGTGGCACAGTTGCACCATTTTAAGTGTAGACAGGCCCTTAAATGTAGTAGTATATGCACACTTCAGTTCCTTTCCTGTTTTTCTGTCATTTTTATATTTTTCCAAGTTATTCAGTCCTTAGTTATTCAGTTGGGATTAGCTCTTTTAGAAGCAGTACTGCCTAACTGTCTCTCTTTGCCCTATGTACTCAAAACAAAATTCTATTACCAGTAAAAATCCATAAAGCAATTACAGGACCTTCATAACGGAAAGGTGAATGGCACAATTAACAATATGGTGTCATATTTTTAGAAATTACCCAGTCTGACCAACCGGATTAATGTCTCTGTTTTCAATACGTAGACTGGTAGATTGTAATGCTTAGTGCAGATTACCACACAGTTGTACTCTTGTGTTGGAAGGCTGATTTTATTACATTTTCTGCCACAAACTGAGGTTATGTCTATACTGCACCACAATGCAGACTATCAGGGTGCGAATTGCAGAGAGCACCAAAATGTTGTGCTCTAACTGCCCCATGTGGATACTGCTGAGTTAAACTAAAGGGGTACCTAATTTGAATTAAAAGAGACTCAGCAATAGTTCTTAATAGTAAAAAATTGGGTGGTGTAATGGGGCTTTTTTTGCCAGTTACACATTTAAAGACTTAACTTCACAGTGCACATTCATCCATTCTATAGAAAGAGAATTACATTTCTTAGACTTTATTTTCTTGTATGCATAGTCCTCCTACAAGACTCAAAATCAATATTCCCTTGTGCAAAGGTTGGCCTTTTGATTCATGCCACTAACAAGTTATTGGCAGTTAACACTGCAATTTTCAGTAAAAAATGTTTGCCTGGGTTCAGTAAGCACTCTACTGCTAAATGTATTGTATCTAGGAAATGACAGTTTTAGTATCATTAAAAAGGAAGAATGAAAACCATGACCCTTTCAGCACATTTCAGAAGGTCAAGTGTTGGGAGTTTAAATGGTTTATTCTGTGCTATATCAACCTTTTCACTGCTGTTTGGTGCCATATTGCTGATGCAAGTCAACAGAACTAAGGCAAAAATGAGGACAGGATGGCTCTGAAATGAAACCTAGAACCTTTTTTTCACCAGTGTAAATCAGTCCCAGGTAGGGTAATTACTAAAATTACTAAAAGCTGCTATGATGTTAAGCACGGTATAAGAACTTATCCAGCACAGAATTACATGAAGGCTGTGTGATGGTCTGTGTGAAATGTGCTGGGTGATCTCAGTGCAGTTTTGTATGGACAGGCATCCCCATCTACTGTCGCTACCATTGACACCCCTGTTGGAAGGAACAGCAAAAATGGCACTGAACATGGAATTAAACTTCTTCCTCAACTTTGGAGAATGCTTCTGAATAGGTCTGAGGCATATGGTCAGGGTAGCTCTTTCTGCTGTTGCCTGTGCTGGACCTGTTCAATGGTGAAACAGAACTTTAGTTTCCAGCAGCACAAGACATGTCAGCCTCTACAAGCATTAACATTCACTTTAACATCAGACAAAACTATGCACAACATGTAAAATTAAGCATTTTAAAAGTACTTTAAAATCCCAGTTCTACACAGGAAAAGTGACTGTTAAAATGGCAGCTTCTTAACTCAAACAGACCAGCTCCCACCAGGCCTATTTCTCTGCTCACTTACTTCAGCTTTACAGTCTGCTGATGTCAATCTCCCATTTTAAACTGTTCTCTAAGGCAGAGGAAGGTAAACCATGTGCATACCTAGTGTCACCCAGGCCACTTCAAGAACAAACAAATATTTACTATTTTTATGCTGGTCTGCTTAGCTCCACAGAACCACAAGCTCTGGGAGAGTGAGCGGTATTCCTTTCTGGCTCATGCATCATCTAACAATTTGTAAATAAGTTTTACTTCCCCTTCTTCCAATGCAAATATTTCAGTTGCTTTAGCTTTTAATGTTCTTCTTCCCTAACCCTACCTTATTGCTCATATCTTAAACATGGCTCGGCTGTTGACACCTGCCTCCACTCTCACAGTGATGCCAGCCTTTATTGTCCATTAGTTCAACGTTCCCTCAACATCCTTTGTGCTTTCTCGCATCTCGCCCTTTTTTGTCTGGGAAGAGATCCAAGTAAAAAAACTGCGAAGTCACTATATTATCCTCCTTCAGATCCTTCCTTAAAACCTTGCAGAGTTTGAGCCATCTACGTTTCTCTTAAAGTTCTGGGTTCAAAAGCACTTTGTTTCAAAACAAAACTCAACAAAATATCAACTTTTTCCTGGCTTCAGGTTTCAAGACATGCAAAACTACTATCACATGACACCAAGACCTGCAATCATTTGCGTATAAGTAGTCCTATTGACTCATGTGAGCCAAGGTACTCCCACACATAAGTGGTTGGGAGGATCAGGCTCATTCTTCCCACTGGAGACTATAAATGGCTTTCAGACACCCAAAACTTGATTACAGTTTGTTTAAACCTGGTCTGAGTTTTCAACTTATAAAGAAACATGCTTGGCTAAGTTTCAGGGGTTCTTGTTCATATGGTCAAAATTAAACTTTCTGCAATCAATCCCAATAGCCTCATTAGCAAAAAGAAGGGAAAATAAATGATCAGGGGCCAATGATGAGATAAAAATGTTAGAGTATATTTTTTCTCACACTGGAATAAGACATGAATGTGTTGATATCATCCATTGTTTGTTTCACATTTCAGTTTACCTAGATTAATACAAAAGCCACACAGACAATTTGTAGGTTTTAATGGGTTTTCAGTTTTTAGAGCTTGTTAATAAAAATTATAAATTGGCCTAAATCAAAACCTCAGAACCAAACATCCCCAAAATATGAACCTGGATCTGAATTTTGTGCCGGTATCATGAGTTAAACCAAAACCCTATCAGCTTCAAACTTTGAAGTCTTCAAAATTCAGATCCAACTCTGAATTTTGTGGCTCTGGACTCCCTGTAATGAAAATGGTATATAAAATGGTACTACTAGAAAAGTGTACATGTCCTTGCCAATAAGTGAAATATTCTGTAGTGTGTATATAGAGTATTCTGATATCCAAGATATAAACTCTTTTTTCAGGCTTTATGCAGGGGCTCCCATGCAGGACATCTCTGGAATAGGACTCCTTGGTGGGTGGTACCTCTATATAGAGCAGATCAGGATATATATATATACACACACAATTACTGAAGATTTCCTCCCAAAAAATAAGGGGAGAGAAAAAATAAAGGACAAAAGAACAAAAAAGGAGAGGAATGGGAAGGTAGGGAAAGGAAAGGAGAGAAGAGGGGCAGGGAGGAGAAAAGAGAGCAACATCTTGGTTTCCATCCAGTAAGAATTAATCAAAGATTTCTAGAAAATTGGACCCAATCTTTTAAAATTTGTCTGAGGTCTGGTAGTAATTTTTTAATGAAATATTTTTCATCAGAAAATGCAGATTCATCAAACTGGAAGCGTTCCTGGGAAAGGGCTGTTTTTGATGTAAAATAAGTTCAGAATAAAAATGAGGCTTTATCAAAACAAAAACACTTTGCTGAACCCAATCTCATGTTTTTTTTCAAATTTTTCTACTTTCACAAATGTTCAAGATCTCTACTTTTCATCCTGATGTGGGCTTGGGGGCCGGGGGTGGGAGGAGGAGAGGAGGGGGATTTGAAATCTCAAGATCTCACAGGCAGGGAAAACCACATATATTTTCTCTAGCCTCTGAAAATTCAGTGAAACTTCTTTTAAACTGTTTGTTTCATAGGAATATTTACAGGTAGTTACAGTGTGTCACCACAAAAGGCAGGGAAGTCCTTTAACAAATTGTACAACTGTCATAAGCATAAGTCCCAATTCTGAACCTTAGCGTCCAAAATGTGGGTGCCTGCATGAACTTTCCAAGCTTAATTACCAGCTTGGATCTGATAGCGCTGCCACCAGCCAGAAATTCCAGTGTCTGACTTACTCTGGTCTCCCCAAAACCTTCCCTGGGGAACCCCAAGACTCAGATGCCATGAGTCTCACAACAAAGGGAAATAACCCACTTCCCTTCCCCTCTCCTTACTCCTCACAGATCTCCCGCCTGGGTACACTAGGAGATTACCCTGCTTCAATTCCTGAAACACAACCCGAGAGATCAAATGTTCTCCCCCTCACCCAGAGGCTATGCAAATTCAAGCTTAGTAACCTAACACAAGAGATTCCCCCCTTCGTTTCTTTAGCCTTAACCAGAGAAAAAAATCAAACAGTCTTAAAAAGAAAGCTTTATATAAAAAGAAAGAAAAGATACAAAAAGTGGTCTCTGTATCAAGGTGACTATACAGGGTTAATGCTAAAAGAAAAATGATAAACAGCCTATCCAAAAGAAATCACTTAAAAATTCCAGCAAACTACACCAATGTAAATACAAGAACAAGTAAAAAACTATATTGTCTTATACCTTACTTACACTGGGAATACAGAAGATTAGAAAGTCTGAGATAGAGAGATTACTCTCAGAGCCAAGAGAGCAACAGAGACACAGACAAAGGACACACACCCAAAAATTCCCTCCCTGAGCTTTGAAAAATCCAGTTTCCTGATTGGTCCTCTGGTCAGGTGTTTGGTTCCCTTTGTTAACCCTTTACAGGTAAAAGAAACATTAACTCCATAGGAATATTTACAGGTAGTTACAGTGTGTCACCACAAAAGGCAGGGAAGTCCTTTAACAAATTGTACAACAAAGTAGTGTCCCATTTCACCCACCACAGTTAGGTTGCATCTATCAATTTACGTATAAAAATAATGAGAAATAGGAACTCAGCTCTTCCAAATAAAGGGATTAAAAATCATTCACTCATTTAGGGCCAAATCCTGGTCCTTTTGAAGTCTATGACAAAAATCCCATTCACCTCAATGAATGACACTAGTTTTTCTCCATATAAAATCTACAGCCAGGGCTGGCTCCAGGCCCCAGCGTGCCAAGCGCGTGCTTGGGGCAGCATGCTGCGGGGGGCGCTCTGTCGGTTGCCGGGAGGGCGGCAGGTGGCTCTGGTGGACCTCCCGCAGGAGCCGCGGGACTGGTGAGCGGCAGAGCGCCCCCTGCGGCGTGCCGCCGAGCTTGGGGCGGCAAAATGGTTAGAGATGGCCCTGTCTACAGCTGGCATTAAGGGGTAGGAAGCAGGGCAATTGCGTGGTGGCCCATGCCAGGAGTTGCTCAGGCTTCAGCTTCAGCCCCAGATGCTGAAGCTCAGGGCCCTGGACTGCAGTCCTCCATGGTGGGGCTTCAGCTTTCTGCCCTGGGCCCTAGCAAGTCTAATGCCAGCCATGCTTGGTGGACCCCCTCAAACCAGTTCACAGCCCTCCAGGGGGCCCCGAACCTCTGGCTGAGAACCACTGCTTTAGATTATGATTTACAAGCATCCTGCTTATCCTCAACCTACAGAGTTAATGTTCTATGCCCCATCCTAATAATGCTGTAATACCCACAATCCTATTAATACTATAAAATCGTTATAACAAAAATGGAGTTTAGTTTTTCAGACAGGGAAAGCTAGTGTCTTCTGAATTAGACAGATAACTGCCTAATAATTACTTTGTAAGGAAAGCATAAAATAGAGCAAGTTCTATAATCAAACCCGATGCCAAAGTGCCCTCTAGTGGTCAAATCATTGCTATCTTTGTTTGGTCACCCCCTTCACAAATTAAAATTCCACACTTGTTTCTGATCTATTACTTCATTAATCAAGTTTCCCAACAGGATTTTAATACTTGCACTTTAACTTTCATTTTCTTAATAATATTTTTAACTTGCATTTTCTTAGTGGGGGAAATGGCCTTTCTGAGTGGGGATTTGGAGAGGCTTCTCACTCCAGCTGGAAACAGGGCTGAGGAGGCCTGTTTCAGGAGATGAGACTCAAGTAATTTATTTTACTTTTTAACATTATTTTTAGACTGGATCCCAGCCCATGCCTATTAGTTCCTCACCATCACAGTCATGGAATCACCTGGGAGGAGAAGGCTCTTGCCTTCAGAAGAGGTTTATTGTATTCTGCATGCAACCTACACACTATTTCTAAAAAGTAATGAAAATAATTCATAACGTGCACATTTGGATGGGAAGTATTCTCCTGAAAAATGCAAGTGCATCTACATAACAACAGACTTAGTTTTCAGCCACTAGGCACTGGTGTTGGAATGGGTCATCTGAAAATAATCAGTAGTGTGTTATTCTTTAGTGGTGTAGCAGGTTTCATGTCTATCATAAAATTAATAGCCTTGCTTTAAACAGCCTTGTGAAAAACTTTTGTGCATTTTTATAACATTAAGAAATGCAAAGGAAAGGTCTTCTTGTGACTAATGTGCTTGTAAAGGGTGCCATCTTAAAACCCCGCTCAATTTATCCACAGGGCAGCTACAGTATATGCTGCGGCAGTATCAACTTCTCCACACTGCTGAACCAACCTTACTTCAGGCCTGACCTGGAGGAAATATTTCTAGGCTGAGCATTTCTGTTTCCACTGTCTTTCAGTTTTTTCAGAGATTGCCAGTAAGGATACCAGTAAGCGGCAAATGGTGGCCGTGTGGACATTTTTCCAGTAGGAACTTACTGGACTGAGATCACCAAGCTAGTTTAACATAGACCATCAGATAACATGAACTTTCAATCATGTTGCAGACCAGGGCTGGATTTGAACTAGCAACCAAGGAAGAGGATGATTCTATATCCCATTATCAATTTCCTGCATCATCCAGAGCCAAATTGATGTGTGTGTGTTGTGGATAATTTAAGTTTGTCCTTTAAAATGAAGGAAAGACATTTAACTTATATAATGAAACAGACTTATGTGATATGTATTTGGTTTGGATGGAGGAAAGCTCCAACTGTTGAATAAAAGGTTATATCCTGAGGCCCTTGTTGAGGAAAACTCTCAGTTCTGCTAGCAGGAATTTAGCTTGAATGCAGGAATCTCAGGTTTTGGTCTAATATGCCTAATCGTTTTTACAGAGTTAGAAGCCTAAAAAGGAAGAAGTTTACAGCACAAGTGTTAATATCAGCTCATGTATAGTTCTGAGTGAATTTTGTGTAGCTCCCTGCCTATCTATCTTAGTGAAACTAAGTAAGTGAAGTATCAGAGGGGTAGCTGTGTTAGTCTGGATCTGTAAAAGCAGCGGAGAATCCTGTGGCACCTTATAGACTAACAGACGTTTTGGAGCATGAGCTTTCGTGGGTGAATACCCACTTCGTCAGATGCATGTAGTGGAAATTTCCAGGGGCAGGTATATATATGCTGACGAAGTGGGTATTCACCCACGAAAGCTCGTGCTCCAAAACATCGGTTAGTCTATAAGGTGCCACAGGATTCTCTGCTGCTAAGTAAGTGAAGTCAGCTTTGTTCCAGTTCCCACACATCTGCATTCTAGCTGAAGTTGTGCTAATGGGAAGGGATACAGGGTTGATTGTTTTCATTTACACTGCCAAAAAACCAAAAACCAGGAGTTTCTCCACTGAAGTCAAAGCAGTTATACCAGTGAAAGTTTCAGAGTAAAAAAACATAAGAATGAGGCCAACATGATTTTACATCTTTCTTTTGGCCCCTGAGATTGAGAAGATCAGATCACCTTGCAGCAATGTATTCCTAGTACTGCACCAAAATACATGTACGAGCTTACTGATAAGACTTTATTAGATGCAATAGAAACTTCTATTATATTTTACACCATGAGCCCCTCAGCTGAATTGTAAGGAGGGTTACTAGGGATGGAAATCTATGTAGCATAAAAAGAATGACAGGCAAATCCCAAAGTATTTTGTTTTGCTCCTTTTTTCATTTCTGTACAGAGTTATAGATCTTTCTCCATGTGATGTATAGTCCCACTTACTATTAGCATCTTTCAGAGGGGAGCCAGGCACCATAAGTGTTAGACTGTTAGTTCAACTTGAAAACATTTCAAAATATTTTAATTTACAAAAATTTTTTTTTGAAGCAGATAAATGTGTAACTTAATGTGAGCTCTCTCTTATACAGAGTTCTAATAGCACAGTGGAATGATTTATATGTGCACCTTCTAACGAAAGCATTCCAAAAAGCCTGGAGGGCTATGGAATAAATTCTACTATTAGGGAGATCAGACTGTACAAGTCTTCTGATAGTTTGTACACCACTGGGCAAAGATAACTTAGACACAGTCATATTGAAATGCTGACCTCACTTTCATTCTTGAATTATTTTTCTGTGCCTAGTGATTAATTGACCCCCTATTCCTTTTTGGCTCCTCCCTTCTTCTGGGACTGGATTAATATCTATATGGGAGAGGTAGGGTGACCAGATAGTAAATGTAAAAAATCAGAACAGGGGGCAGGGGTAATAGGTGCCTATATAAGAAAAAGCACCCAAAATTGAGACTATCCCTATAAAATCAGGACATCTGGTCACCCTAGGGAGAGGGCTTTTGGGGGCCTCTCTCTGCCTATGGGAGATGAAATAGGCAATATTGTTCATGAGCACTAAAACAAGAACAATGGAGTTACATAATAACCTTGTGTTTGTATACTATATTTGTAAAAAATTTTATGTATCCAACACTGAATTTTGCTTTGTTTTTATGACCCCAGAAGCCCCTTAGTGCCAAGTGGCAGAGGGTCCCCCATGCTGTAACTCACACCAGGCCTGACACACCCTTTGCCCCCTATTCATTCACAATGTTGTAATGAATTTTACTTGTGACCTAGATCTGAGCTAGCCTTGGTTTGAGACTTCACAACAGTTGACAAAACCAATCAAAGTTTAGTACAATTTGATTTCATTGTACTCTTGTTAGTTATAGACCTGATCCTGGCCTATTGAAATGAATGGGAGTTTTGCCATTCACTTCAATGGTACAGAATGAGACACTATATGCTTAGTTTGCAAAATAAGGACCTTTTACATCTCATTTTACAGCCTGACACAAAAGTGAAGCCACATGAAGAGCCAGCTGACTGTTCTCCACCCCCCTACCCCATTTTTCCCTTTTGTGAACTCTCTCCCCTCTTTCTCCTCCCCCTTTGCTGCATTATGACATACAGAAAAGACAGATTGTGTGTGATAACTGCAATGGGGAAATGCTTTTCCAATAATAGTCCTTTTGAAATTTGCTATTCTGTTTGTCTCTTAAAGAAACTAATTAGCATAGTGTCATCACATAGATTACAGATGTGAGAGGCTAGAATTCCCTTTGCCATATGAGAATATAGCTGTTTTCCTATTTGTGCCTGCATTTATATATAATGTGACAAGGCTTGAGGTACTGTCAGTCCAATGGTAACATGAATCTCTTGCATCTCTAAAAGCTAAATTGTCAGTAGTTGTTGTAGGAGGCTATCCAAAGGTGAACCTGATAAATCTGAAAGTTCATAAATAACCAAAACAGAGACCAGCCACGGAAACAGATGGTGCTTCTGGAAGGGCCTGAAATATTTCCACTGCTAATTCAACATAAACCTTGTGTCTGGAGTTCTGCAAGTGGGTGGACTTGTGTGCATGCCTGTGAGCGTACAGTGCTTTCGTAGTCAATATTCATCATATTTCATTTTTGAAGCGTCTTTAGGCAGAGACAATATAGGCCCCAGTCCTGGAAATATTTATACACATTCTTATCTTTAAGCATGTGAGTCATTTTCCTGAAGTCAATGGGACTATTTGTAACTAAAGTTAAGCATGTGTATAAGAGTTTGCAGGCTCAGAGCCACAGACACAACTGAACAAAGTCATCTTTACTTTCTACTGTTATTCTCTTAAAGTAGTAATGTCTGCCCATAGTTGTTTGATACAATTTCTTTAATTTAGTTGCCGTGACTTCAAAAATATTAAAACTCTAGTAACTTTGAGGCCTGATTCCGGACCCTCCAGTTGTGTTCCAGTGTAACTTGATTGACTTTGGTGGAATTAATACCAGTGTAAGTGATAATGGAATCAAGAGCTCAGTGTTTAGAAGATACCAAATGGCTTAGCTGAATGGTCTGCAGCAGTGGTAACTGGGAGTGTTAGCTGAGTAAAGACCGCAGGGCTGAGCTCAAAAGAGGGGCAGATGGAGCGATCAGATATGCTTTCTTCTGTCTGCATACCTGCTGCCAGTAAACTTTTTTTTCCTGACAATGAAAAAAATGCATCTGGGGGTAAGCTTAAATGTTAGGATGTGGTCCGTGGGCGAGTACTTGCCAAAAGTCCCCTCCATGAAAAAACTACTACATCATAATAATTTTGAAGAATTATGTGAAATAAGTGCAGAATGTGATCTTTCCACATCATTTATTAGTTTCTGTGCTACAACAATCTTTTGTTTTCATACTACTGAAGCTCCCCATTCCAAGAGGATTTCAAATTATCCAAAATGAGAAAAATTACATGCTGTCTGGCTGTTTATGGGCTAGATGTACATACTATAAGAAATAAAAAGCAGCTATGTATTAGCTAGAGCTCTGAGACAGTATAAGATAGGAGCTGAGTGCTAGCTCTTACGTTTCTCCACTGTTTTCAAAAACTTTTGCTGGTACTCAGAGTAACAGGCAAATCACATTGTATTTTGAGCATCCTGGAGATGTTGAGTGGGATTTTGCAAAAGCTCATAGCATTGATTTAACTGTGCTTCTGTGAAGTCTAGAGTATAACATCCATTGACTTCACTGGAGGCTGGATTAGGCCAATAAGGAGCTTGGATACAAACAGCACACACTTAAAACTGAACAGCCAATTTAAGGCCTGACCAAAACCCACTGAAATAATTGGAAATATTCTCATTGACTTCAGTGGGCTTTGGATGGAGGCCTGTAGAGCACAATTCTGTTGTTTTAGCCTTATGAATTTGGCAGCTATTTAGCTAAAACTCAATGGTCACAGAAAGTAATAAAAGGAAACACCAAACTTTACATTGATAATTGAACCAATTAACTTCATTAATTGCAAAGGAATTGCATCAGGGATTAATTTGACCCACTGATGTTATAGGCATAATTAGACGTCAAAGCTGAACTCATGGTTAGGCAGCGGTGAAAGTAACTTAAAGGACTTACCGGTACTCTGGAATCCTGAGGAGGGGCATGGCCTCCACCAGAAGAGGTGGAGCCTTTAAATCCCCAAGCCCTTTAAATCAGGATTTAAAGGGCCCAGGGTGTCATAAACAGATAGCTAAGGGTTAATGTTTCTTTTGCCTGTAAAGGGTTAACAAAGGGAACCAAACACCTGCCCAGAGGACCAATCAGGAAACCGGATTTTTCAAAGCTCAGGGAGGGAATTTTTGGGGTAGTGTGTCTTTTGTCTGTGACTCTGTGCTCTCTCGGCTCTGAGAGAGAATCTCTCTATCTTCAGGTTTTCTAATCTTCTGTTTCCAAGTCGTGGTACAAGGTAAAAAAACAAAGCGGCTTATATTGTTTTTTTTATATTTACATGTGTATAGTTAGCTGGAATGTTTTTAAATTGTATTTCTTTTTGAATAAGGCTGTTTTATTCGATGTTTCTTTTTTAAGCCAATAGCCCTCTATATTGTACCTTGATACAGAGACCATTTTTATTGTCTATTTCTTTCTTTTTATATAAAGCTTTCTTTTTAAGACCTGTTGGATTTTGTTCTAGTGGGGACTAAAGGAATTGAGCCTGCAGCTCACCAGGGAATTGGTTGAGGGAAAAAAGGAGGGGAAGGTCGAAATTGTCCTCTCTGTTTTGTAATTCAAGAAGTTTACGTACAGTAATCTTCCAGGGTAACCCAGGGAGGGGCAGCCTGGGAGGAGGTAAAGAGGTGGAAGGGAAGTGGGTTATTCCTTGTATTGTGAACTCAGGCATCGAGTCTTGGGGTCCCCCAGAAGGGTTTTGGGGAGACCAGGGCGATCCCAAACACTGAATTTCTGCTGTGGCGCTGCTATAAGATCCAAGCTGGTAATTAAGCTTGGAGGTTTCATGCTAGCAACTTATTTTCTGAACTCTAAGGTTCAGATCTGAGTAGGAAAGCTATGACACAGGGCTAGGGTTGGGGTAGCAGCAGCTGGGAGCCTCAAGCCCTTTAAATCACCCCCTGAGCTCCCAGCTGCAGAGGTGGCTGGGAGCCCTGAGGTTTGGGGGTAATTTAAATGGGGCAATTTAAAGGGCCCGGGGCTCTAGCTGCTGCTATTGCAGCAGAGTCCCAGGGCCTTTACATTGCTGATGGAGCCCCGGGGCTCCTGCTGCCGCTACCCTCCAGGACCCTTTAAATCGTCTCTGGAGCCCTGGGGTAGCGACAGGGCTCCGGTGGTTATTTAAAGGGCCTGGGGTGGTAGAGGCAGCGGGAGTCCCGAACCCTTTCAATAGCCACCAGAGCCCTGCTGGCACTACCCCAGGGCTCCGGCAGGCTCTGGGGGCTATTTAAAGGGCCCGGGGTGGTAGAGGCAGCAGGAGCCCTGGGCCCTTTAAATCACCACCCGAGCCCCACAGCCGCTACCCCAGGGCTCTGGCAGCAGGGCTCTGGCAGCAATTTAAAGGGCCCTGGGCTCCAGCCCTTTAAATTGCTGCCTTAGGAAGCCGGTCCACCCCGGTATGGCTCACCAGCTCTTGCCAGCAGGGGTGGCAGGTTTGTAGAAATTTTGGTGGTGCCCACAACCTGCCCCCCCCAACTCTGCCCCCCCCAAACTCCACCCCCCACCTGTCCAAGCCTCTGGGAGGGAGTTTGGGTGGAGGAGGAGGTCTGGGGTGCAGGCCCTGGGCTGGGGCAGGGGTGCAGGAGGGGGGCAGGGTGCAGGCTTTTGGAGAGAGCCTGGGGATGGGAGGGAGGATGGAGGGAGGGGTGCAGGTTTTGGGAGGGAGTTTGGGGATAAGAGGGGGTGTGGAGGGAGGGGGAGCAGGGGTGAGGGCTGTGGGTGGATTTTGGATGTGGCTGGGGATGAGGGGTTTGGGGTGTGGGAGGGAACTCAGGGCTGAGGCAGAGGGTTAGGGTGCAGGGGGATGAGGGCTCTGGCTGGGGCTGGAGATGAGGGTTTTGGGGTGTTGAAGAGGCTCAGGGCTAGGACAGAGAGTTGGAGTGCGGGGGGATGAGGGCTCTGGCTGGAGGTGAGAGCTCTGGGGTGGGTCAGGGCTGGGGATGAGTTTGGGGTGCAGGCAGGTTGCCCTGGGACTGGAGCTAGAGAGGAGGACTCTCCCCAGCCCTCTCCCTGCTGGCAGCAGTGAGCTCTGGGGTAGGGAACCCCTTCTCCCCGCTGGCAGCACACTCACCCCCCCACTGTCACTGCATGTGTTCCTAGGGCCCCTCTCAGGTACAGGAATCCCCCTTGCCTCCTCTGTGGTGGGTGCCATGCCGGGAGGGGGTGGCTGCCATCACATGTGCGCCTCCTCCTTGCTGCTGGCCCTCACTGTAGCCTCACTGGGGCTGCCCCTTGCCCAACATGGGGCAAGAACAATGACTACGGGTGGGGGGGGCGGCTGTACTGGTGGAGGGTCCCACTGGAAAATGAAAGGGTCTGAGGGTGAAGGGCACCCTGCCCTGGCTGTAGTGAAGGGGGGCACTAGGACCCTGTGGCGGCAGTTAATGCAGGCAGGCAGCATGGAGCTGCAGGGGATGGGGAGAGACAAACGCTCTGCTCCAGGACCCAGGGAGGTGCATGGGGGCAGCAAAGGGGGACCGGGGCAAACTCAGGGGAGGTGCGGAGGGGCAGCAGGTGGGGCCAGGGGGGAGATCCGCCCCCAAACATTCATGGAGCTGATCTCCCGGACCCTCAATTTTGCTGGAGCCAGGAGGTGCAGTCAGAGAGGGGGAGAGTGCTCCATTTTCTTGCCGGTAGTTCCTGCACCTTTTCTTACCGGTTCTCTACCGGCACCGTACTGGCTTACTTTCACCTCTGTGGCTAGGCCTCTTGCTACTGCAGTAAAACACTTGTAGCTGAAGCAATTGGTGCACATGAGGCATAGGCTATTCTTATTGACTCAGCATTACATTTTAAGTTTACAAACCTAGTGTCAGAAATCAATGGCACTTCCCGTACTCTGGGGAAAAGCTTTTTCTAAACCTAATACACATTGTATTTATTCCTAAAATCTCATCCACTAATCCCTTTGAAATAAACTGCTGCACTATAAATGTCATGTCTTTTCCTGTCTGTTCAATTTAAGGGAATGCTGGCTTTTCAGAGCTTCTCCCACAGGGTTTTCTTCCTCTCCTGAGCTGGAAAAAAAAAAAAGTGTTAATCTGCCAGGAATATAGAACCCTTAAAATATTTTCTTGCAGAGTTCGTAGTAAACAGTATGTGTGTGAATATGTATGTTACATACCTATAGACACACCTATTGGGCCAGATCCTCAGCTGATGTTAACTTTCTTACAAGGAGCTATAGTGATTTATACCAGCTCCCTCCCTGGCTGATCTAGCTCACTGTACATCATCAATTGTGTGAAATGTTCACAAGGAACCTGAAGCCATGGAAAATTCATCTGATTCTATATTGTATTTGCTGACACAAATTAAAACAGTTTTTAAAGATACCCATTCTTTATCCCCTCCCCATCAGTGGTGAGGGGATTGCATAGAAATCTTTTGGTTTATGTCAATGATCTCTATTATAAACAAGCATCTTTCTATTTTTAATTTGTGTTGGAGATCTAGACACGTGTCTGTGACTCAACAACCTCTGACTGCCAACTGGCAGAGGGCACAAGGGTGCGTAAGGGTATGAGGATCCTTTGCTGACACAAATTAAAACAGTTTTTAAAGATACCCATTCTTTATCCCCTCCCCTTCAGTGGTGAGGGGATTGCATAGAAATCTTTTGGTTTATGTCAATGATCTCTATTATAAACAAGCATCTTTCTATTTTTAATTTGTGTTGGAGATCTAGACACGTGTCTGTGACTCAACAACCTCTGACTGCCAACTGGCAGAGGGCACAAGGGTGCGTAAGGGTATGAGGATCCTTTGCTGACACAAATTAAAACAGTTTTTAAAGATACCCATTCTTTATCCCCTCCCCTTCAGTGGTGAGGGGATTGCATAGAAATCTTTTGGTTTATGTCAATGATCTCTATTATAAACAAGCATCTTTCTATTTTTAATTTGTGTTGGAGATCTAGACACGTGTCTGTGACTCAACAACCTCTGACTGCCAACTGGCAGAGGGCACAAGGGTGCGTAAGGGTATGAGGATCCTTTGCTGACACAAATTAAAACAGTTTTTAAAGATACCCATTCTTTATCCCCTCCCCTTCAGTGGTGAGGGGATTGCATAGAAATCTTTTGGTTTATGTCAATGATCTCTATTATAAACAAGCATCTTTCTATTTTTAATTTGTGTTGGAGATCTAGACACGTGTCTGTGACTCAACAACCTCTGACTGCCAACTGGCAGAGGGCACAAGGGTGCGTAAGGGTATGAGGATCCTTTGCTGACACAAATTAAAACAGTTTTTAAAGATACCCATTCTTTATCCCCTCCCCTTCAGTGGTGAGGGGATTGCATAGAAATCTTTTGGTTTATGTCAATGATCTCTATTATAAACAAGCATCTTTCTATTTTTAATTTGTGTTGGAGATCTAGACACGTGTCTGTGACTCAACAACCTCTGACTGCCAACTGGCAGAGGGCACAAGGGTGCGTAAGGGTATGAGGATCCTTTGCTGACACAAATTAAAACAGTTTTTAAAGATACCCATTCTTTATCCCCTCCCCTTCAGTGGTGAGGGGATTGCATAGAAATCTTTTGGTTTATGTCAATGATCTCTATTATAAACAAGCATCTTTCTATTTTTAATTTGTGTTGGAGATCTAGACACGTGTCTGTGACTCAACAACCTCTGACTGCCAACTGGCAGAGGGCACAAGGGTGCGTAAGGGTATGAGGATCCTTTGCTGACACAAATTAAAACAGTTTTTAAAGATACCCATTCTTTATCCCCTCCCCTTCAGTGGTGAGGGGATTGCATAGAAATCTTTTGGTTTATGTCAATGATCTCTATTATAAACAAGCATCTTTCTATTTTTAATTTGTGTTGGAGATCTAGACACGTGTCTGTGACTCAACAACCTCTGACTGCCAACTGGCAGAGGGCACAAGGGTGCGTAAGGGTATGAGGATCCTTTGCTGACACAAATTAAAACAGTTTTTAAAGATACCCATTCTTTATCCCCTCCCCTTCAGTGGTGAGGGGATTGCATAGAAATCTTTTGGTTTATGTCAATGATCTCTATTATAAACAAGCATCTTTCTATTTTTAATTTGTGTTGGAGATCTAGACACGTGTCTGTGACTCAACAACCTCTGACTGCCAACTGGCAGAGGGCACAAGGGTGCGTAAGGGTATGAGGATCCTTTGCTGACACAAATTAAAACAGTTTTTAAAGATACCCATTCTTTATCCCCTCCCCTTCAGTGGGAAAGAGGGGGGTCAGGCTCTCTAATTAAATTCCTGACCTGGTGGCAGCCAGAATACCCAAGCTGGTAGTGAGCTTGGGGGAGTTTCAGGTAAGCCCCAGAACTTTTGGACGCAAAAGTCCAGGTTTGGGACAGGACCAGACTGGTGGACACTAAAGTCCAGGTCTGGGACTGGACGGCTAGATTACCACAGCATCCATCTGGGGAGATATGCTGCCAGAGGGCTTGGTCTCATGAAAGGAGGCGCTCAGTCATCCTGGTTGAATAAAAAGGACTTTGGGTAAGCATTTCTTGTTAGACAAGAGGGTGTCTTGTTAGTTAAATTTAAGCTTTAGAATGTGTTATGATTTTATTTTATATGTCATCCTAAATGTACTTACTTCTTATCTAAGACCTACTCTTTGTTAAATAAACTAATCCTTGTTTTCAGCATAAACATATCTAAGTGCTGTGTGTTAAGCAGAGTAGCGTTACATAGGTGAAACTGATACGCTGGTGTGTACTATTCTTTGGGAATAGCAAATTTGTGAATTCTGCATGTCCAGTGGAACAGGGGCTGGACGGTGCAGGAGGATGCTCGGAGGACTTAGGGCTTGGAGTCTGCAGTTCACTAACCTGTATGAGGGACACCGGAACCTGCGTAGACTGAGATGGAAGTGGTTGTCTTGCCTGGGGCTGGGATGTCAAAGAGCTGACCCTACTGTAAAAGCAGCCATAATGTGACAACTGTGCAATGCTATGCACTTGAAGGGTGTGAGAGTGAAATCAGGCAGTAGCATGAGATTTGGGGTATGTCTACACTGACAGAGTTACATCACTGCTCAGAGAGCACTGAAGGGAAACTGCTGTTGTGTCTTCATGCTGTCAGCTGCCTGCACAATAGTGTGTTCACACATCGGTATTCGGAGTGGTGTACTCTGCGCAGCTATTCCACAGAGCATCTCTTCCTCTTCTGCTGCTAAAAGTTGTGGGAAGGCAGAGGGGGTTGCAGGGCATCTTGGTCCTGTCCCAGTGCCCTGTGATGCATTGCTTCGCATCCCAGCAACTCCTGTGCTTCTGTCTGCATTTAGCACCATCTTTCAACAGTTTGTGTACTTTGCACTCTGCCTCTTCAATCTGAAGGAATGAATTCAACACTGTTGACCAGTATGCTGCTCACTCTCACATGTCATGAGTGGCGATGGAGTTATTCCTTAAAATATAAAGGCAAGAGGAGTGCGACATTGATCTCGCCACACATAGTATCTATGACATGAGATTGCTTGTGGCATTCATAGAGGAGCTGACCACAGTGGAACGCTGCTTTTGGGCTTGGGAAACAAGCACTGAGGGTGGGATCACACAGTCATGCATGTCTGGGATAACAAGCAGTGGCTGCAGAACTTTCAGGTGAGGAAAATCACTTTCATGGGACTGTGTGATGAGCTTGCCCCAGGCCTTTGGCTCAAGGACACGAGAATGAGAGCTGCCTTGCTGTTGGAGAAGCACGTGGCGATTGCATTGTGGAAGCTAGCTACTCCAGACTGCTACTGATTGGTCACTAACCAGTTTGGAGTGGGAAAGTCAATGGTTGCACTCGTGTTGATGGAAGTATGCAGAGCCATTAATCACATCCTGCTCTGAAGGACGGTGACCCTGGGCAACGTGTGACGTCGTGTATGACTTTGCACAAATGGGCTTCCCTAAATGTGAAGGGGCAATAGATGGGGAGCATATTCCAATTCTGGCACCAGACCACCTAGACACCCAGCACATTAATCAGAAGGGGTATTTCTCTATGGTTCTCCATGCGCTTGTGGATCATCTTGGGCATTTCATGGACATTAACGCAGGTTGGTCCAGAAAGGTGTATGATACATGCATCTTTCGGAACACTGGCCTGTTCAGGAAGCTGCAAGCAAGGACTTTCTTCCCGGACCAGAAGATCACCATAGGGGAAGTTGAAATACCCATTGTGATCCTGGGAGACCCTGCCTATCCCTTAATGCCTTGGCTTATGAAGCCATACATGGTGCACCCTGACAGCATCAAGGAATGGTTCACCAACAGGCTGAGCAAGTGCAGAATGATGTGAGTGTGCTTTTGGCTGTTTAAAGACCCTCTGGCACTGCCTATATGGGAAGCTGGACCTGGCCAATGACAATATTCCTATGCTTTTAGCTGCAGGCTGTATGCTCCATAATATTTGTGAAGGGAAGGGTGAAAGCTTCACTCAGGGCTGGACCGCTGAGGCTCAGTGTCTGGAAGCTGAGTTTGAGCAGCCAGCGACTAGGGCTATTGAGGGTCATAGCACAGGGCCATAAGGCTCAGGGATGCCTTGAGGCAGCAATTTGAAGTTGAAAACCCCTAATATTTGTTGCTGTGCTTGAGAGTACTGTGCTTTTAATGCTAGGAAGGGTTGTGATTGGTTCAGATGATGCACTATGATGGTTTAAGAAAATTGCCTGTTGCTTTGCAGGGCTCTGTTTGCTTTCAATTAATAGAATAAAGATTGCTTTCAAACCAACACAATTCTTTTATTAAAAAACAACTGGAGGAGAGAGACAACAAAAAAAAACAACACACATCAGCACTGAGGGGGACGGGAAGGTCCCAGGAGGAGGTGGAGTCCCAGGACGGTTAAAAATTTGTTTATGTCCAGGGATCATATCCAACCTTCTCCTTTGGAATACAGTGCAGTCGGTACTGTGCCT
This sequence comes from Chelonoidis abingdonii, assembly GCF_003597395.2. Lineage (NCBI taxonomy): Eukaryota > Metazoa > Chordata > Testudines > Testudinidae > Chelonoidis > Chelonoidis abingdonii. The sequence goes on from NC_133773.1 coordinate 29,371,913, forward strand.
CAGCAGGGCTAAACTGCAGAGGGATGGGTGTTGAGTGCAGTGGGTACTGGGAGTCCGCAGTGCTGGACTTTCATGGGGGAGGAGTGGAATGCAGAGAGTACAGACTGGAGCCAGGCAGTGTGTTGGCGGTGTCTGCAGGCGGGGGAGACACATGGGAAAGAGTTTTGCAACAGCGGCTGCAGGGGAGGGCAGGCATGGACCGCTCAGTTTGCAGTGCTATTAGTGCCTGGAGCATGTCCACTTGGTGCACCATAACATTTAAGAGCCTGTCTGTGGCTTCATTCTGGTGTGCCACGTTCTCTTTTTGGTCCCTCTTTTTGCTGTCCCGCCACTCTTTCAATTCTTGTTTTTCGGCCACGGAATGCATAATGACATCATGCAGAAAGTTCTCTTAAGTTCTTCGTATCCGCTTTCTAATTATGTGCAGCCGTTCAGCTGGCGATAACAAAGAGGGAGGCTGGGCTCTCAAGGTCATCTCCGTGAACCAAAATGCAACATTTTACAGAAGCAGCATTGTTTGTGACACACAGACCACTGATTCAGTGATTCAAAGCACAGCCACTATTCACATACCTGTCACTAACTGGTGTCAGCCAGTTAAGCACACATGAGCCACAAGACCCCCAAAATGGTGAGTAACCACGGGGGTAGGGAAAATCAGTGTTCTAGGACCATACTGTACACTGGGCACATGGCTCTTGGGTAGAGCCAGCACTGTGGGGTGGGGGTGGTTTTATCAACATTCCTGTCCTCACATTTCCACAGGCCGTGTTCATTATGGAAGATATCTCGCTGCTGAGGGTGAGCAGGGAATCAAGGGATGGTCTTCTCCAAAACTGCGGTTTCTGCCCTGGCCCTCATGTGGCTTGCCTGTGTGCAGCAATGGTCCCCCCTAAGTGATGGCACAGTGGTGCAAGCAAATTACCCTTAATGGGGCAAGAAACAAAGCAGCTCTGCCAAAGCACCTGCAGCAGCAGATTGCGCAGTATCTCCGTGAGAGTTTCCTGGAATTCTCTGAGGCAGATTCCTGTGAAGCGAGGAAGTCTACCAACAGCCTGTTCTGCCGCTCAGACTAGGCTTGTGGTGGTAAGGACATCATACAGACACAAACCTGATTTCTGCAATCTTCCTGTCCCCAACAACTTGCTTCAGTGATTCCCAAAATCAAAGCCACTTACCAGGGGCCTCCTCTCCTGTTTGCACTTCACCAAGATCCAACTGCTGTGACTGACTAGCCTTCTCCAGGGTAGAGAAGAACTCCTGGCTGCATGCATCTCTGGTCTCTGAGTTGTCCTCTGCCTCTGGGTCCCCCTCCTGCTACACATCCTCATCCAAGATTTCTTCCTCCTGGCTTGGTCCACTCTCGACTGGCACATGAGCCACCAAAGTATCCACAGTGGAGATGGGGTCGCCACCGAGTATCACATCCAGCTCTTTGTAGAACCAGCAGCTTGTGGGCGCAGCACCATAGTAGCGGTTTGCCTCCTGCATCTTGTGGTAGGCACTGCACAGCTCCTTCACTTTGATCCTGTACTGCAGTGTGTCCCAGTTATGGCCCCTTTCTGTCATGCATCGTGAAATCTGTCTGTAGGTATCATATTTCCTATGGCTGGAGCACAGCTGGGACTGGACAGCCTCCTCTCCCCAAATGCTGATGAGGTCCAGTAACCTGGCATTACTCTAAGCAGGGAATTGCCTGGTGTGTGGAGCAGGCATGGCCACCTGGGCAGATGTGCAGAGACCACTGCTTGTGTCACCGATCAAACTGGAAGGGGACTTTCAAAATTCCCAAGGATTTTATGGGGAGGAGATGGCTGTTGGTCACCTGAGGGCAGGGCGGTAGAGTTCAAACCGATGACCAGAGAGGCAAGAACAGGCATTGTGGGACACATTGCAGTGCTGTAATCGACCAGGGTATCTACACTGGCACCGTGGCACTGTAACCCTGGTGCAGAAAGCTGTACACCTTTTGTGTTTTTTTTTTTTTTAAACAGCGCAGTTTCTGTGCACTAAGTGGTTTGGCAGTGTGCATACCTCGGGAGTTACACCGCATAAAGCTGCTTTACTGTGCAGAAACTTGCCAGTGTAGACAAGGCCTTGATTACCCAACTCAGTATGCCTGTGTTACTAGTCACTAAACCAGTTGCTCCTGTCTTCAAATGTAACTACACCACTTAATCTATGATCTCTTGTGGAAATGCATTTCACAGACTGATTACACCAGATGTTCTATCACCTATGGAAGAGATAGTAGAATGAAGAGAACGACTATCACAGCACTGCACTTTTGCACAAAGAATAATAAAAGCAGGGGTAGGTTCAAGCAACAAAATTCAGAACTGGATTTTGGACACTCCAAAGCATGAGGGTATTTGGATCCAGGTCTTTGGTTTGACCTGTAATAAAGATAGTACACATACTGTCAGTCCCTCTTTCTTTACATTTGTATCAGGAAGACAGGCAGGAGTGGACTAGGATAGACTCTAGACAGAAGCTCTACAGTGAAGCAGAGGGGGTGAGGGCAGAGTAGATTTAAGGATAATCAATTTTCCTTATTGTAATAGTTTCTTGTTCAGTGTTAGAAAGTAACTGATTCTTTCCCTTTGTCACACATCAACTGTCTGATGCAAATCTCTGTTTGGAGTCCAACCCTCCATACTCTGCCTAAAGTTCTAGGTGTTCAAATCCAGAGATTTGGTTTGGTTTGGGCTTGTCTAAATAAAAGGGTTAATCAAGCAGATAGCAACATCCTTAAGTCATCATTTAAAGGTGCTAGTGCCTTGTAGAGCACAGTGCTGCTTCAGTATCCACAATCAGCTATGAGAGTTAGCTTTAGAGAAAGGCTTTGACTATTAATATACAACTTATTTTAAGGAACCAATGGGAGTTGATAATTTAGTGGAAGAAATTTTATTCTTCATTGTTTGACAGTCACAGGCCACTTGGCTCTAATACTGTTCCTAATGGTCTAGCACCAGCTGTAACATGTTACAGAATTAAACTAACCAGACAGCAATTGCCAAAATTAACAACTGTGAGATCATTCACCTTTTAAGAGTGAGTTGCAACTGTGCTAGCAGTAAAGGTTCAGACAACTAAAGTATATATTCCAAATAGGAGAGGAACATTAAACCTTACTTATAGCCACTAATTTACAAGCATAAGTTTTAAAATAAATTATGTAGCTATCAAAACAATGGGTTCTGTACCTTGTTCCATTGTTAAATTCCTCACTATCAGACATTTCAGAAGTCTGAATGGTCTCATTTTAGATTTGGCCAAAAGTGATGGCATAACAGATAAAACTAAGCTTAGGAATATATTTGACTTTAGGATGGTTTCACATAAATGAGGTCAACTTGGCTTATGTTATACTCACTACCTAAGTGAATATGTTGAATTTTTTTCCAGTTATTTGTGCATGCTCCACTTTATATAGTAGGAAAGGCTTTCATCATGTATTTCAGATATTCCTGCCAGGCAGTTTCTTTGCCTTTAATAAATTTTAAGGAACCATATAACAGTTCTGCACATATAATAAACAGACTTTATATGGAAATAATTTCTTGAATTGTAGTGCTATGGTTTATCTTAAGAAGTTCTGCTTTAGGTTTGCAAAAACAAACTGATGATTTAAGAATCCATGCTAATGATAATGTAAATACAATTGCAAATTTAAGCTATCTGCCCCCCAATATTCTTTTACTATTAAAGATTAGAGATAAATCTGAAATGTTTTCAGAGACAATGTTTTAGTAAGACTGAGAATTTATATAAAAATCATTTTACAGTTGTACTCATGATGGGATAGAAATACATTATAGAATCTTAGAAATTAGGGCTGGAAGGGACTTCAAGAAGTCATCTAGTCCAGTCCCCTCTGCTGAGGCAGGACCAAGTAAACCTAGCCCATCCCTGACAAGGGTTTGCCCAACCTGTTCTTAAAAACCTCCAGCGATGGGGATTCCAGAATATTCCTTTGAACCTATTCCAATGCTTAACTACCCTTACAGTTAGAAAACTTTTCCTAGTATCTAACCTAAATCTCTTTTGCTGCAGATTAACTCCATTACTTCTTGTCTAACATTCACTGGTCATGGAGAACAAATGATCACAATTCTCTTTATAACAGAAGACGACATATCAGGTCTCCCTTAGTCGTCTTTTTTTCAAGACTAAATAAGCCCTTTATTTTAACCTTTCCTCGTTGGTCAGGTTTTCTAAATCTTTTATAATTTTTGTTGCTCTCCTCTGGACCCTCTCCAACTTATCCACATCTTTCTTAAAGCATGGCACTCAGAATTGGATGCGGTACCCCAGACGAGGCCTCACCAGTGCCAACTAGAGCAGAACAATTACCTCCCATGTCTTACATAAAACACTCCTGTTAATACACCCCAGAAAGGGATTAGCCTTTCTTACAACTATATCACATTATTGGCTCAGTCAGTCTGTGATCCACTATAATCCCCAGATTTTTTTTTAGCAGTACTATGACCTACTCCCATTTTTTAGTTGCATTTTTGATTTTTTCTTTAAGTGTAGTCCTTTGCACTTGTCTTTATTTAATTTAATCTGGTTGATTTCAGACCTGTTGTCCAGTTTGGCAAGGCAATTTTGAATTCTAATTCTGTCCTCCGAAGCACTAGCAATCCCCCCCAGTTTGGAGTCATCCACAAGTTATATAAGCAGACTCTCCACTCCATTATCCAATCATGATGAAATACTGAGTAGCGCTAGACCCAGGACCGGAAGCAAATTCAGCCAACTCATGTGAAATAGTTTCAGTAGTTGACCCGAAATTGCATTTTTTGGTCAAGACACTACTTATCCAAATTTTTTTCCCTAGCTCTTTTACTAATCTCTCTTAAAGGGCTGTTGACACATAAAATGCCTCATCAACGTTATTGAATTATATGAAAGGCATCATGAAAGCACAAACATTACTGTTTTACCAAGCTTTGGGGTTAGCATTTGTTTAATCTATATTAGGGGCGAGTGACCTCTTCGTATATAGGCATTTACATGGGACCCTTCCCTGTCTGTGCATCAGCTCAAAGAGTATTTATCAACACTTTTCCATTCAGAGTTGATCATACAGCAAGATTCCTTCTAATGGGAAGGCATATTGCTATTCTGAATAACGGGAGATTAAAAAAAGAGAGGTAACTCCTTGTGCAGTGAGCTGAAAATACCTTTAGTGTCCTTTTTTTTTTTAAATTGAGGAAACTCTGTCATTTTAGTCTACTGAACTTGCAGATTAGATTTTTGTACCATCCACTTTCAAAAGTCAAAGTAAATATTGTCCTACTCAACTGCTGATGTGATGTTGCTAGCTCTGGCCCTAATTTGATGTCAGACATGTGAGGAATGATTGACATTTTTGTGGCTCAATGGAAACCAATTTTCATTAAATGATAAATCAATTTTAAATTATTTTTAGGTCTTCTCCCTCTCCCCCATATGTGAAAGCTTACAGGACCATAGTTTCCATAAATTACTTCTCAAATAGTTACCCCCAGTGTTTGTTTCCAGCTGACTGGCACTGTTCCTTCCAAAAATTGTTTAATACCTTAAAAAACAAAACTCTTTTTCTTGCTTCCTGCAGAATCTCAAGATGGATTCCATCCTCCCTGGAGCTTTGTCAGGCTGTAAACATGCCACTGTTATCATTTGTTCTAGTTCAATTCTGATTTTCTTTACAAGTTTTTATTTCTTCCACTCAAAAATAAATATTCTTGTGGCCTGTGTCTGGTCCAAAGAGAAAAGCCAAGATTTATTTATTTATTTATTGGGCAGGGAGAGGATTTCCCTCTGCTTGTCCATTAAATGAGCTTCCCTATCTCTTGGAAAGCTCCTGAGAATTTTACTGTCTACTTAAGTAATCTCTTCAAGCACTTGAAAAAAAAAGTCATTGCTTACTTCCTATTAATCTTCTAGGGCTGCTTGGGGGCTGGGGTGGGGGACGTTGGGGCAGCTGAATAGGACCAGTATCTGGCTTCTCATTTGGTGCCATTGCTACCACCTTCCTGGCTGTGATCCTGCAAGTGTTGTGGAGGCTGTGTGTGGGGGTGGGGAATGCTCAGCATGCACTACAGTGGCCCATGTGGCCACAAGCTGCCACTGCCTGTAGTTAGGTCATGTCTACACCATGTGTGCTTTAGTAGCATAGCTACAGCACCACAGCTATTTTGCTATAGCTCTGTAGCATAGATGCAGACTACAGCGATGGAAGGGGTTTTCCCATCGCTGCAGGAATGCCAATTCCCTGAGTGATGGTAGCTAGGTCGATGGAAGCATTCATCCGTTGACCTAGCTGCATCCACACCAGGGGTTAAGTTGGCATGGTTATGGGGCTGAGAGCTGTGGATTTTTCACACGACTGCTGTAGCTCTCTCAATTTGAGTGTCGTCCATCCAGGTCTTACTTGCAATTCAGCTGGACATGTGAAAATCCAACTGAGATGCAAGAATACATGACAGGGATGCCAAATATATGAGTATCACACGAGAGGCATGACACTCCCCAGCTCTAGTAGGTGGTCTGGTCCCCCAACCCATATTCAGCAACACTTGAATGTGGAAGTATTTCCCTCTTAAGCCTGCTGCCACTTAGAGACCCATTTTCTCATTCTGGGACTGTTGTGTCCAGAGAGTTCCTTACAGGTGCAGTATATCTAGGGTGCATCAGCCTCAGAAGGGGAAGGAGAGATATCTAAATGGCAGCAAGAGACCAGAGCAGCTGTTTTGCTGTTGCTGAAAACATTTGGAGAGGGAGGCTGGCAAAGTTTAAGAATTAAATAGGAAGTGATATAAACCCACAATTAATTTCATTATTGCTTTCTATTTCTAAATACTCTTCTGGGCACTAAAGTGCTTACACCCCATGTGTTATTTTTGGATAGTCTCCTTCTAATCTTCTGCACCTTAAAATTTAAGTGTCGTGTCCAAATTATTACCTTGCCTTTTGCCCTGCCTCACTGAATTTCTATCACCAGATGAAGGGGGTTTGATTCTTGAGAATATGCTCACCTTAGGCTTAAATAAATAATGTAACACCTAGTTTTTTATTTGTTTTTAAGGTCTTTAATTGTACCATTGCTATATCCTGCACTAAAAGTCACTGCTATTTCGTGCTCAATCCCTCTCCTCAACCCCATCTCCCAGCCCTTTTCAAAGATCTCTCTATCAGGAGATCATTTATGTAAATGACGTTGATCTGGGGTTGTTTAATATGTAAAATTGCATGTACATCTGATTGTGTTTCATAGCCTGTATTTTGCTGTGAAATTGATAGGAGTGGAACCACAGTAACAAGAACGTTAATATTCTGCAGCACTATATTTCAAAGTAAGTCTTGTGATTCTGGTACAGTTTAATTTATGAACAATGATCAGAAAAATAAACAAGAAACTTAATGGACAGCTGGAGCTCTAATTCCACAATGGCTCGTAACTTTGGTTAAATGCAAGAAATAATGTCCTGAAATTCATACAAATGGCCACCAGATGTCAACCTTACTCCACAAAAATGATGATGATGGACCATTTGACTGGCAGTTCAAGCTCCTTAGGAGTACTTCAGCTCTCCTTTACATATGTATTCACATCACTGCAAATCTTGTAAAGTGAGCTACTGTACTTACTCTTTTATATACACATCAGCTGATTTTATAAGTAAGCTATGTGGCAATGTTCACAATACCCCAAGAAGTACAACTGCACTCTATATTAACTAGAATGGTTTTAGCTAGTTACACATTTAATTCTATCTAATTGACAGAGCTGAAAAAGAAAAGAAAATTCTAGCCATCAAAGTTCATGCAACTCTTTGGGCCAGCATGATACTCTATTAATCTTAAATTTTCAGGGTTTTTTGCTATGTCTTAGTGAATAATGTTGCAGACCCTCAAGAAGAGAAGTTGAATAAAACTATTTAAATGTGAAAATGTAAAATGTTAAAAGTCAAGTTAAATGAAGAATAATTAAAACTCACCAGAAGAATTAGATGCTCTGAATTTCTGAAGCATTTGTACCTGATGTTTTTATTCCCAGTTGTGTCATTTGTCCTCACACAGACATGGTTTCGTATTTGTTACATGCCTGAGTGCAAAAAAACATAATAAAGGATGTTATTCCTACTTCATCCTTTCACAGTGTGAAAAATAAGATTCCCAAGGCCTAATCCAAGTGTTTTCCATCTTAAAAAGGGGCTTTGATAGCGGGGAGTAGTACACATTAAGGACAAGCAGATCTCAAATCAGAGAGAATAAAACCCTAAACTGAGAATGATACAGAAGGATTTCACAAAGTGATATTTTGAAATGAAATTATTTGCTTATAAGTGGGACTGGCATGAGATAGGTATGTCTCACTGGGGAGGCCTCTTATTAACACTCAACTGGTAAACGTCTCTATATCCATTGTGGCTTGCAATTAAGCCTGAACTAGTTTGGTTGCCGTTCACAGCCGGATTTAATTTCATCCAGGTTTCAGCACTCAGAATGAAATCATTTAAGATATAGCCATCCTTTTTGCCACATACACCTGTTTCCACTCATTCTGACAGTTCCGGATTTAATGTGAAAGGGGCAGCAGGGCATGATCATAAGATCATACTCTACATTCCTGAGAGTCTGAGCCAAACAGAGGAGATGATTCTGTGACACCTGTTTCATAATGCACGTGGAACAATGTGATATTTCAGGGGGCCGAGTTTTAAACTGTGACAATTAAATGTGTTTTTGCAGAGAAATCACGGTGCTTAGTTCGTATTTTGACCAAGAAGCTGAGGTGAGGTGCAGTGCATTTATTATTCTGGCACTGCTAGTCATATTGGGAATCAGAAATGGAACCCTAGTACTGTGATGGGGTGAGCTGGTTTAGAAATAAATTAAGAGCCCTGCCAAACCTGGGCCTATTTTCGGAAATGACTATGAATAGAAAAACCAAAATACCATAAAAATGAGAGCTCAGATGCAAAGGAAAAAGTCAAGCCCTTAATCTTCCCATTCGATGAAGTGGGCTGTAGCCCATGAAAGCTTATGCTCAAATAAATTTGCTAGTCTCTAAGGTGCCACAGGTACTCCTGTTCTTAGTCTTTCTGTATCCCAGTTCTCCATCTGCAATATAGAGATACTGTTTTCTTCAGCCCACTCTTTTTTTTGGTCCTGCCTATTTAGATTGTCAGTTCCTTGGGACAGGGACTGTCTCTTCTGAGTCTGTACATGTTAGCACAGTGAGACCCCAAGTCTCATTTGGGGATTTTAGCTGCTACTGTGATACAATAGTTAATAATAGCAAACAGGAAGAGCTAGGGGAGCATATTTACATAAGGCACAATCCTGCAAGGTACTCAGCTGCCAGTGTAGTCCCCAGGAGGAGAGGATGCTGAGAGCACTTTACAGGCTTGATCTCCTCGTTCTCTCTTTCTACTTGCCTCAAATATGAGAATTCTTTGGAACAAATTCTGAGTAAACTAAAAAGCCTATAGCAGAGATAAAAAGAGGAAATCTGGTTAATAAAAGGATTTACTTCAGTAACTAAAAAACTCCCCAACCCTCTACTGCAAGTGAAATGGACGTTTCATATACTGCAAGGCAGAAAAGAAATCAGCCGTAGTACTAATGATTACAATATGAGCTTGTGATTCATATTGAAAGCAGTATAATTACTGTCAATATCATATTGGATTTCAAAATGAGAAAAGAAAGTTTTAGTGCTTTCTAGGTTAAGGATAAACATAACTGATTTATGATTAATACCAAGGTCTGGCTTATCTTGCAAATATATTGTATTTCACACATTAATGAGGATAAAGGCATTTTTCTCATTTCTATATGAAACTCAATATTCACATACCGGAGGCAAGAGGAGGGATATTGGCTGGAGCTACTGCTAGATGGATACTTGACATCATTCATGCCAGAGTCAAGTCCATCTGTTGCATGGCAGCAGGAAGATGAACGGGATGATGAAAGATTAAAGAAAACATGGAAGTTTTTGAAAATTGTATTGATTAAGTAACAATTATGAGAAAGCAGGTTCACATTGTCCTGTCGGCTCATTGTGAATTACAAAAGTGCAACACATTTCCTTGGACTTATTGAGAGTTGAAGGTTAGCGGCCCAAAAGCTGTGGCTTTGACCACCAACTCTGTCCAGTTGCTCATTAATGCCAAAGAAGTACTGAGCAACAAGCTCTTGTCACTGTTACCAGCTAAGGAAACAAATAGGCATGTGTATTACCATTACAGCACATGTAGTTTCATTTAGTGAGCCCTGGACATCTTTAAAGAATTAGGGTCTGATCCTGCAAGGTGTCAGCTCATTCAGTGCCCATGGATTTGATTTGGAGTTTGGGTACTCCGTTTGCAGAGGGCTCTCACAACCTCACAGGATCCAGCCCTTATGTCAGTTATTTAGATTTAAAAATATAAATGTCAATCCAAGGCCCTAAAACATCATTAATAATACAATAAAATTCCAGCAGCATTAAAATGATCAATTCAACAGGACCACAGCCAGCTACCTACAGAGACTCTTTCCCACCCCTTTATCATTGTGGGAATATACCTTCAGTCCTCTCCACAGGCACTCTCGAACATCTGTCTTTTGCAACACATCTAGAAGGTCACCCAATCTGGACTATGTCTGACCAAAGGGAAAGCAAGTTCCAGAGTCCTGAAGCTGTCCTAGAAACTATGGCCAGCTGCCCTGTCTTTTATAAGAAGGGGATCCAGCTTGAGTGGCCTTGTTGACTGCACCTCTACGTTCACCTTTCAGGCTCACTATTCCATCTGAGATAATATTAAGGATGGTATTTTGTAGGATTGGTTTTTTAACCAATTGGATTCAGGCACATTTTAATCCAATGCAAGAGTAGGATGATGGTGATCCCTGTGGAAAAATACCAGACTGATATTTTTTGAATTTCAGATATTTCAGGGTTAAATCAACAAGGAGAAAAAGTCAGTTTACTCTTACGTGATCATCATCCCGCCACAATGATGGGAATTGTTGATTGCTCCATCTATGTATATCTGACATGGTGCTTTCCTCATGATGAGGTTTAACATGACAGAAGGCAGTAGGAACACTTCACATCCGTACTGCTTGTGGAAGTGGCAGGAAACTGAAAAGCTCTTTGGGCTCAGTGACTTCTATGCCAGAGATGTAGAAATCCAACTTCATCCTAAGGGTCCAATCCTGCTCCCACTGATGTCAGTGACAAAACTGACAATGGCAAATTCCAGCAGAATTAGACTAACCCCCTTTCTTGTGCTAAGTGGAATTTTACTCCCCAAAAGTCTTCATAGCCAAGGAGGAAAGCACTACTCAGGACACATAAGAGCATCAGAAACCAGTCCTAGAAGATTTACATTCAAGATGGAAACCAGGATTTATTGGGTTTAATCCTAATCCTTACTCCCGTGAGAACATTAAGTGACATAGGACCACATTGTATCTGGCCCTTATGTGAATGCCCCACCCCTCTCACACTGTCTGCTTAAGGACTAACCACTAACCACTTCTGGAGTCCCAGGACTTAGGGGAGCATAGGGACTGTTCCATCTCTGCACCTTTCTGTTCCTGCTTCTTTATAGAGACCACTTGCATAGGCCCATACAGCAGGTCAGCCACATTGTGGGAATCGGGGAACTTGGGGAGAAACTGCAACGCTAGAGGCAGAATCAATCCCTGAACATTCCCTGGAATGGTGCAGCTCTGCATCACCTCTATTACAGGTAGTGCTTGGGAATGCATAGAAAGTTCACAAGCCTGTGCTAAATGAAGGGCGCGAGCCCGTCTATCTCTAAACTAACTGCTAAAGCATATGCCGCACTAGTGCCAGGTACTTTCTAAGGGTATGTCTACACAGCTTTTTAAAGACCATGGCAGTGATGGCTATCAATAAGATCTGCACTTAAAAATCAGACACGTTTTCAACACATATGTTTAAAGGGCAACATGTTAAAAAGCAGAAGAATCATCTCTGGAATTCTTCAGCATAAATAATTGGGATTGTTTATTCAATACAAGAGAAGCTCTTCCATTGTTTTAAATGAAATCCTAACTTTTTTCATGGGATGGGGAACTTCAACTTTTCCTACCATCATTTTCCACTGTTTTCGATTTATCAAAAGCAACCTTAGCTTAGCAAGAAAAGCTACTCTAATAGAGATCTCTATTTTAAAATAGAAGGAAGAATACAGTATATTATAGGAGAATGTTCTGCTTGGAGAAATGCATTTGATACAGACCATATTGAACTATTTCACCTTATACACAGCGTTAATTTTTACTCAGGGTGACCTTCCTTAGCAACACCAGAAATTGTTCTATTTGTTCTTTACCTCAGAAGAGAACTTAAATTGCAGCAATTGGGTTAATCTAGCAGACCTATACACTTTGTGCTTTTCTGAAAGTTGATGCTTACACAGTACTTTGAAAGCATAAAATCAGTATATCGAAGATAGATAATGTTTATTAGGTGGCAAGGGATTTCTGCATGCCTGTACAGCAAGGAGGTCATAGCAGTAGAAAATGGACTCTTTCTCTCTAAAACACTTAGGGCAAGGCTTCACTGTAGAATCAACCCAGGCTCTTTTAGCTATATTTTAGCCAAGTCACTGTACCAGTCATACAGAAAAAAACCTCTGACCTGGCATTGGAGGGGCTTTAAACCTAGGTTAGCTTATCCAGTTGGGTGTGTAGATTAGAACCCAGGCTTCAGTTTAATTCAGGCTGGAACCTGCCCACTTTGCAGTGTGCATGTAGGCAAAAATCACTTGAGTGGTGATAGCCCTCTTACAATTCTCCCCAAGACAGAGGTAAGCTCTCCCTCAGTTGACTGGCAAAGAACCCTAGAGCATCTCAGCAGAAAGATGCAAGAAATACACTCCCAGACACACAAAGGGAAGTGTAGAAACATGAGGATCAAATAAAATGGACCGGCCTTTGTCATGGGGATGTGTGCACCTAGACTAGACTACCTGAGGTGCTAAAATGCCAGTGCCAATCAGACAACTTAACTCTGCAACAAAGACAGAGCCTTAGGGTAGGTCTACACTACCAAAAACCACCCCAAAAACAAAACCCACCCACCAAACAAAAACCCACAGGCACCAGTGCTAGCTGACTTGGGTTCATGGAGCTCAGGCTATGGGGCTGTTTAATTGTGGTGTAGATGTTTGGGCTCAAGCAGTGTCTACACTGCAGTTAAACAGCCCTTTAGCCAGGGCCAGCTGGCCCAGGGCAGCTGCAGGCTTTTAACTGCAGTGTAGACATACCATTAGACTCTGTTCCATAAAGCCTTTGAAGCATGCACTTAACTTTAAACATGTAAGTAGACACACTGAAACAATGGGATTACTCATATGTTTGTAGTTACTCACATGATTAAGTGTTTTGCTGGATCAGGACCTTAAAAAGCAGTAGGAAGGAATAAGCTGCAGCTTAGCAGTTATCTGTGTTCTGTAGTTCATAGAAACTCCTTTTTGTGTTAAAGAGATTACATGGACCTGTAAGAGAACTGTCCATTTTTCACATCTCTCATAGCCAAGGGCAGTTCTGGAGTGTACTGCCTCAGTTTTCCCTTTTCAGGGCTCTATAAACTCCACCAGTGCACAGCCCTTAAAACATTCGCCTTCTGACTCCAATTTATTTATAGAATTAGAAACAAACTCAATGCTAAGGCTTCTCCCCTCTCTGGTTCATCTCTGCTTTGAGCAGGTCATACCCCACCCTACCTGACTGGAATATTTCCTGCTGGTGTCTCAAACTTTCCTGCAGGGTTCTGTTATCTGTGACAACACTGTACTACTATGTTCTGTTCCTGCTTCTTTATAGAGACCAGCTGCCCTCTAGCAGGTGCCATCCAAGGCTGGTAATGAGGCACAGGTGGGTTGGACCAGTTCTCTCTTAAAGGGCCCAATCCACCCTATGACAGGGCTCTAACCTGCATTCATATTTAAGACAAACTTCCATGGGAATTTTGCCTGAGTAAGGAGTGGGGCAGGAATATGAGCATGAAAACGCTTAGTACAATAGTATCATAGTCAGTCATGTTGATATTAATGGGGCTACTAGTACAGATTACTGCTGTAGTCAGGCTTTGTAGAGTCTATACATACCTGATATCAGAGCGGTAGCCGTGTTAGTCTGAATCTGTAAAAGCAGCAGAGAATCCAGTGGCACCTTATAGACTAACAGACGTTTTGGATCATGAGCTTTCGTGGGTGAATACCCACTTCGTCCATCTGACGAAGTGGGTATTCACCCACGAAAGCTCATGATCCAAAACGTCTGTTAGTCTATAAGGTGCCACTGGATTCTCTGCTGCTTATACGTACCTGAGGTTGGTAAGTGCTCCAGCCCCCTTCAACTAACAGGAGATACCAGACTTTTTTCTTTCTTTTTGCAGATGTGGTTGCCTAATACAGTCAAATGTTTAGAATTAAGGTCGTATACCTTAGCTGAAGTAAGTGTCACAGGACTGTTAGTGAATGTGCTCTGAAATAGCCAATTTCTGTATTTTGATGTACATGTTTATTATTAAAACCTACTAAAAAGGGAGTCAAAACAGAAAAAAACAGGATCCATCATTTCTGGATTTCCGTACCTTTCTGCCTACCTTTGAAAAGGTAACTACAGATGTTGCTAGTTTCAGCTTAATAAATACAGTGGCATGCAACATCTGCATGAGATGAATGAATGATACATTCAAATACATGGTAGAATGAGCATTCTTTAAAGCACTTGGAAAGCAGGTGATATGCAACAAGATTTTCCTTGGGGAAAGAGGAGAGTTGGCAAGAGAAAAAAGCCCATAATTTTGGAGTTATACTAATTTTGCAAAATGTAATACTATTGAGACCTTTATATATTTTGTTTTGTACCAACAGTTATGCTAATATACTTAATTGATAATTATATAACTGTAAACATGCCTTTAGCATGAACCATAGATTTACTACTTTGCTTAGGTTGCTGATTATTCAGGTTTTTCTTGTTTGGGTGAAAATTGCATTGTTCCCTGGATAATGAATGTGGATTAGTGGTCTGAGCAAAGGAGTAGAGTCCTGGAACTGAACTCTAATCCTGCTTTTATAGCAATGGCCTCTATCCTCCCCAATTTGTACATTTAGTGAAGTCTGTGCCTCAGTTTCCCTCTCTGCAAAAGAGGACACACCCATATGTAATGCATATGTACTACTGAAACTTAATTAGATTTAGTAAAGCACATTGAAGATTAAAAGTGCTAGGTGGTGTTATAACCTACGACCTACAAAGAGTGGAAGAGAAATCTGTACTTGTCAAATATTTGGAGAACAGTAAATTGAAATACAGTCACAATTTTAAATACAAAGGCATCTAGTATATTTCAATAGTAGAGTGAACAGTTTGGATCAGATTCTGTCCTTTATTTTGTGCATTGGCAGGTCCCACGGAGGCACCAGTAGAGGGCAGAATCTGGCCCTTACTGCATAGATTTTAAGAGATTTTTTAAACCCATCTTGTCCTCAGTAGAAACTAAAAGCTTAGAACAGAAACAGAATCATCACAAGTCTTTTTTGTGTGAGCATATTTCAATACGCAGTTTATTGTCCTGCCAGTGCAAGCTGTGCACTGCAGTGTTCCTTGGAAAAAAATCTCTGCTTGTACACAGGTGCACCATCACTGATTTTTGTCAGGATACAGTATGTAGTCCGAATGATACACAGCAGCGTACTGGATTACAGGCCAGAGCCCAGAGACTGCATATTACAGCTTTTCTTACAAAATGTAAGACCTTTTACAAGAAGCCCTGTGACAGATTTCCAGGTAAAGGAGAAGTGTGAACTCTGATTTAATGTGTCTTAAAGCACAAGAGCCAGTGCAGGCACTGAAATTTTGGAAGAAAGGTTCCTAGAGGGATCAACCATACACAGCTAACATTGCAGATGACAATTAAACGGATTTGACTAATGCAACCTGATATAACCTGTTACAATTTTCATGGACAATAACTTATTTTAGTGTTTTCTGTCACTTTTCTTGGGTAAGGAGATAATCTCCCCCCCCCCCATAGCTAGTAATGTGGTCAGGAAATTGTTAGGAACAGTCAAATCAAATTGTAAATCCCCAGAAGACATAGTCCATTGTGTATTTTGCATATCTCATGGCTTCATGTACAGAAAACCAGAATCTGATCTCTCTCTTACAACAAAGGAAAGCCAGACCGTGGAAAATGTATGTATTATTTTTATGGAATAATATCCGTGACTTGGTTTCTCCACTCCTGTTGTATCATTACCCACGCGGTACTAAGGAGTTAATTTCTTCCCTGAGATAGGGGACTGAAGAGGAGTCACACAGGCACAGGCATGTCTGTGTTGGTATGAATGAATTATCAAAAATTGCCAGAATGTGAATGGAGTTGCTGTGGCCATACAATGGAAGACCAACAACTGGACTTTAACTTTTAATGACTGGCAGATGGGAAGGCAGAACATATGGAACCAGCATATTGAAACAAAAGTGGCTGGTAGGAGCAGACTATGGGTATATCTGCACAGCAGCTGGGAGGTGTAATTCCCAGCTTGGGAAGATGTTCATGCACTAGCGCAAGCTGAGTTCGTGCCTAAAAGCTGCAGTGGCACAGGTGGTGGCTTGGGCTAATCACCCAAGAACATACCCAGGGGGGTTGCGTAGGATTGCACTTGGGTAGCTAGCTCAAGCCATTTCCTGTGTAAGAGGGCTACACTGCTACATTTAGGCACTACCTTGAGCAAAGCTAGCGTATATATGTTTACTTGAGCTGGGACTTACACCTCCCAGCTGCTGTGTAGACATACCCTGTGTTAAGTAGGCTGCTACCCAGAACAATGGGAGATGGAATCCTGGCTTTGTGAGAGAGAGGTAAGTGATGCTGCCAGCATTGCTTTGCATGTAAACATTGCTTTTCCGTTCTAACCCAGGGACCCTAACATTCTGTATTCTAGTTTACTAGTCAGTGATGGTTTGTTTTGAAAAGGTGGTTCTGTGTCATTGCAAAATATCTGCTGTCTATATTAGTCCCAAGAGTGGCAAGTCTCCAACAGGGGGTACATGTGTCTTTTGGACCCAGCTGAAGAAGCCAGGATGAAAAACAAAAGTGCTGAAGCCAGGGTCTCCCTTTCAGAGTAGGGAAGCCACGGGCTACCTTGCAGAAGTTAGAGTCCTGGGGTCTAGCACAAAAAGAGTACCATCCCAGAGAGACTGTGTAAAGGTCAGAGGCCTAGAATGCCCTGTGGATCCAGGACACAGGCTAACTGCTTTGAAGCCACTGGAATTACTGCAGATTTAGTCCATGTAACACAGCAGAATGTGGCTCAGTAAGTGAAAAACAAAGCAGAAGACCTATATCTTTCACTATTGACGCAGCAACATATGACCAGAGCCTTTTCTGAAGCTGTGTTGTTTTGTTGGTGTTCCATCCATGTTCACTTAATTTTCTTTGGCAGTTTCTTGATTGTTCCGCTGTCTGTTTGTTTAGAATGGAAACTGAGTTATGTCGTCTGCTCCCTCTTCTGGCACATGATTATACAATACAGCTTCCATTTTTGTAATCAATCACTATCAACATAATTTCCCGTTGTGTGCCACAGCATTACAAGACTTTTGGAGAGGATTTCATCTGAACATCAGATATTGTGCAAAAAATGATAAAACCTAAGAGAGAATCCATGTGTGTGAGAAAAATGTCCATGTTATTCCAGCAACTTTCTCAGTCCTTTAAAGACGTTTGAGTTAGAGACTTTGATTCTGAGATTTTCAATGTACAAATGGCAAAATTCCCAGTCTTGGCTGTCCGAAATTAGACACCTAAATCCTAATAAGCAATCTGATTTTCACAAGTGCTTGGCAACTGTAGCTGCTACAGACATCAGTGGAAGCTACAGATGCTCAGCATCTCTGAAATCAAACCATAAATGTTTATGTACTCTGTGGATCTAATCCAAAACATTCTGCCTTTAAAAAAAACAAGTTAGAAGTAGTACAGTTCACAGTTGC
This sequence comes from Chelonoidis abingdonii, assembly GCF_003597395.2. Classification (NCBI taxonomy): domain Eukaryota; kingdom Metazoa; phylum Chordata; order Testudines; family Testudinidae; genus Chelonoidis; species Chelonoidis abingdonii. Next base: position 29,389,946 of record NC_133773.1, read on the forward strand.
AGTCACATAAAGATACAATACCCGTAAAAATAGATTTGGATTGGAAATGCATTACAAAAGGGTTAGATTTTTAAGTAGTCAAGATAAACAAGACATAATTAGTGCTAACTTTGTTCACATCTCACTTCAGAGCTACAATTGGACTAAGTTAGCTTTAGCTGCATCTTATTTGACTTGGATGGACAGACTGAATGGTCATGGGTGCTTCATACTAGAAAGTATTTAACACAATAGGATTTAATCCTTATGTTGCTTGTCTGCCACCTGTGCAACAAAGGTGATATGACAGTGAATTAGTCTTAGTATATTAATACTTAGCTTATATAGAGCTTTTTATATGTAGACCTCAAAGCACTTTACCGAAAATGTAAATGTCATTATCCCTATATTGCACATGGGGAAACTGAGGGACAGACGTGAAATGATTTGCCCAAGGTCATCCAGCAGATCAGTAGCAGAGCCAAGAACAGAACTTGCATCTCCTAAGTCCCAGACCAGTGTCCTAGCCACCAGGTCACACTGCGTCTTTAATAGAAAACAGCTGCCTTTGAAAAACTAGAAAGAGAAGATGCTGGAATGCTGGGCTGCAGAAAATCATTGGAGGGTAAAATTCACGATCGTGATCACATTCTCTGTCTATATGGCAGCCTTGGATGCAGAAGTTGGTTGGGCAGTCCCTGTGGAGAAAGGCATGGGTTCTATGGCCATCTCTGTTACTGATTTACTGCGCATGTCTCACTTCCCGTCTGTAAAAATATGGCAATACTGTCTACCTACCTCACAGGGTTGTGGTAAGGCTTAATTAATTAAAAGACAGTATAATTACAAAGTGTTCATTACGTGTACAGAGAAGTGGTTTTTGCTCTCATCCACCTGCCAATGCTCTTTCCTCCATCTTTTCATGGCTGAAAATTCTCATTTTGACCATTTTGATCCTTTCACCTGTTCAGCTGGAGTCTTGTATACATGCCCCATTGGACTGTACTAAAAAGGACAGCCTAAATCTCGGAAGGCCAGCTCTTGTAGAACACGCTAGGTGCTTTCAGCTCAGCAGCAATGGAAACTGTGACTGGCTGGAGCCTTCACTTTAGAACAAGCTGCTCCAGTTTAATCTGTAAGATCTGTGTTCTTATTCTATAAAATGAGCTCACTTGTTCTGTTTGGAGCGATTCTGTGACACATCCTTCTCCTTCTTGTGCACCATGTGTAGGAGCTGACCTCATCCTGGCCCATGGTTCACAGCCTCTGAGCTGTGCAGCCAGCAAGCCTTCAGCTCTGTTATAACCACACATCACTATTTTTAAGGTCGGATTTTCCAAAAGCTAGGCACATGTCCAATAGGCTTCCTATTTTAGTTACAATGACTGTGATTGCACATACACCCATACATCATTTGCAGGAGCAAACGGCTGCTCATACATCTAACTGTCTATTTGTACTGGCTCACACCCAATTTACACATTACCATGCTAACGGGGCCTAAAAATAAGGCGTGTATGGGTGTGTACACTTTAGTGCCTGACTTTTTGAAAAAACAAAGGCCAGTTTCCTGGCTGTCATACCTTGGTGTAGTTCCATTGAAGTAAAAAGCTACTCCAGATTAACACCAACTGACACTCTGGCACCCCATATTTAGTGAGGAGCATACATTACAGAGTAATTCAACCACAAGTAAACAAGAGCCGTAAAAGAAAACATTGGAATTACAATATACGCGTCTACCCAGACATGTCCTTGGGAGCCAAAAAATCTTACCTCATTATAAGTGAAACCGTGTTATACTGAACTTGCTTTGATTTGCCGGAGCATGCAGCCCTACCCCCCCGGACTGCTGCTTTACCACGTTATATCCAAATTCGTGTTATATCGGGTCGCGTTATATCAGGGTAGACGTGTAGTATGTTTGCTTTTCTGCAGTGTTGTCAGTGAAGACCACCCTCAGAAGCAAGGTATGTAAATCCCAGCCTTGCCTGCTTGTTTAACTAGGAGTTAGAATTTGAGGAGTGAAGTCTCCACTGAACATTAGCATCTAAATTATGCCTCATTGAATGAAATAGCCACACACACAGAGAGAGCGCATGTATGGGTTGGGGCTTGTTTTTTCCAGCATCAAAACATTCATTTGTAAAACTGGTTCTCTTGTTATTGTCAAAGTGAGAGATTTCCAGGAGGGTGGTTGACAGGTTAGACAAAGAGCTCTGTTCAGTAATAAAATTGTTATGCAGGTGTTCAGTTTTCCCTGCAGCATTTGTACATGCCAGATGAACTATGCTTGGGCCTGATACATCTCCACCCCCCTGAATTATTGTCATGGAAGTCTAGAAGAGCACTTTGTACTAGTGTTTTGAGTGACAATAAATGAACAAAAATAGGTATGGGTGGAGGGGAAATAATTTTTGCTTCTTAAAGTGACAGATCACATTCACTGTATCTATTTGTTATGGGAAAAGCTGGTTCTATATTTTGCAGTGACACAATGGATTTGACTTCAATCTGTGATACAGCGTGTGAGCAAGCATCATAGAATATCTGGCGAAAGCTAGTACTGCCATTCAGACACAGGGACATGTCAGAACTAATCCTAGCGGTGGCACAGATGGCAACAGCAGATTATTCATAGATTGAAGCTGTTTCTCCCATTCATTTCTTCTTCCTCCTTTAGAGTGATTCTTTACCCTTGTTTTATTTCAAATGACTAAATCCTAGAGTTGGTGCAATTAAGAGATCCTCTAACTCAAGTAAGGTGACTACATAGCAAATGTGAAAAATTGAGACACTTATTTTTCGGGGTGAGGGAGGGTGGTATAGATGCCTATATAAGACAAAGCTCTAATATCAGGATGGTCCTGATAAAATTGGAACATCTGGTCACCCTAAACTCAAGGCATGTGGCATTCAAGACTGCAGGCTTACAGAGGCTTGGGAAACACCTATGGATGAGAACTGAACTTAAATGGAGATCAGGAGACAGCAGGTTAAATTCCCCTTAGATTTGTGAATTTCTTGTGGTCTAAGATTCATTGAGGACATTGCACACTGTTACAGCCAGTCATAGGGCCTGATTCTTCTCTCACAGCAATGGAAATCAGGAGTAGCTCCACTGATGTGAATGGAGTTGTTCCAAAATAAAACTGGTGCATATGAGAAGAGAATGAGGCCTGGTCTGTTTATCATGTGAAGTGGGGTAGGTAGGTCTGTGTGATGGGAGGTAAGCTATTGTAATGTTGTGTGTTATTAAAGAGATAATAAAGTTCAAGCACACTGTAACCCAAGAAAGCACCTAAATATCAACAAAGAAAAAGGAAATATGTGTTATGGAGCAAAACCCATATTAGTGTTAGGCACTGGTCAAATCTCTGTGTTAGAATGATGGTCTTACCAGGCATGCTCTCTATCAGTGATAGCTAATATTGAGCTACTAAATGAAATTAGACCACACATCTCCATCAATAATGTACTGTGCCTATCTAGTAACATTTTTTGTAAGCTGTATGCTCAACCCAACTGGCCCATATGAGTATTTATCCTGAAAGTAAGGGCCAGTTCCACCAAATGAATTCTGGGATCACAATGTCCACTTTCATTGCTCACGATGCCACCAGTTAACATGGTCCAATGGTTCTGTGGCAGGCAACAAAGGAATGTTAAAGTAAAACCTATGAAGATGGGAAATACACTATTTTTCAAATCATCATTGGGATCCCAGGAACCAGCAGTGATGAAGCGAGTCAGGAACTTTCCTTCCTTCACTATTTTTACCAAACCCCTCCCCTCAGAGCAGCCACTGTCATGAGATGTTCCCTCCAGCTGCTGCTTCTGCAACACTCTCAGCCCTTGTCAGCCCAGAATGGGAGAGGCTGAGCCTGTAAATTTAATCTACGACTTCTGTTTGGCACTAAGGCACAGAGTAGAACTCTTTGATTTGATGGTGGGCCTTCGGATTCCATCGTTCAAAGGTTTCATAAGGATTTCATTGCTGTTGCTGCTAGTCACTGCTCTGCACATGCTGCAGTTTCCTAAAAAAGTTGCTGTTCCAGGAAATGTCACTTCAGCACAGTGGGAGGAGAGGTGACCTAACAGCAATACAGCAGCAGCCACTGAAAAACTGCTTGTTTGGAATATCAGATGCTGCAGGCTTGGGCCCCTATAACTGGCTTTTGTTGCCACTGCAAGGTTGGAGCAGTTGCCAACATTGCTTCCATTCTGGAACAACCTTCAGTGAATGATATGCTTCTCGGTCAGAAATTTCTTGTAGCCTGCCCTCAACAATAAATACTCTAGGGGACAGGGCATAAACCTATCCCAGGGTCCAATTTGTTAAGGGAAGGAGCAGGAACCTGCCTATTATGGCTTTCTGTACCTATATGAATAATGCACTTACACTGGGAGCATTACCTTCTTCAGCTAGTGAACACCATGCAGAATAACTGGCCTCTGATTACTTTGTCCGAAAATGCAGCTCTGGGCTGACCAAAACTATTCAAGAATTCAAGTCAATGTAGTTGAATAGTTTTAGATGAAAAAAAAGAAAAAGTTCAAAACAGTCAGATGTTTTGATTCAACAGTTTCCAAATGAAATATTTTGACTTTTTGTTTTGACACAATGTGTGGCTTCATAAAAAACAAAACAGTAACACACACCTGACATGAAATAGAACAAAAAAATGAAAATAATTTGTTTTGGGTCAAACAAAAACATTTTCTTTGACACAAAATGAATTTTTTTTTTAGCTTTTTATTTCAGTGAGGAAAAAAATCCATTTAGGATCTACCCAAAGCTATATTTTTTTCCTGTCAACTCTACCTCTGATATCCACAGGAAAAGAACTATCCATACATGAAGTTATCTGCTCTATGGCTGCCAGCACTTACTTGTTTAATACAATGTGATGCCAAAAGCCTTTGATGTGAGCAAAACAAATTGAACTATACATAATGAGAGAGTGGAGTGTAATGCAGAAGTGAGTACTTTTGACAAGCCTCAGTAGGCAAGCCAAAGCCCCCCTCCACCTCCAGCATGCTTGGCCCCTGTCCCCAGCAGCCAAGCCCAGACAGGGAGTGAACCCTGCCCAACTGCCAAATGAGCAGGGGAAATGCACAGAGAAAGGACTGAGTAATGTGGGGCGGGGAGAGCAGGGAGGGTTGGATAGGCAGCTCCGGGGGAGGGGGAGGGGTCAGTGAGTTGGGAGATTGGATAGGGCCGGGGGTCCCGGGGATTGTCAGGGGGCAGAGTGCAGGGTGTTTGGATAGGATGCGGGAGTCCCGAGGGACAGTCAGGGGTGGGAAGCACGGGGGGTTGATGGAGGTGGGGGTTCTGGGATGCTGGATAGGGGGCCAGGACACGCCTCACTGTTTGGGGAGGCATAGCCTCCCCCAGCCTTCCCTACCCGGCCCGCCATACAATTTCTGTATCTGATGTGGCCCTAGGGCCAAAAAGTTTGCCCACCTGCTTTAGAAGGAAATGCAGTACTCACTAGATCTTATCTATCCAAATCAGAGCACCCTGTGAGGACAGAAGTGCATTGTTTCATGCAGAAAGGGAGCAGAAAGAATAGCAATATGGCAGGTGACCAGCTTGGCTTAACAGTGAAATCCTCGCTGATCTTAAACACAAAAAAGAAGCTTACAAGAAGTGGAAGATTGGACAAATGACCTGGGAGGAGTATAAAAATATTGCTCAGGCATGCAGGACAGGAGTCCTGCACTTAGGGATGGAGTATCCTGCCTGTGTGCTTACAGGAGATAGTACTGTTTGCAAGTAGAATGTGTTATTATTGTTAAAATTAAAAGTAAGAATGGAGCATATGGTTATAAAGAAATGGTTGCATGTATAGCCGAATAAAGCAAAGAATTGTTTTGTTTGAAATGAGGATGCCAGGGGGAAAAGAAACATTTAGTAACAAGCTGTGCAATGGCGAACCAAATTAACAGAAGATCCAGGGGTAATATGTTAGTTGTTTAAAGGAATAATAGTTTACCTGGGCTTAGCCATTGCATTCTTATCAGATTTGGTTCCTTTGTTATCTGCTAAGTCTCCCCCCCTTTTATCTGTATAAATAAGATAGTTTGTGTCTTGTATGGTGCTCACATTATCTGGGTGTATTAGCAGAGCTCTGTGCTAATAAAACAGAGTGGTCTGACAGCACGAGGGTTAAAGCCTCTGCCTTACTTTCAGCAGTTGATGCCTTGTCGGTGTTGTCTCCTGTCAGTGCAAACATGATGGGTTTGTGCAAAAGCCCCCTGAGGACGCGTATCCTCTGATGTCGGCAGGTATGTCTGCAGTACAATGCATCCAATTGTATCTGGGATCTCCGACAGTCCCACTAAAATTGCAACTTGGAATGTTGCAACTCTTTGCAGGCATGGTCATCAGGTTGCTGTCTCACACGAAATGGACCGTCTTGGTATATCAATCACAGGAGTATCAGAAGCAAGGCTGATAGGTCATGGACATCATGATGTAGAAGATTCTTTACTTCTGTATTCTGGAGGCCCCAACCATTTATATGGGGTAGCACTACTACTGCGAGGCGAGGCCAAGTCCTCACTGACAACCTGGGTGCCCGTGTCTCCTCGTTTATTTACTGCACGTCTTAAACATTGGCACAGTTACCTCACTGTCATAGTGATCTATGTGCTGATAGAGGAATCTGTTGACTCAGGGTATGTCTACACTACAAAGTTAGGTCGAATTTATAGAAGTCGGTTTTTTAGAAATCGTTTCTATACAGTTGATTGTGTGTCCCCACACAAAATGCTCTAAGTGCATTAAGTCAGCAGACTGCGTCCGCAGTACCAAGGCTAGCATCGACTTCCAGAGCGTTGCACTGTGGGTAGCTGTGAGTAGCTATCCCACAGTTCCCGCAGTCTCCGCTGCCCATTGGGATCCTGGGTGGAGATCCCAATGCCTGATGGGGCAAAAACAGTGTTGCAGGTGGTTTGGGGTACATGTCATCAGGCCCCCCTCTCCCTCCCTCCCTTCGTGAAAGCAACGGCAGACAATCGTTTCGTGCCTTTTTTCCTGGGTTACCTGAGCCATACCACGGGAAGCATGCAGTCTGCTCATCTAACCGTCACTATATGTCTCCTGGGTGCTGGCAGATGTGGGACTGCATTGCTTCACAGCAGCAGCTCATTGCCTTTTAGCAGCAGAGGGTGCATTACAATTGGTAGTCATTGTCATCATATTCCTGGGTGCTCTTTTAGCCGACCTCAGTGTAATCGGTCAGGGACTCCTGGGCAGATATGAGAGTGACCCAGCCAGGTCATTCCCATCTTCTGCCGAGCACCCACGAGATGACGATGGCTAGCAGTTGTACTGCACCGTCTTCTGCCGAGCACCCAGGAGATGTCGATGGCTTACAGTCGTACTGCACGGTCTGCTGCCAGCCTAAGATGTAAAAGATAGATGGATCAAAACAAGAAATTGACTGATTCGTTTTGTGAAATCAATGGCCTGCTAAACCCAGGGTTTTGAGTTCAGTCCTTGAGGGGGCCATTTTGTGTGACAGTTGTTTGTGTTTCTCCTTGATGCAAAGCCACCCCTTTTGTTGATTTTAATTCCTTGTAAGCCATGTTGTCAGTCGCCCCTCCCGCCTTCAGAGCAACGGTAGACAATTGTTTCGCGCAAAACCAGGCAAGAAGGTGACGGCAGCGCCGTGATGAGAGGGACATGGTCATAGACATCTCACAAAGTACTGGCCAGGCAATGTGCCCCGGCAATGTGCACATCATGCTGATGAGCTCTGCATGAGCTCTGCTCTGCATGAGCAAACACGCTGGCCAAACAGGAAATTAAATTCAAAAGTTTGTGGGCCTTTTCTTGTCTACCTGGCCAGTGCATCTGAGTTGAAAGCATTGTCCAGAGCGGTCACAATGGAACACTCTGGGATAGTTCCCGGAGGCCAATACCGTTGAATTGCTTCCACACTATCCCAAATTCGACCTGGCAAGGCCAATTTCAGCGCTAATCCCCTTGTCTGAGGTGGAGTAAAGAAATTAATTTAAAAAGCCCTTTAAGTCAAAAAAAAGGGCTTTGTCGTGTGGACAGGTCCAGGCATAAATTGAGGTAACACTGCTAAATTCGACCTAAAGTGTAGTGTAGACCAGGCCTCGGTTAAAGATATTTCTACGATCAATTGGAACATCTAGTATGCACAGTCCCTCCACATGATAATCTTGTGATCCTGGGTGACATAACTGCAGTTACTGGCTCCCTGCGAACTGGGTTTCAACAGGTCGTTATGGTTCAGGAACACCCAATGATAGCTCTCCCCAATTGCTTACATTCTGTGCCTCCTAGAATCTTTCCATTCTTGGGTCATGGTTCAAGTGGCGACACATACACCAGAAGTCATGGATCTCACATGATGGCGTCACTTAGAAGGAACTGGACAACATCATTACACGCAATGGGCGTCTCTTCACCTCCTGTAGAGTATAGTGTGGTGTGGAATGGGTGGCAAACATAGATCACCATCTAGTGATCGCCCATATGGTGTTGATGCTCCAGCAAGCAAGTAAGCCCTCTGCAATGATGAAGAAGTTTGACTATGATGAACTCGGTATGCCAGGTTTAGCCAACAGGTTTTGTATTGACGTCAGCAACAGATTCTTGGCTCTAGCTAATCTGTCAGATGATGTGGAGGTTGCCTGGTCCCTGTTCACTTCTACCCTCCCCCAATCTGCTGAGCAGACTATTGGGTATAGTCATCTAGCACGCTGACCTTGGCTATCAGAGGAGGCCTTTTAGATAATTAAATTGAAGGCCACAGCCCACCAGCATGGTGACAAGCACACTTGTAATCAGCTGAAGCAAAAATTTAACACCGTGGCACTCTGTGATAGTGAGGCATATTATAACCAAGTGGCGGATGTCGTCAAATTTGGCTTAGCCAGGAGTGATTTGAAGCCAGCATTCCATGTCATTCACAACCTCAGTGGTCAAGAGGTAGTCACTACTGATAGGGAAAAATAGCCCACCCTCCCCATTGGTCCAGAGTTTTAGAATAACCTGTGCCCCCCCTGTTTCTTTACAGGCCCAAGGCCTGTTGCTAAGAACAATGGTAAATAAGAGCAAGAGTTTTAACTTCTGCTAAACTTGTTTTTCTGTACAAAGGGCATGCTGAGGCAAAAAGATGTGGTCAGGGCCCCAAAAAAGAGGAACTAGAATTGGATAAAGGGGAACCAGGAGATCTGTTAAGTTACAACAGCTGAGCTTGCTGTTGGGACTACAGAAAAGGTGCTAGAACGGTCACACCGCAGACTTGACTGGCAAAGACAATAATAGGAAAAGCCATATAAGGAAAATTGGGGCTCTGCCATAGATGGAAAATTAATTGGTCACCTTGCCTATAATCCACATGATATTCTAAATAAGGCAAATAACATGTGTAACTGGTGTGCTACGTTTTGCGGTTTTAAGCTTTGTAAGCTTGGTAAAATTTGTAACATGTACAGCGGCCTATCTCTTGCTAGGGGTTACGCCGTCTCTCCCTGTATGCATACTTGTATTTTTTGTGATCAATAAAGGAGCCTCAGGCTGTCTGATCAAAATTCAGTCGTGTGGTCGATTTTCCACAACACTACAAATGGCATGCTGAATGATAGCCAAGGCCATCCACGTAAATCAGATGATGACGTTCTCTCACGCTGGGTCGAAAATTATCAGTGTCCTGAACCATCCTCCAGCCGCTGCTCATTCAGAGCTGGATGATCTGGCAATCACTGTGGTTCCAGATCCAGACATTTGTACGGATGCATCAACATTGGATGAAGTGAAGTGTGCATCTCTAAACTGAAAAAGGGACACGCAGCCGGTGCTGATGGCATCTCCTCACAGCTGCTAAAATGTGCTATTGATCCTGTAGAAGAATCACTTCTGGCCATCTTTTGTCTGGTGTGGAGAACTGGAACTCTGCTGACTGCCTGGAAGGACGGTGTTGTGATCTCGCTCTATAAGGGCGAGGGACCGCACGGTGAATGGCCGATCACCTTGCTTTCCATTCCAGAGAAGGTGTTTGCATATGTTTTGCTGGCATTGTCATAAGTAGATAGGTAAGGGTTAATTTTCTTTTACCTGTAAAGGGTGAACAAAGGGGGAACCAAACACCTGAGAAGAGGACCAATCAGAGACCTGGATTTTTTTTAAAGTCTGGGAGGGAACTGGAAACTCGGGGTCTTTTGTTTTCCTCGGCTGTGAGTAAACAAGCTTTTCTTCTAACTCCATCTTCTTTCAAATATTCTACTATAAAGTGTGAGTACAAAAGGACCAAAGTAATCGGCTGTGATGTGCTTTGATTTGTATTTACATGGGTGTTGATTTGCTGGACTGGTTTAATTGGGCTATCTTTTAAATCAGACTGTTTATTCCTATTTTCTTATAAGCCATGTTCCTGTATTGAGTTTCTTAATGCAGTATTATTGTTCTGTATTTTCTTTCTTTTTATATAAAGTTTCTTTTTAAAACTTGTGGGAGTTTCTTTTCCTAGTGAGGCAGAGGGGAGAGGAATTTCTGTGCCAGGCTAGGGGGGGAGGGAAAAGCCCAAGCTCTGTGTCTTACTTTCCTATTGTCCCAGGGCGGGAAAAGGCTACGGGACAAAGGGAGGGGTGAATCTCTTGTGTGAGCTGACTAGGTTTGAATGCATAGCCTCGGGGAAGCTAGATTGCCTCTCTGGTTGTATTCAAAGGGAATAGGACAGCATCGCACCGGCTAACCCAGGAAAGGGGGGGAAGCTGGGGGATGAGATAGAGGAGACCCAGGGGCTCTGGGTCTTGGAGGGGTCCCCCAAGGAAAGGTTTGGGGAACCGGAGGGGGCCGAAACCCTGGAAAACTTCGGCTGGTGGCAGCGAGATAAGATCCAAGCTGGGTATAAGCTTGGGGAGGTTCACAGTAAGCACCCAGATTTTGTACGCTAAAGTCCAGATTTGGGACAGACGTTTACCACAGGCATGCCTGGAGCTTTTGCTACATTGGAAGTGTCGTCCTCAACAGTCAGGCTTTACCAGGAACAGGTCCACACTAGATGCAATTTTGGTTCCGGTCTACAGACTACTGGGGCCATTGTCCGCAGGCAGTGCCTTACGGTTTTCGAACATATCGCAAGGATGCCACAAGACATTCCAGCAAATGCCATTTTCTGGGTGGCTTGTAACATCAAGGATAAAATTCCACCAACCAAGGGGTGGAGGCGGCCCAGAGGCAAACCCCCTATTACATGAGTTCATCAAATCTGTTCCGACGTTGGACTCTCAGGCCATCAAGCCTTTATGGTTGTGCAGGAATGGACCAAATGGTGAATGATCGCTATGGCCAACTGTGTGGCTAAATGTTGAAGATGGAGAAGAAGATGACGACTTTCAGCTCAGCAAAAAGTTAACATTGGGATTTACCAAGGATCCAAACAAAGACGCAGATGATCTATTTTCCATTTTTGTGCCCCTAATATTGTGGACACAAATCATTGATGTCATTTGGACACGTGATTTGTAGGTGCGATTATGGCATGATCAAATACACATCTGGAGTGTGGTTTTCCAAAATGCTCAGGACTGGCTTAACTGTACTCTAACCATTGTTGACCATTGATTTGAATGGGAGCAGAGTTAAGCCAACATCAAAAGGCTTTTAAATGGCATCAATTGTGTTTACAAATACTGTAAACACAAATCTGCACCCTCTAAACTGTTGGGACAAAAGCAGAGGGTAGTCAAGACCAACCTGAAAATCAGAAAAATCAGACCCTATATGTTGTCATAAAAATAATTCAGATATTTGATACTGTAATTAAAAATATATACATATGTCTATATACATATATACCCACCATTGTTGTTAATTTTATACATTCAAATGACCTCTACCTACAACAGTGATCTTAAATGGATCAGTGGCATCACTGTCAAGACGCTATATAATTTCTTGAATGCCATTTATTGCATATTTTGGAAATTTACTGATTCACTATTTCAAAATAAATTTTCCATGCTGAGTTATAACACAAACCTGTCTATGAGCACAAAACATAGCTCCCAGGTTTGATAGAAAATTAATAGGGTCATAAAATTCAGATACGACTTGTTATTGCAGCTGTACTGTCTGTCTAAAGGACAATTCATATATTAAATAGTTGTACATACATAAAATGTTGTAGCCTCTATAAACTAGATTTGTTTGAAATAAGCCTGATGCTACAAAGATGTAGGGGAGGCGTTTTTTTTAACATTAGAGGCAAATCATAGTTTCTAGTGTTTGACTTCCCAAATCCCCTTTAAGTTCCTCATTGAGACTCAGATTTCTCTGTTTACCATAGCTTTTTCTCTGTTAAACCAGTCTTCTGGAAGTCCCAGAAAATAACTGTCTTTTTATATATTTTCTCTGTTTGGGATATGATTTTCTAATTTTTGCAGGCGCCTTTGTTAATTCCAATCCAAACCATCAAGGCATTTATCATCTTGAAAATGAATTAAAATTCTTCCTGCTTTCATCTATGCATATATATTAGAAATAATTATTTAATTGCTGATTCAGCAAAACACTTAAGCATGTGTTTGACTTTAAGCACATGCTCAGATCCATCCCTATTCACAAAACACTTAAATATATGCTTAAAATCCCATGAGATTTATGCATATAGTTGAATACTTTGCTGAAGTGGCTTCTTTGTTACTCATTCTGTTTAGTTGCTGTATTGCAATTTTTGTGGTTATTAGCCATTATTCTTGGACTAAGTAGTAACAGTAAGTAGTCCAAGAATAATAGCTAATAACCACAAAAACTGCAACACATCGAATAAACAGAACGATCCTCCCATTAGTGTGCAGATGTTTTTTAGATCTTGAGAAAGGCTCAGAACATGTCAATGCTACTCTGAAAAACAGTTGGAAGAGTTCATTGGATGGTGATGTGGTTGGAGCTTATCTCCTCAATATCCTCAGACTGGCAAGTCAGTGACCAAGCCCTGGACCTGACAGTTGAACAAGCTAGTCATTTATATTTCCCTCACCCCTACTCAGACTTTTATCAGTTTTTAAAAATGAGTCGTTCCACACCCCCATTAACAATTCATACGTCCATTATGTTTGTGCTGCCTTGTTGTGTGGCCTGAAGCAAGTCACTTCACCGTCCTGCCTCAGTTTCCTCATTTGTAAAATGAAGGTAACAATTACTTATCTGCCTCAGAGGCCCATTGTGGGGATGTCAATGTTTGTGTAGTCCGTCATTGCTGTAAAGCACTATGGGCCTGATCCACCTCCAATTAGTCTGAATGGAAACTACTACCATTGACCCCATCCATGGGAGTTGGATCAGGCTCTCTATGAATGCTACAAATATTGTGGACAGTTAAACTTGTGAGATTTGAAATAAGGACTATGGAAAGATTGACAGAAAATCAAAATCTTGAATTTCAGTCTTTCTTTTTTCTGACAATAGTTTTTGACTTAGTATATTTTTATTTTAAAGGTAGATTTTTGGCTAAAGAAAAATTATTAAATTTTGTAGGACACTGGAATATATGAGAGAACAAATTCTGTTCTCAGCCACTCCAGTGTAACTCCAGAGTACCTGCACCTAAATCAGGAGAGTTATTTTGGATTTAGACTGGATTAGTTGAGAGCAGGACTTAACCTGGTGGTTTTGAAAATATACTGAACAATATTAAAAAGGGATTTTCAAATACATTTAAGTGATAAAAATGTTTTTGGGACAAAATTGCCAAGTTTACAAATATGAATACACATTCCACATATGGATACACTTTAGTAATCATGGTTACAAACCTTAGAGTACTACAGATGTCTCCAATAAATAACCCATTCACAAAGAATATATGATCATCATAAAAAAGTGTTTCATATACAGCCCTGCAAACCGTAGCCTTCACTTTCAACCTCAGCTTCATGATTAATCATTACCTCAGTGCTCATTTTTCATGGTTCAGTGTTCAGCAATAAATTGAGAGGAAAATGACTGAAATAATTAATATTGCATCTGACAATAAGCAAGGCTGAAAGAGAATTGGCTAGTGACAGCTGAAGACAGCCTGCCTACTGGAAAATGCAAAAAGTAATAAAATCTAAAGACTTAAAAAAAAATCAAACCCCAGAGTTCTTGTGACAAAACTGCATGTCATTTCTTTGTGTAAATAGTAAACAGCTGCAGCTAAATGGTTTACCCCTTGAAAAACAATTATTGTTAGTTCAAGGTTAAGAGTCGTGCAGAAGGCCAGTCTAGCTACTGGAAAACTGTGAAATATCATCCTCTGGGCATCTGCTGACACATAGTCAAGAACTGAGTTATGTGATACTGACAGAATAGGTTTCAGAGCTTAAGAAATGAAATTTGAGTAATAAAGAGTGATTTTTGGGGGGAAGCGATAGTGTTGATTATTGTGTTCAACTAAGAAAAACCTCTTTTCTGGTCTTGATTCCCTAGCTTTTACTCACCCCAGGACCACTGACTTCAGTTGACCACTCATATGAATATGTACTACTCAGATGTGGAATGGTGCAAAGTAGGGTTCTATGCATCTTGTATGCTTAGTCTAGCAAGGGTATATGAAAATACTGCACTCAATGACCTAAACCTACATTTCTCATGTACCCAGAACTCCTTTTAAATTCATTGGAAGGTATGATCTGACAATGTATTTGTTCTTTGTATTTTTAAACTTAATGGGAGTTTTGGCTGCACAAAGTGGCCAGATTTGACAGGAATATGCAAATAACTATCTTGTAGGGCACAGACTTCCTACTTTCGTTCAAACATGCCCCATTTTCATCCTCTTCCAGCACAGGCATGTTAGAGATCTGTATCTGACCTGAGACAATATTTGGAGGATGATAGTGCTCAAAATGGCTGCTCTGCCAGGATACTGACTGCTGCCAGACCCTCAACTGTACTGATTGCTCCACTTTTTATGTACAACCAAAGCCTCTGTCATGCAAAGTGCCCACAGCTCTCAGTTTAATGGGATTATGTCTCTTGTATACAAGACAGTTGCTTCTGTCACAAAAATTCAAATTTCCTGCATAGGTCTAACTTCAAGCTATGTCACAATAAATTTGCATAATTTGGTTAGTAACTAATAGAACAGCATGAATGATCCATACATCAATGTACGAAACACTGTATGCTTAATTTTAAGTGTACAAAAGGTTCTCTTGAGATCCTGCTGGCTGCTATGAGCTCCTTCAGCAAATTGTCATTCATTTCACATGAAAAGAATATCTTATTTGATTTATAAAATGCACCTAATTATAAAAGTGTCAGGGCAAATGTACATAATGTAATATCACAGTTGAATGGTTAAAAACAAGAGTAAAACAAATCTCCTCCATATTCCTACAGTAGAATTACATTCCCCTACCCCAGGCAAAAGGCTGAGAGAACAGAATGATCTGGAACAGTTAACAACCTGATGGTCAGCAAATCTGGGCCTTCTTGGACTAGCTTGAGAGTTGAGGACCCTCCTCTGAGAACACACTTTCACCGTCCCCAGAGGTTTAAATCAGAGGATCCTTTGCTTGAGTGCTGCAGCTGATCTCATCCAGCTCTATAACATGGGTATAGAGGCAGTGTTACAAATAATCAGGACCCACCTTCCTTAGGTTACATCTACACTGCAATCTGGAGATGTGGTTGCAGCACACATAGACTATTCCTGAGTTAGCTTTGATATAGCTCTTCTTTTGCAAACATGCCATTTTATAATGAAAATGTTAATTAAAAAATTGTTTTTCCTATATTTTGGAAACTTTGGTTGATTAGCGAGAAAAATATTTTGTCATCTTTGAAACTTTAGGTACAATCCTGGTCCCAGTGAAGTCAATGGCAAAACTCCCATTGACTTTGATGGAGCCAGGATTTCAGCCTTTAATTTTTATCTCCACTCTCATGGGCCTTATGTGAAAGTGAGAATTTTGGTGTAACTTTACATAGCTTTTATTTGAAAAAGGTGTGAATGTTTCCTGAAAATTATTGAATGAAGAGTTGAAACAAGGGTATGCAGTACTGTATAGAAGCAACATCTTGATCTTTAAGGTCAGAGGGGGCCATGATGTCAGGATGTCATGGTCTGGACAAAAATTATGTTAGTAATGTTGCCACAAGTTTCAGCGTTAGATGCTTGATCCACAGACCACTGAAGACAACGAAAAGATTCTCAGTGACTTCAATGAACTTTAGATCAGGCCTTAGGTGTGCAGAAAAACAACAACACAAAACTTTACTTTTCTACTTGTATTTCGGATTAAATTCTGGCCAATTTGAGACTGCTGCAGTCCGTAATTAAGACTTATAAACAATCCAAGGCTACTACAGAAACAGGAAAGTTTAGATAGGCTGTTTTTCCTTATTTGTTCATAGCACAGCATACAAGACAACAATAATGAAGGGAAACAACTTTGTATTTATTATTATGGCCAAGATGTTTGTAATAAATTATGAAAGAAAAAAGGTTTAGGAATAATTTAACTGAAAAACAAATACCAGTTAAGTAAACACAGCAGATTCTACTAAACCTATTTGCAAAAATGTCAAAGGAGTTGAGTTGTTTTCCTTCACAATATTTGTACTGGTATAAAGGGACTGTGGTTTAATTAAATTTTCCCACAGAGACTAGGTATTCCACTAGGTGTCACTCTGAGACCTTGCTAAGATGAAGGACAGCAATCTGATTAAAAGATGAAGTATCCCCCATTGTGAAGACTAATAGGCTGAAGGCTGGTTCTATTTTCTTTTGCCACAGAAGTAGCAATCAGTCAGCGATATGTTACCAGGATAAATTAAACATACTGAGGCTGATTTTCTGGAGTATAACAATCTGCCAGGAGCAGAGTTGCAATCCAGAAATGTTTAAAAGCACTGTCTACTAACACATCATTTAACTGAGGTTAACTTTTTAATTGCTGTAAAGAGATCATATAAACGGAGTCTACAACCTTTAGATGCAATGGGAGTTGGGGAAGAGGGGATAAAATTCACCTTTACAACTCACAAGGAGGCAATGGTGCTTCAGACCTTTCTATATGGCATTCTTATACTGGATCCATTTAAGTGCTGATCCAGCAGCCTTCCCACACTCATCCACCCCCTTTGCATCTTTTTATTTGGACCAGTTGCAAAACAGCCCTTTTCGTCATGCAGGGGACATATGACCCTCATATGGGCACTCTGTGACATTCTTGCCCCTTCAAAGAGAGGTGTGGTTGGAGCAGACAGTCTCTGAGCCTAGCTGGAGGGGTTTCCTTTCTGGTAGACGATTGTTCAGTCTTATTTAAAACACCAAATAAAACAGAACACAGCATAAGGAATCATGGTTTCTTTAAGTGATATTTTTAGGTCTTGAAGGGGTAAGTGAAATATAGTTATCTCATTCTTTTAAAATCAGGTGGAAGGAGAATGGGATGAGATAGACATATGCCAGTGAGGCAATACATGAGTCCTCATAATGCCAAAAAATCCACCTCTTTCAGGCCAGTCCAAAAAGCCTGATATTTAATGAGAAGGAAAAAAAAATTCTGGCACATTTATTTCTGTGTTTGGAGCAAGACCTCCGCATGCACCTACACTCAGCTGCTGTAATCACACAGAATAACCAGCTGGGACTGTAATGTCTAGGAAAAGTTAAAAAAAATGAGAAAAGTGCAAAGAAAGAAATATGCCCGTGCATTAAACACCCTCAGTCCCTGCCACTGCCAACCATGCCTGTTTCCAAGCTCCAGCAAGCTGCATACTGTTTGTGTTGTAAACAAGCAGCAGCTTTTGCACCTCTGCACATTCGCTTACTAAACAGATGAAAACAATGGAGCTCAATTAAAAGTAGATTAGCTACACATGTACCAAAGGAATGTGTACTTAGTTGACTATGGTGAATCTGGATCCAGTGAAATCCCCTGATGATGCTGTTGTGGCATGTCCACCTAGGCTTTATTGGTATCACATCCAGGCATGGTGGTACTTACGGATCCTCTGGAATATGTTAAATTGATCATATAATAACTGATGGGCAGATGTTGCAATAAGCACAAGTTTGCTGCAACTGTGCAGATGGGTTGGTAGATTATCATGGGAATAGAAGCATTGTTTAGTGGGTTATTTTCCATTGTTGTTTGGCAGTGCACCATATGTGCCACTGATCTTGTTGGAAACTCCCTTTCTGGTGCTGAAAATGAAGGTGACACAAGGGAATGAGAGAGACAGTCAATTATGCACAACCCTATGGAGAGCATTTCTGAGGGAGTTTCTATTTATGACTTTTTAAAAAATGATAGAAAAAAAGCTAGAAAAGTATAACATGGGGAGATGGATGAACAGATTGTAACTTACATTCTATGAGAGTTTTAACTTTTTGTTCTTACCTGAGGTAAGTTGGTTTGCCACAGATAAATTTACTAAAACATAGGGTAAATCAGAACTATCCAGGCTAATATTATCTCTAAAGATATTGGGCCAAATTATCTCTGCTAAAACTCTACTAAACCCGGAGAAGCACTTAACAATAACTAAAAGCAGAGCTCAGTTCAAACCAAAACATCAGTTCCAAACAATCGTGAATTTGGAGCATTTGGAATTCAAAAGTTATATCAGAATTTTGCACATGAATCCAAGCTTTATAATGAGTTGAACCAAAGCTCTTCTATTGTTACCAAAGTGAAATGGATTTAGGAGCAGCAACTGGATTTTTACTTACTAGCGTTGGTCCAAAAGTGAGAAGATGATTTGAAAAATTTTGAAGTTGCTTTTGTTTTGCAAGGATCAAAATGGATTTATTTCCTATTTTTATCTCATTTTCTGTGATTTTTTTTTTAAATTAAAATTTGTATAAAAATATGCATTTAAAAATCTTTTGCTTAGGATTAGGAAATTAAAAATTGAGAAGACAATTTCAATTAAAATCTTGACTAAAATGCAGAATATATATCTATAATGTTGCAATTTCTGACAAAAAGTTTTTTAATTTTAAAATGTTTCAGCCATAAAACTCTGTGTGAAAAATTAACTGTCAGGTGCATTAGCTACCTTTCCATTTCCTGTGAGAAGCTTGGGATCCTGAGGTATTGTTAGGCCACAGTATCACCATGGCCCTGCAAGAAGGGTTCTGGTACCAAGTATTTGGTTTCATGGAAAGTCTGTTCTGTCTTTTGAGCTTAATAATATTACTATGCATGTCTATAATTTCTAGCGATATCCAAACCACAGAACAAATAATTAATTAGTCCACGCAATAGCCCTATAAAATAGATATTAATTTGTCCACACAGATGGATTACCTGAGTCAGAGAGAGATTAAGTGACTCCCCGTTTTCATAGAGCAAGTCAGTGGTGAAGTTAGAAATACAAATCAGGAATTCTGACTTTTCTAATCACTCCACTCCCTTTTCTAATTGGTATTAAACTTGACATAAAGTTCCCATATTTGTCTGAGTACAGTATAAATTAATACTTTTTAAAGAGCTCCTTCTGGACAACTGATAGAGAAGAATCTTTCTAAAGAAGTTTTGAATCACCCTACAGATTTTATTAGAGAATTATATTCTTTCTATAGAATTCTATAGGTTGGTTTAAAAGGTCTGTAGAAAGAAATCATTGTCTATTAAATTCTGTTGTGGAAATCCTGGCCCCACTGAAGTCAAAGGAAGTTTTGCCATTTATTTCTATGGGGCCAGGCTTTCACTGTAAGTTGTTAGAGTCACTTCTAAATGTAACCTTTCGGCCCGGTGAAGCCAGCAGCAGCCAGGGCAGGGTTCAGTATCTAGGGGTTCCTTTCCATCATACAACACAGAACCGGCTCGATCCTCCACCCAGTAACCTGGGAAAGTTACACACCACCCCTGGGCACCTCTGAGAGGCAATACTTCCCCACTTGCAAGCACAGAGTCTGAGTGTAGAAAAGAAACTTTAAATAAAAGGAAGGAAATAACTCAGCCTTAATTTGAGAAAACACCGCAAACAAGGTTCAGAAACATAAACCATGAGCAAAAGACTCACCCCCAAGTAAGTTGGGCAGTGCCCTTTTCCCTTCAGGTTCATAAGTCCAGCAACCCAAAGGTCCCTTTCACGTGCCCAACCTTTCTCTGCACCCCACTCATAGTTGCTGTCCTTGGACAATGAAGATCCACAGTTTAGAGGTGCATTTGCAGAGTTCAGCTCCTACTCTGGGGGAGAGGGGGGGTAAAGAGGCACCTTGCTCCATTGCTTGGGCACTCGCTCACCGCTCCTCTCTGCAAGGCTCTGCTCTGGCCATCTTCGCCAGCCGCCCACCACACCTCTCCGCTAGCCACCCTGCTGGCTGCTCTCTATGCCTCTCTGCCTCACCAGCCACTTGTTCACCAGCCGACTGTCAGTCACCTTCTACTGCCACCTGCCTCTCTGCTGTGATCTCTGCACATCAGTCTCTTAGTAAGTTTCAGCTCTTTTCAGGCTGGGCAGAAACACTACCCCATCTCAAGTGATTTCAGCTCTCAGTGATTTTTAGCTCTTAGCAGGCAGGGCAGAAATACAGTCCTACTGATTTCAGCTCTGATTAAGCATTTAAAATAACAAAGAAGCTCCTAATGAAGCCTATTTAGCTCCTTCTTTTAACAGTGGCGGGGATGGGGCAGGTTAAACCAGTCCAGGAAGGACCCTTGGGGGAGAGTCCACATCTCTGGGATAGGATATCTGTCCTCACCCTCCTTACTTTCACAGGGCTCTGGCATTCGAGCTCCTGGCTTAACGAGATCCTTTTAGCTGTGAGTGATCCCCTCATGTGGGATGGGTTTTCTTCTCTCCTGCTGGTAACAGCTCACCTTAACTGATCACTCTCATTAGAGTGTGTATGGTAACACCTATTGTTTCATTGTGTGTGTGTGTAGCTCACCTTAACTGATCACTCTCATTAGAGTGTGTATGGTAACACCCATTGTTTCATGTTCTCTGTGTATATATCTTCCTACTGTATTTTCCACTCCATGCATCCGATGAAGTGGGCTGTAGCCCATGAAAGCTTATGCTCAAATAAATTTGTTAATCTCTAAGGTGCCACAAGTACTCCTGTTCTTTTTGCGAATACAGACTAACATGGCTATTGCGCTGAAACCTATAAGATATGGAGTGATCCTTTTGTGAAGTGTTCGCCCATGAGTGATATGGTGTTTTTGTCTTTTATCATTTTTCTGTCTGAATTCATACAACTTGTCTATCCTTGTGTCTGAATCATTGATTTGTTGTTCATTTTACAATTATATTTAAAAGTTAACAATAAAATCCATTATTTAAAAAGGCCAGTTAATTTATAAAATGTTAATCTAGGTGACACTTTCTTCTGATTATGAGTTTCTACTTAAGCAGTCCAGGAATCCTGGGAGGGCCATGGTACAGCATTTTAGTTTAATATTATGTTGCCGTTTTGAGACTAAATACTGGAGATGTTTGGAATCACAAGCTGCTGAAGTGAGAATCTAACTCTGAGAAGGCAGGAGATTATTTATGATCACTCATAGCTTTAATTGGTTAAAATATTTTTCACTTCTAAAATGGCAAAATTATAATCTGGATCCAACATTATAAAATGGGTAGGGGATGGATCCTGCCCCTGCCAATGGAAGAAGGATCAAGCTGTCAGTGATCTAGCATATGCAAATCTCTCTTGAAGAGACATTCTTTTCACCAATCTGGACCAAGGGATGAATGTCCCCAAAGTAATTCCTACAGCGTATCTTTTAGAAAAACATCCAACATTTACATTGCTGCCTAAATGTAATACTGGGCCCTTTATGCCCACAGTATAGTCATTCAGAAGGTCATTGCTGGCATAGTTACTTCGGCCAGACACTCTCAGATGGCAACTAGCATTTTATACAATCTCCCGAGTCAAATATTTTAATCTTACACATATGGTGTGAGCTTTGACTTTTTTCTTTTTCTCACGCCCCTCCTTTCTTTTTTACTTGTATTTTATAACTTGATTGATTTGAGCATTGGGGGGTCTGCATGCATGCTGACACAAGTTCATTATAATGGTTGTAATGTAGTTTCAGTCTGATTTCAATAGCAAGTGTAACCTCATCCTATATCTTCTCTTCCAGTATCCCATGTCTGAATCCATAAACCAAGCATACTCCAATATCAGTGTGATTTTTTTTCCTTTTTATACAATGTATTACCTATAGGACCTTACATTGTCTGTAGGATCTGGCCCTCTCAGGATGAAATCCTGGCTCCACTGAAGTCAGAGAGGTCAGAATTTCACCATCAGGCTCCAATGTGACTCCTTCCTTGTGCAAGAACTACTCATGTGAGGAAACGTTTGCAGGATTGGACCCTCTGTATATCTGCACTAATGCTGAAGACAGTAGGCAGACTTGGCCTCTGATCCTGCAAACACATTAATTTTAAACTTGTGAGTAATTCCATAGCTTTTGCAGGATCAGGCACCTTAACTCTATCATATAGCGCCACCATGAGGGAAAACACAGAAAAAAAAATCTAATGTGTTTCTAAAATTCAGTTTGGTCTAACCTGGGGCCACAAACACCAATCAAAACTGTCTAATTATTTCACAGCATCGCTATGGAGTAGAGTAAAGTTGCTTAAGTATATTTGGTGTGCATTTCTGAACCTTGACATATCAGGATTTCTTTAAAGGTTAATCTTAACTCTGAATTCCCCGGGTTTAGAAATACTTGTTTTTGGAATAACTTCTATATCCCTTTATTGTATTTAACTGTAAATTACAGATATATGCTATCATCTTAACTCCATTTTAACAGGTTTTATTTGGGATTGTTTAAGTTAGTACCTGTAGGACATGGTTGAATATTGTGAAAAATGGGACTGTGGAATGGCAAACACCAAACAGCTCTTTGAAAGCTCCTGACAGATTGTATAGTAGGATTTTTTAGCCTATTGAGTGATGTCTGAAGATGGAGCTGTTGACTAAGTTTTGGAGAACAAAAAAGGTGTATCCGTGTGTAAACATTTACAATACAAACTTCATAGCAGCAGTTGATGTAATCTTTTATATTATATATAAACAAATCTGATACACATCATGTACACTATCATGAATTATAGCTATATAAATAAAAGAGACAGATGGAGATAGATATATTCTCCAGGATATGCAAAATCGTGCATATCATACACAGAATGCCTCATTCCAGAAGGGAAGAAGTCTATTAATAGAATTAATCAAGAGGAACATGGAAATGATCACATGTGTGTGTTTTACGGTAACATTCTTGCTAAATACAGAAAGAAAACACCAATTTATACTATCTCCCCCTTATTTTGAGTGCGCTCCACATTACTTTTTTATTTATATTATATACATACATATTATGTATGTATGCGTGTATAGTGATTCGATTTCATCATGTTATACTCATAGTTGACATCTTTTCAATAATCACAGCAGTAAAACTGTCAGCTACAGCTGAAGTTGTCATTCTTTCCAGTGTTTTGTAAATATAAGCTTACCCTCACACAGGACCATCTTTCAAAGATGGATTAATGTAATCAAAATACAGTGAATTTTAAAAATGCATGTAATTAGCAACAAAAAACTCTTGTGTTTCTTTTATTTGTAAGGGTTTTCATGGTGCAGGTTGGCACTAATTTACCACCTGCCCTCCCTGACCCTTCAGTAGACACAGATGATCATGTCAAACTACACACATATGGATTTTCATAAGCATAAAATTAAGCATGTGCATAAATTGTTGAAGGATCAGGGCCTAACATATAAGAGAGTCAGTTCTATTACACACAAGCATGTTTATATGCATGTCTTGCACAGGCATGCGCATGCACACACACAGAACTGGGATTTAGAATAACTATAAAAGAACAGGTATCTTTCCAGAAACTTGAAAGGAATTTTTGTCCAAGTCTTGCAAGGAGGAAAACACTGTGTTTGGTTAATTAAGTACAATTATTATAATGCTGGCTTTTAATGTGGCTCTTACCTTCCTTCCTACAGGAATCACAACATAAGCATAGCCTGAAGGTTCTCAATCCATTACTTATTTAGGATGGATTATCTACCTAGCTGATGCATTATTACTATCTTTTTCAGTGTTGCCTGGAAAAGAATAAATTTTGGATTTGTAATAAACCATAATACTCTCAAACACACATGAACAATCACGCACCAGTTTTTTTCTTTCCTTATCGGTCAGTTTAATTAAGACATTTTAATCAAACTCCTGTGCAGGTATAGTAAGAATTAATCTTGCCAGCATATCTGAAAATGAGCAAGCTGTCTGCTATTTTTTTCATTTAAACTTTTTAAAGAGCATGCATAAATAATGCAAAATATCATCTACATCTTGTCTAATTACCAGACTTAAATCCTGAAGCTTTACATAGTCTCAAAATAAAAAAGCCAAACACACAAACAGACCCTAGGGTATATATTGCTAATAAGATAACTAGCACTGTTTTAGTTAATTTTTTTCCATGGGCTGTAACTTGACATAAACATTTACCTGGGCCTTAAAAATAGCAAGAAAATCTCAGCCCGGAAGCATATTTTATATTCAGTATTAAGAGCCTGATCATAAAAGTCCCTCTATTTACGGAATTTCCATTTACATTCAAGAATCAGTACCACTGATTTCAGTGCAAATTCCAAGTATGTAGCACTGACAGCTCAGGTCCTAAAACACAAAAAAATTAGATCAGTGGTTTTCAGACTTTTGTACTGGTGACCCCTTTACACAGCAAGCCTCTGAATGTGGCCCCCCTTATAAATTAAAACACATTTTTTATATTTAAACTATTATAAATGCTGCAGGGGAAGCAGGGTTTGCAAGTGGAGGCTGACAGCTCGCGACCCCCTGAGGGGTCACAACTCCCAGCTTGAGAACCCCTGCATTAACTTGTGGGCAAGGTGTAGAAAAGTAAAATTCCCAGAATGTTGCTGTCTTAAGATACTTTTTTTGTGCTAATAAAACTCAAAAATCACTGCAACCTGGAACATCATTAATAAACTATTTTAGTTTGAAAAAGTTTCAATATATTTACCTGTGAAAAGCTGCTGCTCTGCACATACACCAGCCACTTTTCAAAATTATTTTATAAAAATGACTCATTTACGTGTGGCAGCATCTAGACAAGCTTCCAGTTGAGATTAGGGCCCCATTGTGCTAGACGCTTTGCAAACACAGAGTAAAAGATCATCTCTGCCATGTAAAGAGCAAACTGACAAGATTAAACAAATGGGTGTAACGTATAGCTGGAAGGTTTGGAACAGAGAAGACACAGAAAACATGTATTTACGTAGCCCAGATGTGTGTGCAGCTTAGGGTGACTATATGTACCGATTTGACTGGGACAGTCCCTTTTTAAGCCCTGTCCCAGCCGTCCCGACTTTCTTGGCAAGACCAAATGGGACAAATGTCCACTTTTGTAAAAAAAATGGGGTGCGAAAGAACATGTGGGGGGTGAGCGGCGATGCCAGCCCCAGACTCACACTGGGGGAGGAGTAGGGGGGAAAGGAGGCAAGGCTCGGGCGAGCAGCAATGCCAGCTCCAGTGCCACATGGGGAGGGGAGCTTGGGCCCTGTAGGGGAAGGCTTTGGGGCAAGTATCTCAAGCCAGCCCAGAGCTGGGGTGGTGGGGAGGGTTTGGGCTAGCCCCACGCATTGTTCTGTTTTCCCTTTGAGAAATATGGTCACCCTTGTGCAGCTAAATGGTTTCAAATTGGTTACTGCACATTAGCGCAGTGTGAAACAAACATAATGAAACCAAACCTCAGGCCAGGTTATCTAAACTATTCAAGAGTACTTGTGGCACCTTAGAGACTAACAAATATTTCAGCATGAGCTTTTGTGAGCTACAGCTCACTTCTTCAGATGCACAGAATGGAACACACAGGCAGGAGATATTTATACATACAGAGAACATGAAAAGATGGAAGTACGCATACCAACAGGAAGAGTCTAATCAATTGAGATGAGCTATCATCAGCAGGGGAAAAAAAATAAAATAAAACTTTTGAAGTGATAATTAAGATGACCCATGGAAGGTGTGAGGAGAACTTAACATAGGGAAATAGATTCATTGGTGTACATGGACCAGCATTCTCGTCTCTGTTAAGGCCTGAGTTATTGTGTCTAATTTGCATATTAATTCGAGTTCAGCAGTCTCCTTTGGTAGGCCTGTTTTGATAGTTTTTGGTTGCAAATCACTGAGTGGTTAGAGAGGTTGAAGTGTTCTCCCACTGGTTTTTGAATGTTATAATTCCTGATGTCAGATTTGTGTCCATTTATTCTTTTATGAAGAGACTGTCCAGTTTGGCCAATGTACATGGCAGAAGGGCATTGCTGGCACATGATGGCATATATCACATTGGTAGATATGCAGGTGAACGAACCCCTGATGGCGTGGCTGATGTGATTAGGTGCCACAAGTACTCTTGTGCTTTTTGCGAATACAGACTAACACGGCTGCCACTTTGAAACCTAAACTATTCATACAGTTTTGTGAACTTGGGCCAAGTTTCAAGTTTACTTTGACGAAGGTTCAAGTGAGCTCATATCTATTTATGTTTTGGGCTGGAACCCTACGGTTCCCAAAACTCTACGGTTTTGGATGCCAAATCAAGAAACTGCAGTGTCTATGAGTGAGTTTCACTAAGATTATGGGCTAATTTGAACTGAGTCACAAATGTAAAGATTCTGTTTGATCTAAACGGTTTCAACAGACACAAAGCAAAAAAACAGGACAAAGGTTTGTGTGAGCCCTTGTGAGCTATGATCCCAGACATTTGCACAGCTTCACTGCACATACTGGGCCAATGTACTTTTTAAAACTCAGCAGCCTTTTATAACAAGTTTGGAATCAAGCTCAAGGATCAATGCGGATTGCAACAGCATCAGTATGACACTCAGGGAGACAGGGTCACTCCAATAGGCAGGTCCCAAGTCACTTAGAGCTCTAGAGATCAAAACCAACAGTTTAAGCTCCACACAGAAATCCGGAAATTAATAGGCAGACAGCACAGATCTCAGACAATGGTAACATATGCCACTGAGAGGTGCTGCTTAACAAGCAGACTGCTGCATTCTGGACCAGCATGAGTTTCTGTATAGATTTGTGTACCCTAAGTAGAGCATATTGCAGGTCTCAAGGTAAAAAAAAGTCATAGATGACGGTAGCAAGGTCCATTTCTGAATGTCAAAATCCATCTTTTCGTCATTCACTTTGAACATTGTCAGATTTGCCGGTCGGATTTTACTTTTCCTTTGTGTGGAGACAATGAAATCATTTCTCTGCGTGTTTTTAACACATCCCTTAAACTTTAGATGTCTTCCATCTCTAAGGCTATGTCTACACTACTGTGATAAGTTGACCTACGCTACACAACTCCAACTACGTGAATAACACAACTGGAGTTGATGTACCTTAGGTCAAATTACTGTAAGGTTTATTTACATGTACTCTACCCCTGATGAGAAGAGTAAGTAGTCGACTGGAAAGTGATCTGCAGCCAATTTGGCGGGTCTTTACTAACTCCGCCAAATCGACCACTTGTTGGATTGATCTCAGAGCGTCGATTCCGGCTGTAGTGTAGACCTGCCTGAAGATTGTTTCTTCTGATTTGCTCAGTTGCTAATTTGCATTTATTGAAGAGATTATAGGAAGAATCTACTGCAGTTCTTTTTTAAAAAGCTTTTGTGTTTCAAAATGAAACTTTGATTCTCTAACATATCTATTTCAGTCATTGGTTTGGTTAGCCATTATCCGATTAATGAGGAAAAAGACTATTCATAGACATATTAGAAATTGGGATAAGGCAAACATCTCTCCATAGATTTTCTTAGCTGTAAAATGTTGAGTAGAATCAACCAGATTTATCTGGTAATTGTAGAGAAAATAAATGCCATTGTGCCTAGGATCTCTGACTAGCAGCGTGTGCTCATCTTGACCATTTATGCAAATTTCCCTATCTTTTCTTTTTAAATATTTGTCAGACAGTCATTAACAGGAACTATTTTTGCAACATTCTCTGTTATTGAAGATTTTACTGGGATATAATTGACTGCAAGTTGAACTGTGCATTATGAGGGCTGATAAGGGTGCCAAGGTCAATGGTATCATTGTAGAGCTTCCAATAAAGAGGATCGTTGTTAGTAGAATGAGCCATTAAAAATATTTAAGGCCATATGCTACCATAAATCTCAGCATGGAACTTCCATTGACATTTGGCATCAGCTATAGCCTTTCTTCAGATTCAGGGCAGCTAAATAGCCCTTAGTGATTTTTAAAATCTCAACTTACTAAATCTCTTTTAACAGTGTTCTATTGTCTGATGGGATAAAAAAGAAACTCCCTCTCGCTGTCTCTCTCTCTCAATCTTTCTTTCACACCCACTCACAAGTTAACACTGAATAGTTGAACAAGCTACATAACATGCTTCAGAATCCACTGAAACTAAAATGTTATTTGTGAATTTCACCAGTAGTGTTTTAATTGATGGCATACTGCATGAAGGGCCCTCCTGTCATCAGTTCCCACCTAGCCAGAAGCCAGAAAACTGACATTCAGAAGTATTCTGATCTGCATTACAAAACCACCACGTAATTGGGCACAGTTTGTTACTATTAGCAGCAGAAGCCTAAGCCAATATGGATCTTGAATTGCTGAAGCTATTATGCTATATGTTTATTTACTGTGCACTGACACCCTGAGGATCAAGGAAGCCATCTTAATCAGCAGATGGTTTTTGCATTTAGACAAAACTGCATTTTGGAACATGACAACTATAGTTGCTACTGTTGGATTTCATCTTAAGAAAAACAGCTTTCAGGCTTGCTAAATTGCCTCTTTACCTGAGGTGTGCTGAAGATCAAGTGTAGTATTAGCCCTCAGTTAGCTTTCTGCCATTTGGGAAGCAGAGTATTTCAAGTCTAGTCTACAATAACTCAGAGAATTGTATTTAAAAATGGTCCATACAATTTTATGCCACACTCACCAATTTTCAAGTAAAAGCACTTTTGCTCATGAGTAAAAATATTTAGGTTTCAGCTGCAAGAGAAAGCAAGAAGGAAAGAGTGACATTAGTCTCATGCGAACTTTGGAATAATAATTAGTTTATTAAGTTTTTTCTTTAAATCAGAATTTCATTACAATCTGAGCAGTTTACTTTGACAGATTTCACCCACCCCAGCCAATGTAAGAACATCCTTTAATACAGCTATTTTATTTTATCTGACAGTCATCATGAAGAGAGAAACAAAACCTCATGTCTTCCTCCTGCTCCAAAGTGCAGATGGAATACTCTGCGGTGCAAATTCCATGGCCGCTATGCATTTCATTATGAATGGCAACTTTAAAAATCTGTAAAGACAAATTCTTGTCTAAAAAAATAATAATTAGTAGTAATTGAACTAAAATCTGGTTAATGTGTGTCATTTGGTTGTGAATGGTGTGAGTAAATGGAGCTATGATAGACTTTATGGGATGTCCTAGAACTATACTGAAGGGGAATGCTATGGGGTCAGAAAAGAACATTTTCCAAGATTCACTAACCTTGTTGATCTGCCACTTCTCTTTGTGATATTCACAGCCCCAGTGACTTCTTCAATTCCTCCTGTTCATTATGGATCACATCTGTCCAATTTGGGAACTGAAACAATACAATGCAATTTATAGGACCAAAACCAACAGCGTGGATTCTGAATACCTAATATCAGATTCTTGTAGCAAAAAAATTCTGAACAGTAAACAATCTCTACTCACCCAAAAGGCACACACACCAATTTTTTTTATTGCAGAGTAGTTCTGAGTAATTAAATAATCTGCAAAAATTGTATTCTGCATGGAGACATTCTACATTCAGGAAAAGAGGCTGAATTTGCTGAGTAAATGATTTTCCTTGAATTATTTGCTAAAATCTGAGAATAACTGAACTCATTTCATGGAGAATCAGTTTTACTGGTGTGGGAGTATTAAATGATTTCCAGTTGGGAAAAGGCCAGTATTCTCTTGGTTAGAAGAAGGTTTATCTTTAACTCACATACTGACATGGTGTATGCTAACCATATGGTGGCTGTGAGCACACTGTATGCGCATTAAGTGAAAGTCCAGCCACAGATTAGGGAATCTGGCAAACTGTCTATATTTGTTTAGAGAGTCTGAGCATTAGGTGGCCAATGAAGTAAGATAAATAGTAACTTTAATGTATTCAAAAATGCTCATTAAATGGAGTATTATTTGGGAATGGGTCTTATACATGTTAATGCTAAATTACCCCTTCACACCCATACTGCCACAGTGAGTTAATTAGGGTTGCATAGGGCAAGGGCAAGATTTTGCTCAATCATTCCCAATGAGCATCTTTTGCAACCTGACCTCATTTTATAAGTTCTGCTGGCAAATTGTGTTTTTAGATAAAAATGTTTAGAAATTGCTGTTAACTCTATTGGCCTGATTTTTATTTAAATGATATGCAGTGTTGGTGTAACTGTGTCAGTCCCACAGTATTAGAGAGACAAGGTGGGTGTGGTAATATCTTTTATTGGATGAACTTCTGTTGGAGAACTCAGACTCCGTATGCTGATGTAAGTTTGAAAGCTTGTGTCTTTTACCAACAGAAGTTGATCCAATAAAAGTTGATCCACCTTCTCGCTCTCATTAAACTTACAGTTTTACATTGTAACTCAGGTGACGTTGACAGATTTATCCTGATTTACATAGGTTTGAGATTAAGTCAAGCCACATGGCTCTGAAAATGAGAGAAAGTTAGAAAGGAGAACTAAGTTCTAATATTGAATGTGCTAAATGATTTTTCACATGGATGAATGTGAATGCCAAAGACACCAACGGTTCTGGAATCTTTATGACAAGTTGGATGGGAGTGGTGTTGCTCCACTACAGTGATTTCTGCCTTCATCTTGAATTCTTCTAATTGTATTCCTTAGCTGTTGGGGTTTTGGCTTTTTCAGCTGGCTTGTTTAGAACTCTCACCCCAACGGCAAGTATTATATATACTCTAAGACAACATTGTTTTCTAATTAGTGTAGAACCAGACTTGACCCTTGTGTTTAATTACTGGTGAAACTGGACCAAATCAGGGGAGCTTCAAAAACTGCAAACACATTTCACTAGTTCAGCAGCCAGGCTGCTCACCATGACAGACAGGAAGCTTACAGAGAAAATAGCCAACTTTCCAAGATCATGTCATTTTATTCAGGTCTACCAAGGGACACTCATGCATCTGGTAAGCACTGTCGCATTTCTGCATCTCCCCTGCATTTAAAGGTAGTTTTGTAAAATTATCTGGATAGATTTTTGGGGGGGAAAAGTATCCATATAATAGTTTGGTAATGTAAGCAGAATGGCAATAAATTAGTTACACACACTACATGATTTCCTGATGATTGTGCAGAAAAACCATAGGAGGCCCTGCTATGTGATGGCAGAACAATTAGTTGACTTTACCTGGTGTGACAGACCCAGACCAGTGGGGTACAGGAGTCTGGTAGAGGGCAAATATACTGGTCATTGGATGAGTAGTTTTCTGTTCCCTGAGTGACCAGAGCAGGGGCTGCACTAGAGTAATCAGGAACCTGCTAGAACCAATTAAGGCAGACAGGCTGATTAGAACACCTGCAGCCAATCAAGGCAGGCTAATCAGGGCACCTGGGTTTAAAAAGGAGCTCACTCCAGTCAGGAGGGGAGACAGAGGGAGAAGTTGTGTTGAGAGCGGCGACAAGGAGGCGCACGGAGTGAGGGATGAGAGGGTGTGCTGCGGAGGACTAAGGGTACAGAATGTTATCAGACACAGGAGGAAGGTCCTGTGGTGAGGAAAACGAATGGTGTGTTTGGAGGAGGCCATGGGGAAGAGTAGCCCGGGAGTTTGTAAGCTGTCATGGCAGCTGTTACAGGGGGCACATATAAGACACGTTAGCCAATCCACAGGACCTGGGCTGGAACCGGATAGAGGGCGGGCCCGGGTTCCCCGCAAAACCT
This sequence comes from Chelonoidis abingdonii, assembly GCF_003597395.2. Classification (NCBI taxonomy): domain Eukaryota; kingdom Metazoa; phylum Chordata; order Testudines; family Testudinidae; genus Chelonoidis; species Chelonoidis abingdonii. The sequence continues at coordinate 29,421,905 of NC_133773.1, forward strand.
CGCCAACTCCCTTGATTCAGACACAGGAGAAGTTGACCCGACTGTGGGCAAGATCACTGAGAGTGAGCAACTGCCCAAAAAGTGCAGGACCCACTAAGGTAGCAGGAGGATACTGTTGTCACATCTGGGAAAACATCGGAGTGCCGAAACAGATGAGCGAGCTCTGTGTCTAGCCTCTGCTCCCACTTATGTGCAGGATGTTCCTGAGGCCTCTTGGAGCCTGGGATCTGCAAGTTACTTTTCTGCGACCCAGGGTCGCAGCCTGGGCTCGCTTAACAAAGAATTAATAATTCACTTTACACCTAATTCCATCTTTACAATAGCTCTGAGTGTAATACTGCCCTAGTGTTAAGTTGCTATCCCATTTGTTATCAAGTGGTTGGCACACACCTAGTTAGTGTGTCAGGCAAGGCTGGGGTTGTGACTATATCAGCGCAGTAATCGGCAGAACTCACAATTGAACATGTGGAGCCTCTGCCTGCCACACTAAAAGTTCTGCCAGGTGCACACTGACATACTTCTGTTTCAAAACGTAAACTCACAGGGTAACTCAATCAATCCGTTCCCCTGTGGGCACCAATCTAATGATGAAGCGAATAGCACAGGGGTCAGCAACCTTTCCAGAAGTGGTGTACCATCTTCATTTATTCACTTTAATTTAAGGTTTCGTGTGGCCAGTCATAACATTTTTAGCATATTTAGAAGGTCTCTTTCTATTAAGTCTATAATATATAACTAAAATATTGGTTGTATTGAAAGTAATAAGGTTTTTAACAAATGTTTACGAAGCCTCCTCCCCTAATTAAATGCAGAGGCCCCGGACCAGTGACCAGGACCAGGCAGGTGAGTGGCCACTGAAAATCAGCTCATGTGCTGCCTTCAGCATGCGTGCCACAGGTTGCCTACCCCTGCAATAGCACATCCTTGCCTAGCCCAAGAAAAAGGGGCATAGTATCCCTCAAATTGCACAACCCACATGGTCTTGTCCTTTTACAAGAAGTTGGAAGAAAGCCCCATTCCTGTATGTACTACAGAGGGTTATCTTTCCTAGTGCTCTTTCCATCAGTTGTAGCTCTTCTAATCTACTGATTGCAAAGCAGTTTCATTGAGAAATCTACCAGAGGATGAGCTATGCTACACAGAAGTTTGTCTTAGTCATGTTTTAGGTAGAGCTGTTCAAGCTTGCAGTAACAAGGCTGAAATATACACCGATATGTGGTTAATAGAGAAGTTCAGCGAGACAGAGAGAGAAAAGATGATACAGAGAAAAATCAGGCCTATACAGATGGACTCACATCAGTCAAAAGGAAATAGAGTCCTGGAAATATAGCATTATATAATATGGCTCAACATAGCAATATAGTATATATGCACACAGCATGACGGTGGAGTGCTCAAGTGGGTGGATTAAAAAAAGAAAGTTACTCTTAATTAAATGAGAGTAAAAAAACTCAAAAAAAAGCAGATTTTCACATTCACTAGGATTTGATTTTTTTGTATTTCCTTTCCTTTTCAAAGACAAGCAAATAGTTCAGAGAAAACACCAATCACAGAGCATATAAAAGGATTAGATCATCGTGCTTAAGAGTAAAGCCTATAGTCAGACTGACCACAGCTACTTTGGGCCAGGGCCAGCCTTTTTTCAGCTGTATGTATAGATTTGTTTTTTTCTGAGTGTAATGTGTATAATTAAAAGACACTAAATAAAAGAACAAATAACAACAAATAAAGAAGCAGATTTTGCACAACCTTAAACATGGGTGTGTGTGTATGTGTTATAGATACTAAATCAGAAGACAATGTCAAACCTGATACTCCATACATCCAGAGATTTTATTTTAAAACAATTTTTATTGCATGGATTTACTGTAATTTGCATCTAGTTATGATTCCATAAATCTAATTTATATTAGCATTTAGTGGTTCCAATCGGGGGCTGAAGGGCCACTGTGCTACAGACCGTAATACAAACACATAGAATGGCACTGGTTATCAAAACCTAACAGCGGGGCTTTTCTGGAAGCCACGTTTGAGAGCTGACTCATCACACTGATGACCGTCTTTTCAGGTATGCCTCCTTAAACTAATAATATGTTTGTGTTAAGAGACAAAGGATTCTAGTATGTTATCACAGCACGCCTTGCCTGTTAAAGGTATATGAATATTTATTACTCTCCCATTTCTTTCCTCCTGATAATTGTCACTGCGCCTTAGTTTGTGTTGCTTTACAGATTTAATTTGAAAAGCAGCATTGTTTGCAAGGGATCAGTTGTTATGAATCATCCCAAGAACAACTGAATACAAGATTAGTGTGCTCAATTTTCTCTCTCTTCCTCTGTTGATTATATCAGCACCTATTGTAGACAGTTGGGTGAGTTACTATCCCAAAATTGGCACTAAACCTACAGACTGTGGAGGATTTGAACAGGTTTATCTGTGAAAAAGACTGAAATGTGGACTTGAAGCCAGGCTCTTAATAGTTTAAAAGTTCATAGGAGGAATTTATCCTTTTATTTTGTACTGTATCATATACACAAAAGTACTCAAAAGCTAGGAAATGCTAGAATTCAGGTTGCCCATGCCCCTTTAATTTGGCTCCCTGCTGTGTATGCATGATACAGTCTTTAATTACCTGATCACATAACATATATGGAATATCACTGGGAAAAACAGCAAGTATAAGGAATCTGTCACAAACTAGTAGAATCTTACAGAAAACTTCTAAGTACTATCACTTGCATATATAAGTCCATAACCACTCCTGCCCCCCATGCTTTACAAGAACATTAAGGTTTCAAAGTGAAACACTCAAAAGTTAGAAATGTCCAAACTAAGGTTACCTGTGCCCTAACTTGTCGTGTGTTTTGATGCAGTCTTACACATGGTCTCATATTTATTTTTCTACAGGACTATTTTTTCATTCACAGCACAGGCTGGGTGTTGAGCAGTGAGTGAGGCAGTGTGTAATAAATATTTTTGCCTTCACTGTTAAATTTGCTCCTTTCACTGCAACGTGTCCAAACATCATATTGAATGTTCTGAATATTTATTCACATTTATAAAAATATTAAAAAGGTTCCTAGCCATAAGCTCTAGATGCCCTTGGCCAAACTTAACAATACATTGTAAGTGCAGCAATCCAAAATAACCCACCACAATCCCCCATTTTCACATGCCTGGGGAAAAGATGACCTTTGCAACATGCCTTCTGAAACCCTATTTCATTCTCTCCAAACTATCCATCTCATCCAATGAAGACTCAGATGTGTTCTGCATTACACTGATTTACATGGTATGGTATGGTAACTGTGAAGAGAATTTGACCAAAAGTACAGCACAGGCACACATTTGTTATCCACCATCCAAGCAGCATATTGAATGAGTGCAGGGGTCCTCTGGCTAAACAGCAGGTGATTATGCAATTCAAGAGAATATTTATGAAACATATGGACAAGTGGGCAGTATTAAGATATAGGTACAGAGGGCTGTTTCTACATTAGTTGTTCCTAAGTCCTGGTCAGATACATGAAAAGGAGATATACTCAGGACATTAAACAGATGCTAGAGAAAAGCTCCAGGACATAATGAAGGAGAGTTATGAGCCTTTTCTCTTGCATTCTGTAGGCACTTTGCCTGAGCAAGGACAGTAGGATTTTCCCCATTAGTCATATAGCATCATATATTCATGGATGAAATTTGACAGGCAAAAGACAAGGGGCATAATTCTCTTCTCACATACACTTGTTTTACACCAGTATAACTGCATTGACTTTAAGAGAGTTACTCCAGGTTTGCCACAGTGTAAGGATGAGGAGGACTGGGCCAAAAGAACACAATCTACAATAATTTGACCTAAGAGCTCTTTGTCCGTTTTAAAATTTATACTCCCAAATCTGAGGTTTGGAAAAATGCATTTTAATTACGGTAGTTGGGTTTTCCTTGTGTTTGCTCAGCCCTAGCACATAGACGTTCATGAATAGGGCAGATGAATGAATGTTCACCACAAGTAGTTACAAACTCTCTGTGAATCAGATTAGACAGCCACAGATTAAATTTACTAATACCACTCCCAGCTATCTGAATTCCAGACATTTGTTTTTCAGCAAATATGATTTCTTTAATTGGACCACACCTTTCAGAAAGACCACAAACTTATCATGCCCAGGCAGGTAGCAGATCTAATCTTATTCATTCATACCTTTATCAGCAGTTAGGAAATCAGATTTATCAACCCAAGTGAACATTAGTATATTTTTTTCAAGGTCTGGGAATTCTGTGAATAAAATGTCTGCCATCCTGAGAACACAGTCTCTGATTTTACTGAAAGGTGCATAAGGAAGACAAGGGAACTTTTCAAGAGAAAAGAAAGCAGTGCTGTAGCATTAAGTGGAGGCAATGGAGAAGTTCTTTGTGTGTAATTATTATAAAATATATTTAAAAAGCCATAATTTTGTATGTCACATTGAATGGAAAAAGCAGCAATATTCACAAATTTTTAATATGCAAAATGGAGAAGAAATGAAAACTTTTGTCTTAGTTAAGAACAACAACTTTTTCATTTGAGATCACCATTTTGGTTGTACTCTACATATGTTCTGGGTTATATTTAAAAACAGCTTTAAAATTATGAATACATTTTTCATATCAAATTTTCACATCTTTATTTTTGGACACACAAAGGTTGATCCCAGAAATTTAGAGGCCTTGTTGATGTCCCTTTCAGAATATGCTCCTTTCTATTGCTAAATGAAATAATCAATGAATGAAATAAAAAATTCTCATTCTTTCTTAAGGGTTCACTGCATCCCTCCTAGAGTTTTGATTAGCCACTGTTCTACCCAATTTTAACACCCCACTTCTGAGTCTCAGCATCACTACCATCATCCTTTCAGCTGAAAAACTGGACAAATTCCTTTGTGGAGTGGCTTCTTTTTCACCTCCATAGCAACACAAATACGGTCACTCACAGTGAGGAGGTATTAAAGAATATTCATCTATGAAAAGAATTTATTCCAAAGACTGGTGTAGTTAACTCATTTCAGACACTTAAAAAAAAAATTAAGTGCACTGAAATTGAAACAAATTGTTAACAAAAATATAAAGCATGTTTTAAATTTCCCTTTTCATTTCTCACAATTAAAATAAATACTTAACATTTTCTATGTTCTAAGACTGTACAGACATTAATTAATCTGGGATGGGTGCAGTTAGAGATTCATAGAAGTATAGGCCTGGAAGGAACCTTGAGAGGTCTTCTAGTGCTGTCCATCTCCTACATTCAGAGCAAAACTAAGTATTATCGAGACCATCCCTGATAGGTGTTTGTGGAATCTCCATCACTGGAGATTTTTAAGATCAGATTAGACAGCCTCCCTAGGTCATTTATTCCAGTGCTTAATTACCCTGATAGTTAGGAAGGTTTTCCTAATGTCCAACCTAAACCCCGCTTGCTGCAATTTAAACCAATTGCTTCTAGTCCCATCCTCAGAGGCTAAAGAGAACAATTTTTCTCCTTCCTTGAAAACTGTTATGTCCCCTCTCAGTCTTCGCTTCTCCAGACTAAACAAACGAATTTTTTCCAATCTTCCGTCATAGGTCATATTTTCTAGACCTTTAATCATTTTTATTGCTCTTCTCTGGACTTTCTCCAATTTGTCTACATCTTTCCTGAAATGTGGCCCCCAAAACTGGACACAATACTCCAGTTGAGGCCTAGTCAGCGTGGAGTAGAGTGGAGGAATTACTTCTTGTGTCTTATAACACTCCTTGTGTCTTATAACACTCCTGCTAATACATCTCAGAATGATGTTTGCTTTTTTTGCAACATTGTTACACTGTTGACTGTTCCCAGAGAGTGGTTATCAGTGGTTTATAGTTTCTAACCAGTTATGGACCCACCTAGATTGTATTTCCCTAGTTTGTTTATGAGAAAGTCATGTGAAGCAGTATCAAAAGCCTTACTAAAGTCAAGATAAACCACATCTACCACTTCCCCTCATCCAAAAGTCTTGTTACTCTGGCAAAGAAAGCTATTAGGTTGATTTGACAGGAGTTGTTCTTGACAAATCCATGCTGACTGCTATTTATCACCTTATTATCTTCTCAGTATTCCCAAATTGATTGCTTAATTATTTGCTCCATTATCTTTCTGGGTACTGTAGTTAAGTTGACTGGTCTGTAATTCCTCGGGTTGTCCTTATTTCTCCTTTCATATATGGGCACAATGTTTGCCCTTTTCTCTCCCATCTTCCATGATTTTTTGGAAAACAATTGCTAATGGGTCAGATATCTCCTCAGTCAGCTCCTTGAGTATTCTAGAATGTATTTCATCAGGCCCTGGTGACTTGAAGACTTCTTACCTGTCTAAGTAATTTTTAACTTGTTCTTTCTCTATTTTAGCCTCTGATACTACCTGATTTTCATAGCCTTCATTACGTTAGATGTCCAGTTGCTACTATGCTTTTTGGTGAAAACTGAAACAAAAAGTCATTTAGCACTTTTGTCATTTCCACATTTTCTGTTATTGTTCCCCCCCCCTTCATTGAGTAACAGGTCTACCCTGTCCTTGGTCTTCCTCTTGGTTCTAATGTATTTGTAGAATGTTTTTCTTGTTACCCTTTATGTCTCTAGCTACTTTAATCTCATTTTGTCCTTGACCTTTATATATTTGTCCCTCCATACTTGTGTTGTTTGTTTATATTCATCCTTTGTAATTTGACCTAGTTTCCACTTTTTGTGGGGCTCTTTTTTGAGTTTCAGATCATTGAAGAGCTGCTGGTTAAGCCAAGGTGGTCTCTTGCCATACTTCCTATCTTTCCTACGCAGTGGGATAGTTTTTGCTTCTTTGCCCTTAACGTCTCTTTGAAAAGTTGCCAAATCTCAAATTTCCCCTAAGAATGGCTTCCCATGGAATCTTATTTACCAATTCCCTGAGTTTGTTAAAGTCTGCCTTCTTGAAATCCATTCTCTTTATTATGTTTTCCCTCCTACCATTCCTTAGAAGCATGAACTCTACCAGTTCATGATAATTTTCATCCAAACTGCCTTCCACTTTTAAATTCTCAACCTAGTTGCCAAAATCAAATCTAGAACAGCCTCTTCCCTAGTAGCTTTCTCCACCTTCTGAAATAAAAAATTGTCTCCAATACATTCAAAGAACTTGTTGGATAAGCTGTGCCCAGTTGTGTTATTTTCTCAACAGATGTCTGAGTAGTTGATGTCTCCCATTACCACCAACTCCTGTGCTTTGGATGATTCTGTTAGTTTATAAAAAGCCTCATCAACCTCTTCTTCCTTGATAGGTGGTCTGTAATAAATCACTACCCTGACACCATCTTTGTTTTTTTACCCCTTTTATCCTTACCCAGATATTTTGAACAAGTCTGTCTCCTATTTTCATCTTAACCTCAGTCCAAGTGCATACATTTTGATATATAAGGCAACACCTCTTCCCTTTTTTCCCTGCCTGTCCTTTCTGTTCTGAGCAAGCTGTACCCCTCTGTACCAATATCCCAGTCATGTGTATTATCCCACCAAGTCTCTGTGATGCCAACTATGTCATAGTTGTGTTTATTAATTAGCATTTCCAGTTCTTCCTGCTTATTCCCCATACTTCTCGCATTAGTATACAGACATCTAAAATACTGATTTGATTTCCCCCATGTTCCCTCTGTCTCTCCCTTATACTTGCTATAACAGTATATGCTCCCCTCAGATTCCAACCCTGCTCCCAAGTCTTCATGTTTTTGACTTATCTGTTTTTGTCTCCTGCCCCTATCGAACCTAATTTAAAGCCCATCTCACCAAGTTAGCCAGCCTGTATCCAAATATGCTCTTCCCCTTCCTTGATCGGTGGATCCCATCTCTGCTTAGCAGTTCTTCTTGCTGAAACAACATCTCATGATCAAGGAAGCCGAAGTCCTCCTGGTGACATCATCCTCACAGCCAGGCATTCACCTCCAGGATGAATCTCTCTCTGCCTGGGCCCCTACCTTTGACCAGAAGGACTGAAGCAGCTACTTCACCCTTACTCCCAGAGCCCTGTAGTCTGATCTGCTCAGGGTCACACCTTGCAGGGTCATTAGTGCCCACATGGTTGAATAGCATGGGGTGGTAGTGAGAGGGCTGGATGATCCTCGACAGTCCCTCCATAATGTTTTGGATAAGATACCCTGGCAGGTAGCATACCTCCTAGGGTGCCATGTCAGGCAGACACATGGGTACCTCTGTGCCCCTTGGAAGAGAATAACCAACCACCACTACCCAACATTTCCTCCTGGGAGTGATGGCTGTGATTCTCCCAGCCTTGGGTATACATTGTTTCTCTTCCTCAATCTTTGGGGGTGATTTCTCATCGCTCTTTACCAGGTCAGCATAATGGTCCTTCATCACTATGGTGGGCGGTTGGGAGTAGGGGTGAACCACTGCTTGCTGCCAGAAGTAACAAGCCGCCAATGTCCTTCCTGTGACAGAGCCATATCATCCTCCCCTGGGGGTGCGAGAGCAGTCCTCTCTAGATGAATAGCTTCCTCAGCCTTGGATATTTCCATGTGAATACTCACAATGAATTTCTCATGTTCAAATATAAGCTCATGTGAGGATGCTCCTCAGCCTAGCCACCCTCTCCTGTAGCTTTCCTACCTGTTTCCTGAGAGATTCTGCCAGCAGACACCTTTCACACTAGACTATCCAGTGTGACAGGTATTAAATGTATGGGCCAAATTTAACCCTCAGATTCTATTTTATTCAAGTTCTTATAACATGCCCAGCTTCATGGCACCTGAGCACCTTTATGGTACCTGATGTGATACTTTTATTGACTTCAGTAGGGGATCTAAGAACTCACCAAAGGGCAGATGTAGCCCATTGACTGCAGAATAATGATTTCATTAAAATTTTTTTTACTGTTATTTTCAGTCCCTATAGCCAAAAAATAGGTGATATTACTCTAATTCTCTAAGATCTTTCTTTTCAGGATATGTGGATCCTTTAAACTCGATGCCTATTTTCTCTCCTCTGAGCCATCTATTTATGGTCTAAGAGGGGAGATAAGAAAGCAAGCCCCCAAAATATGGGTGGAAAAGATTAAAATGCAAATAAGTGATAGTACATTTTAAGGCTACAACTCTAGTTTGTATTTGATAGAAAGGCAGCACAGCAGGTTTTCCCCTGTTACTGTGACAGGTCACCATTTCTAATCTCGGGGTCATGTCCACGTTCTCTCTATGGTAATTGCTTGGGCTGACATCTATCTTGACCTTTATTTACTTTGGCCTTTCTGACTGCAGAGTGTCACACAAGCAAAAGACGACAGAAGTCCCATAAAAGGCAGTGATGATTAAGGAATGAGCATATTACCCCTGTGACCTTTGGTGTTAATATATGTATGCTGTGTTATGCTATTTTAACCCCTTAAGGTGGCACACAGTACAAATATTTGTCTTGTTTCTGTGTGACTTCAGACAGCTATATCACTGACTTTACTATTTGTGTATGAATTACTGTAAAATGTTCAAATATAAGCATTTATTCTGGTCCCTGATGCTTTAATTTAGGAACAATAAATACCTAATTACCCAAATTGGACATCTGGACTTGGTTTTATAGCTTTGCCTCCCTCTGTTAGGTAATACTTTTTATGTTCAGAGGTATCCGCCTTCCTCTTGTTAAACTAGGCCCTGATGCTTCTCCTAGTGAAGTCAATGGCAGTTTATCCTTTGACATTAATGGGAGCAGAATCAGGATCCTAAAGCTCAAGATAACTGTTGCTGAAAAGAGGGTGGGTATGGTCTAAAGGAATTTCCTAAAATTACCTTGCTAAACATTTCCATAAAGACATTCTTCCTGCTCATTTCACCTCAGATTTTATCAAGGAGTAGAATAACTTTCCTATTTTGAGTGAACTTCTTGTTAATTTAGAAAAATACTTTGTGCCAGATTATGCCCAGCAGCTGTTCTGGTGTATGTAATTTACAACCATTTTCATTGGAACCAGTTACAGTATTGTGATATGGTACATATAGTTTGTCACCTGGCCAGTATTTAACTGGCCTGGCTGTTTAAAAAAAAAATAAAATTGCCAGTTGCCAGAAAAATAATTTAATCTGCCGGGGTTTCTTTTATGTAAGTCTAAAAATTTGTATTATCATCACAATACATGGAGATATCTAATGTTAAAAGTGTGTGTGTCCAGCTAAAGATACTGCAGTGTTCCCACTTCCACAGTTTAAATGATAATTGATCAAACCTGTTGAAAATACAGCAGCTGTCTGCCCACCAACATGCAAGCACACTATCCATGTGTGAGAGAGGGTTTGAGTTACGTGCAAGCGAGGAGATGTGCTATGTTATCAATCTTATCTATAAGTCGTACGTCTCTAGATACTATACGTGGCCATTGAAGGCAGATGGTTTGTGGAGTAGCCTTGTATTTGGGGTTGTGATGGGTAAGCCTTATAGGGAAGTGTGCCATTTTTTTTTTGCATTTCAAAGATGGTAATCCTAGATGTGTACCCCATACTGGCAGTGATAGGGTGATTTGGAAGAGAGAGCAATTAGTGCACCTGGTTGCATCTGTAAGGTGGGATAGGCCCACATCAGCATTAGGCCTGGCAGCGGGAGGATATGGGTAACTAAGAAAGGCATAGGAGGGGAACTCTGACAAAGGGCCAGGAGAGACACTGGGAAAGGACAGCTGCGTTATACAGAACTTCAAATGGTCAGAAGAAGGGAGGTAGGGGGGTCCTATCATTTTCTACAGCACGAGCTGAGGGATGTGCTGGCCGCCTTTCCCGCAGCCCCCATTGGCCTGGAGCGGTGAACTGCGGTCAGTGGGAGCCACAACCAGCCGAACCTGTGGATGCGGCAGGTAAACAAACTGGCCCAGCCCACCAGGGGCTTTCCCTGAACACATGGTGGACTGGCTTTAAGAACCACTGGGCTAGGGTTCAAACAGGTAGGTGTGCCCAGGCTAGGCTTATGATTCCAACATGTAGGGCTTTCTGGGTTAGAGATAGGTTTCCAAGAGGCGGGGCTGCCCAGGCTAGGGTTAGAGTTCCAGAGGGCAGGATTGTCTGGGTTAGGGTTTCAGTGGGCAGGACTCCCCAGCATAGGATTAGGATTCCGATGCGTATGGCTAACTGGGTTAGCATTTGGGTTCCAGCAGGTTTGGCTACCTGAGCTAGGGTCAAGGCTCCAGAGAAGAGTGCTTTCTGGCCTTGGGTTAAGGTTTCTGAGAGTAGGGTTCAAGTTCCTGAGGGCTGGGCTGCCAAGGCGAGGGTTAGGATTGCATACTGATGGGTTCCCTATGCTGTAATTACGGTTTCAGAGGGATGGGCTTGTAGGGTTAGGGTTCCAACAGTTATGGCTGCCCTGCTAGTGTTAAGGTGCCAATGAATAGGGCTGCTTGGGTTCCAGGAGGTAAGGCTCCCCACACTAGGATTACAGTTCCAATGGGTAGGGCTGCTAAGGTTAGGGTTGCATAGCCATGAGTTCCCTGAGCTCTAGTTAGAGTTCCAAAGGAATGGGCGCCAAGGCTAGGGTTTGTGTTTTAACAAGTAGGTCTCCTTGGGATCATGGCAGGATTCCAGAGGGCAGGGATCCCCTGGCTAGGGATAGGGTTCCTGAGGGCTGGGGTTAGGGTTCTAACAGGTAAGGCTGCCCAGGGGAGTGTTAAAGTTCAAGTAGTAGGGATGTCTGGGGTAGGATGAGGGCTCCTGAGGGTAGGATTGGGGTTCTAGAGGGTAGAGCTACCCTGGCTACAATTAGGATTCAAGAGGGTAGGGCTCCCTGAGCTATTTTTATAGTTCTAAATGTTCAGGCTTCCCAGGCTGGAATTAGTGTCTGAAATAGAAGTGCTCTGAATTAAGGTTGGGTATTGTTGCCGAAGTTAGAGTTAGGGCTCCAATACATATGGCTGCCTGTTCTAGGTTCAGAGTTCTAAAGGATGGGTCTCCTCAGGCAATGGTAAGAGTTCCAAAGGATAGTTGTCACTATGCTAGGGTTTGGATTCCAGAGGGTATGTTCCATGCACCTTGGTTAGGGTTTTAAAGAATAGGGTTCCCTTGACTAGGGTTTTGATTCTAAAGGCAACGACTCTTCAGGCAACAGTTACGGTTTGAAAGGGCTGGGTTAGAGTTTCAGATAATATAGTCCATAGGTCTACGGTTAGGGTTCCAAATGGCATGACTCTCTGGACTGTGGCTAGTGTTCCAGAGAGTGGGGCTTCCCAAGCTGGTGTTGGGGTTTCAAAGACCAGGGCTCCCTGAGCTAGGGCTTCAAAAATAGAAGTTCTCTGGATAAAAATTATTGTTTCAAATGGTAGGGCTCTCTGAACTGTGAAAGGGTAGGGCTCCCTCTGCTAACAGTGTTCCAGTGGATACGGCTCCCTGAGTTAGAGTTCTAATGGGAAGGGCTGCTTGGGTTTGTGGTAAGGTTCCAAAGTGTAGAAGGCACTGGGCTGCTGCCTGCATCCCCTCAAAGATGGTGGATAATGTGCCAGATGTTAGAAGTTTTGGAGCTAGGATTAAGGTTCCAACGGCTATAGGTTAGTGTTCCAGATGGCAGAAATCCACAAGGTAACATTAGGGTGCCAGAAAGCAGGGCTCCCCAGGCTAGTTTTAGGAATCCAAATGGTAGGGTTCCTCAAGGTACGGGTAGGGTAAAGGGTAGTATTCCTCAGGCTACAGTTCAATCCTAATCATAGCTGCCAACCCTGATCTTAGGCTGGGGCCCCTAACCCGGGAACCCTTGCCTGCCTGAACCCTAACATTAGCCCAGTGAGTCCTCCCTCAATCTCCCAGCCTAACCCTAGCCTTGGGCCTCCTGAGTACCATAACCCTAAACCTACCTTGGAGCCTCTTTTTGGTCCCAGACCTAACCATAACTTGGAGATCCCTGTTCACCACACCCCTAACCTTAACCTGGAGACCCCTGCCCCACCCAATAGTATCCTAGGTCCTCTTATCCTTGGCATCTCCAACTCTAGGCTGGGACCCTCCTCTCGATCCAGCCCTAGCCTGGGGCCTTCCGACTACAATATAGTTACACAATGAGTTACACATTGTCCATAAAAATATTGCATATTCTCCACATATGGGTCCCTGGTCTAGAGTTAGGGTTGGAGTGGGCAGGGAGCCCCCAGTTAGGGTCATGGCAGGCAGGGGGTCCTAGGCTAGGATGATGTTTGGGATAGGCTGGGATCTCATGGTTAGGTTTAGGGTTGATAGGAGTCCCCTTTCTATTTCATTCCTATTCATGTTACATAGATTTTATATCACAAGGAAAATAAAGCCACAATCCAACATGGCACTGATACATATGAACAACATGAATGCTGCGAGTCAAGTCAATACTTTGCAATAGTGTCACTGAAGTAAATGTGTGCTTAAGTACTTTTCTAAATCAGGGTCTTATTTGCTTATTGTCGGGCAGGCAAGCCATCTATTTCCTGTAATAAAAATTCTTATTTTAATGAATAATCCCATTGTAATAGTTAACAGCTTATTTTCATCTACTCTTGACAACCTATTATGAATATAGTGTCTCATATCCAGATCTTCAGATGGTGTAAAGCAGCATAGCTCTGCTGAAGTCAATTGAGCTATGCCAATTTATACCAACTGAGGATCTAGTCCTCAGTATGAAGTCCATAGTTAATGAGCCAGATCTTCATATGATGTAAACTTGATTACAATGGAGTTATGCTGATTTACACCAGGTGAGGATCTTGCCTAACATCTGGCAATATTCTTTACAGTTTGCATAGTAAAACACTTATCTAGATATCAGTAGACTGCATAGCAACTACTACATAGTTTCTTGGCATTTCTGTACAAGTTTTCCACTTTTTCAACTACTTCTTGCTTTCTCACACAGTTTAAAATAAATAAATGTGAATAGATTTCATGGTAACATCCAGTTTTATTTTGTGGAGGAATTAACTATTCTAATACCTAGATATGAGTCAGCACAGCATGCCATTGCACACTTCATTTCATTAACCTACAATAATACAAACACTTGGAAAACAAATGTTTTTTCTTATACTGTCAAAGTATTTATGGGATACATTACCTCAACAATATACAGATTATGTATGTAATGTTGTTTAATGTCCTAGCCACATTTTCCATTCCAGAAAACATTAAGAGAGCTGGAAATATCTGCTTTTTAAAAAAATGCAACTCCAAAATGTCAATAAAATAGAAGAGCAAGATTTGTTCTATATCATATTGCAAAAGTCGTTTTTACAAATGAAGTCAGTTTCTTTAGGGATTACAACATTACTGTTTAATTTCACATTTCCCTAAAATTGTAATTAACTGATATCATGAGCCTTGAGGCAAAATGTGGGGCAGAAAAGAGAGACACCTACTTAAAGCTGAGAAAGGGTCCATCCATTGTGCATTTTATAGGATCATCTCTTGTCACTGTTATGTCATCCTTCAACTTTTGCCACACCTTAACACTAAATTAGTTAAAGGGTAACAGGAATGTAATGGGTCTAAATAGTTTTTCATGATTAAAAATGTCAGATTCTAGCAACCTCTGAGAGAAGAACTCCTGAACCTTTACTGCTTTGTGTGGTCATAAAAGACATTTCAAGGCCTGTAACAGAGTTTACATGTAAAAAAAACCACCCTACTTTTAACAGATGGCACAACAGTGGTATTCCTGTTCACATTGCAGCTATATGCTTAGTCTGGCAAACCTTTACTTTTGTGTTGTTCTTACTTACACACGTAGCTCAATTGGACCTATGCCACAAACACTTAGATAGTCACCACTCGTGGTCATAGCCCCACTGATTGCACATGAGTAAGGGTATGCCAGGAGGAGACATTTTTATCAGTGAGTGATGTGTTCTTAAAAATGAATAAAAGTCAAGGAAAGGGATTCAGACTTCCCCAAACTTTGCAGAGTTGAGCATTCTGAATTAATCACAACTGGTTTTATACTCTGGCTGGATATTTGAATCAAGGGAGGTCTGAAAATCAGAAGAATAAGGACCAAAAAAGAAACTCAAAAACAAAACAACAAAACCCCCACCACACTTTAGGTGCCTTGCAGATTTTTGTTAATCCCATCTCCATTCCAACTTTCACCTTTTCTTCTCTCTCCTCCCCACTGAATGTTCCTTTTTTTCTTTAAAAAACCCAAGTAGTGTTTACAAGAAATTCTTGTTTGTCCATCTGTTGGTCCAGTAAAATATATTACCTTGCCCACCTTGTCTCTGTACTATCCTGGGATCAACACAGCATACAACAGCAGTAATGCAGTTGTCTGTTTAACTGGGGGTTATCAGAAGCAAATGTATAGTGGTGGGATATCTGTTTCAGAGTCCAGTGGGCAGCACTTGCAATGAAAAATATTTTGCTCTTAAAATAATAAAATGCTATGGGCATGGTTTTGTGGTGAAATGGGAATGGAATTAGCCACAGAGCTGAAGAAAGGAGGAAAGTGTTGTGGCTACTGAAATATGCAGCATGTTGAAGTAAGCATTCAGTGATCAGAAAAAAATGAAGATAATTATTGCAGATTGCTCCACTGCTCGCTGGAGGTTCAAAACAAATAAAATACTGGGGTGGCTAATTATTCTGTATAAATTGTGCTCTGGAGCAGGAACTACTCAGCAGACGATGGATATGATAGGTTCCTGGGTAAGTTTTTGCTGAACAGTTAACTTGAATGATTGGCCCCTAAGCAGTGACACTGCAGACTTGTGCCCAAGTTACTGTGTCCTCACTGGTGCTGTGCTCACTTGTGTGTATCATTAAAACTTCTAGAGGCATATCCCAGTTCTCTGTCCTGCTGAAAAACATGACCTGCTTTATAATTCCTTCCCATTGAATTGTGGGTAAACTTTTGTCTTTCTGGGCGCAGGGGTAATTGTGGGAAGGCATTGGAGGACTTTCAACACATGTGCTTTAACCAATCCACTTTACAGTGAGGAGAGAGGCTATGAGCCCACACAGCAGCCACCCTCTAGCATATAGCTCCAGCAAGGCCAGCCAGCCAGGTGGCAAGTGCCACCAAACTCAGGTGAGGTTTTTTTAGATGTAGACAGGAGTGGGGGCTGGGGGACTTGAATCTTAATCATGTGTCAGACAGATAATGAATGGCTCGAAGTTTCCCCCAGAGAATTTGCACTGACATCTTCTCACTGGCTCCGTAAAGGGAAGAGCAGTAGAGTGCTTTTGTGTTCACCTATTTTTCCTTCACCTGGAGTTACTTTATTACTGTGAAATATCAATACACTACCCCAAAACAAAGAGGATCTCTGGTAGGCTGAACAGGATTTCTTGGTTAAAAAGTGTCTTGATTTTTTTTATTTACATAAAATTGAAAACAAACACAAAGTCTCCTACCTCAGTCTCACATTAGGCACGCCCGTCCTCTCTGAGGTCTGTAAATTTCCAAGCTAGACTCAGCTTTTCAGCCCTTCCCAGGCTCGGATCTGCTCAGCCTCTCCTCAGCTCACCCTTAGCACCTCTGGGTCACTCTCTGCTCTCTTTTGAGGAGCTACTCCCAGATTTTTCTACCTGGAGTCTTTCCCTGCTTTTTCTCTCTACAGGAACTCCAAGACCTTTCTACCCAGTCTCCTTCAGTTTCCTGTTCCTCTCTGACTCTTTATAGAGATCAGCTGCCCTATATCAGGTGCCATTGAGAGGCTCGTAATGAGGCGCTGGTAGATTGGACTTGTTCACTCTTAAAGGGCTCCTGTGATAGGGAGCAAGGACTGAATGAGGACTTTAGGATTTGTCTCTTCATAGACACTTAAGTATGGGACCCACAAAAGCCAGCAGATTCTATGGGGAGAGGGATGTTTCCTCAGCCCTAGCCCTCTCAAGGAGGTACAGTAACTCCTTACTTAAAGTTGTCCCCGTTAATGTCGTTACATTGATGATAAAGAACATGCTCGTTTAAAGTTGCGCAATGCTCCATTATAACGTTGTTTGGCAGCCACCTGCTTTGTCCACTGCTTGCAGAAAGAGAAGCCTGTTGGATCTAGCTGGTGAGGGTTTGGAACCAGGGTGGACCAGGCTGCCCCCACCCTCACATCAGCTCCTCATTCCCCTAAGTTTCCTGTGTGGCAGCCACCCAGCAGGCTATCAATTGCCAGCAGTTCCTCTGTCCCTCCCCACACTGCCATATGTTGTTCCTGCCCTTTGCCTTGGAGCTGCTCCTGGGAGCCTCCTGCTTGCTGTGCAGGGGGTGGGGGTGGAGAAGAGGGGTGCTAATGTCAGGGTATTTCCCCTCCCCCCTGCTCCTGCCCCCGCACTTACATCATCTCTATAGAGCGGCAGGGGACACGACAGGGCTCAGGACAGAGGGAGCTTGCTGGCAGCAGATGCTGTCTCAACTTGCTGATCTACTTAAAAAGGCAATGGACTTAGAGTAGGGCACATCTCTCTCTCTCTCTCTCTCACACACACACAGTGTGTGTCTCTGTCTAATATGCTGTATCTCCTCCCTTCATTTGTGCTGCCTTGTAGAGTGTGAGGCTACATTAAGAACAATGGGTTAACCCTTGAGGGCTCAGTTGAGTACTAGTTCATCATTTAGCAGTAAGGCATTCCCTGGGAAATATCCCACCTTCTGACTTCACCACCTCAACCAAGTCTCACAATCATTGCTGTGTACAGTATTATATTGTTTGTTTAAAGCTTATACGGTGTGTGCGTATAGATAGATGATGCCCCCTTTCTCCCATTTACATTAATTTTTATGGGGAAATTGGATTTGCTTAACATCATTTCACTTAAAGTCACATTTTTCAGGAACATAACTACAATGTTAAGTGAGGACTTACTGTAAGTATCTAGGTCCAGGCTGCAGGGAAATACTCCTCCAGTGCCATTTCTTGCAAGAAACAGCTTAGGCACCTAGGAGGAACTGAGGATTCTTTTAGTCCAGTTGTTAGAGCACTGACCCAGGCTGTGGAATAACCAGGTTCAATTTCCCTGATGGAGAGAGAGGATTTGAACAGGTGTCCTCCCCCCACCATTTCTGAGGAAAATGCCTCTACTATGGAGCTATGGATATTCTGATAGGGGAGGAGGAAGGTCTCCCTCAATCACTCCTGTTGAAGCCATTCCAGTTTGGATAGGTAAACAATATTTGGGAAAGAGAAAGCAAGAATGTGTGACTACGCCCTGTGGTTAGGGTGTACACCTGGCAAGAGAGAGACCCAGTGTCCAATCCCCTTTCTCCAATAATTAATTATGGATCCAAAGTGGAACACCTTCAACAGGGCAAACTGAAGGAGACCCACATCAGATTAGCCCAACAGTGAGGGCAGTCTTTCCAGGGGACACCCAGTGTTCAAATCCTCTCTCCCCATCAGCAGAGAGGGGAACTGAACTTGGGTCTCCCACATTCTAGGCTCTAACCACTGGGAATAGATGCCCTCTTATTTTTCTAGCTAGATTTTGAATGGGTCCTGACAGGGTAGGCCTTCTCAGACCATGCCAACTGGATCTGTCCCAAGGGGCAAAATGAGCATTCCTCCATCTATCGTCTAATGGTTTGTGGATCATGCTGGAGCTTAGGTATAAGATCGGCATCTTGGCCCCTAGCGAGGCAGCAGTGCACATACCCAGAGGCAGGGCCAGCCTTAGGGAAATGGTGCACAGGACTGGGCTTCAACTTTCTTGACCTATAAAATTTCTGTAGAGCAAATACTTCAGCACAGCTCCACAAAGGCGCTTAGGTGCCTAAACCCTAGATGCAGATGCCACTGCAATCCATAAAATCTCCACTTGGTTATTGCCTGATCTCATCAGCATGTAAACTCACACAGTGATCAAGTTTCTGCCTCTGGGGGATACCATGCAGCAGCACAGAGGTGCATGCTGCTAGCTGGCAGGGGAGCACCACTAACTCAGATGCAACATGTAGGGGTATCATGGCTGATTCTCCATCTGGCACTTTGAGTGTAGAAGGTGGGGGCCTGCAAGGATTTTTAAAAAAATAATACTTGCCACTCTAGGCTTGTATTAAACCCCTGAGGTTACAGCTTTTCTCTGACCTTGGCTTGATAAATGCTGCCAACACCCAAGTGAAAACCTGCCTCTTGCAAATCCTGGAAAAACTCACTTGGGAAGTTTTCCCTGAGGCCCCTCAGCATTTCCACCCCTCCCTTGGGGAAGCAGAGAAAGAAAACAACAAAAGGGAAACTGAGCTGTTGCCACCAGCTAATTGAAAAACACAAGCACAGACCTTATAAGACACAAAACCAATCAGGTTCTTAAAAAAGGTAAATTTTATTAAAAACAAAAAATTGAAAAATACATCTGGAACTTAGGCTTCTGTAATGTGCCTCAGGTGGCAGGTGACCAGGATTCTCACTGAATTTGGTCCACTGACTGGATCATTAGCTTTCCCGGGCTGGGCAATGATGGGGAATACAACATGAATGCTGATCCATGCCCCCATTTGTGAACTCAAACACACTTAAACGCCTAGGAAGTAGATTGAGAGTTTTGAAATCTAAACTCCAGTGGTCTCACCTCTGCATTTAAAATGAACCTTCAAATGCTCAGTTCAGATAAGAAATCACATGTTCTGATGCCTATCTGAATCTTAGCCAAATTTCTTGGATCTGCAAAACTGGAGCTCTGTTCTGCTGAGCACCCTCAAAAATAACTGAGTTGAAAGTACTCTGGACCTCAGAGGATCAGAACCTGGACTGGAAATCTCACTCAGAGCTATCAGGCTCTCATAATTCTTTTGATCTTTCCTGGGGATTGGTAATGCTGCAACAGCTACACTTGCAAATAGCTTATCCTTGCTTCTTTTTGTAGTGCTAGATGGAACCAGGGAGTAAAATTATATATTTACAATTATATTTTTAAAAGAAAAATGTTTCTTAAAATCACAGTTAGAAGCATCAGACAGGTTCCTTATTTGTTTAACAAAACTCAGTGCACAGCCTTCAGCTCATGCTCAGTCAAGGCTCGCCTTACGTCCTGCCCATCTGCAGACAAAACCTGGAGATGATGGAAAATGAAACAATTTTAAAAACAGTTAAGCCTCTATGAAACTCTAAAGTTTCCATTTTGGTCTGATGTGCATTTTGGGCTAAAGTTTGAATCAACTGTGTGGCTTAACCCACTGATAAGTTTAAGTGATTGCGTGATCATGTCTATATATATATTGATATCAGTGGGAGCAGGAATGGAGTAAGGTAATATTCAGCATGAGTAAGGGTATCAGAATCTGACCACATTCATTAACGACCAGATTATGAGCCTGAAATCAATGGGAACGTGTGTGGCACATGTATCACAATCTGGCCCTAAATTTCCACTCGGATGCTTGGAACAATGGTGTGGAAAGTGGCCTTCCCATCTGCCCCACTCCTGGCCTACTCCTCCCAAATCTCCAGCGCCTGAATCCTTCAGAAAACCCGTGAACTATTGGTGTATAGAGGTGGAATGATGCCACACAGAGGTAGCATTGTCTGCATTCCTAGATCAGCTGGCGCCCTAAAAGCCCCTCTGTTTATCATAAGTGTGCGCAGAAGAGCATAATGTCCAACTCTGTGTTCAGGTTTGTGTTGTTTTTCTCATACATCCACTGGGCCCTCACAGGGGTCTTACTCAGTAAACTACATTAATGTTAAAAAGGAGACAGAGAGAGAGTGAGTTTTGGAGGCAACAAGTCTTCACATATTAGCAGCTAAGCAGAAGTTATGACTGATCCTGCTGGAAACAATGGAGATATAAGAGTCATGGTGCTTGTATACGTCGATACTGCATTTGAATACATCAATGGCAGTATTAGAAATGATTTGTTTATTTTCAGAAAGCCCCTTTCTTATGAACTATTGCTTGCCCCTTTTAAAGGGAACACAAAAGTATTTATTTCTTCCATCCCTCTCCACTTCTGATCCCTTTACAATAAAATAAATTCTGAGTTTCATTCCTGTTTTAACAATGAGGAGATTTGAAAATCTGCCCACATCTCACAGTCAGCTGTCCCCTTACTTCCTGAAAGTTTGTTTGCCTTTTGGTTTTTGGATGGATATACTATTGCCAGTTATCTAATTCTAATTTGCAGTAGAAGGTATGCAAATGCAAATGTTTTCATGCATATTCTTTTTTGGTCAGCTGATCTTGTAAATGTGGGAGGAAATTTTTTGCCATGCATCAATTTATAAAGATATCTTAAAGTAAAGCCAAGTGGCCTACGGTAGAACAGATGCATGAATAAGAAGCAAAACACAAGAAGAGAAAACCACTATTAAAATGGAAGAGGCTGAAATCTAGCTGCTTTCTACAAATACACGTGGAAAGACTAAAGTCTAACCTTTTTTATTCTCAGCTTTTTTTCCTTTATATTCCAAGAACTGATCAGCCAACTTTTGGCTGTAACTTTTCTATTCTATTCGTTGCAAAAATTAATGCACTGTAAAACACACATTCTTTCCTATGACTTAAGAACATATCATTAGTAAGGCCTAACCATTCAAGAACCTAGCATCTTCAACTTTCCTACAAGCACTTGTAGTAGCTGGGTGGCATACTGCACAGTTGCATAATCCAGATTGATACTTTCCAGGTTTGTTATTGCTGGCTTCATTTCCCCTCTAAACAAGGTTTTGTTTTTGTTTTTTTAAACCAATATGGCCACCTTCCTCAGTTATGGAGTTGTGAATTTTGGGGCACCCAGTAAGTGTTTTTAAACAATTCATGATTATCATCACATTGTTTCTCCCAGTTGATTTGGCCTATAATTTTTTTTCAGCTTTGTGAAACTGGGCCTTTTAAAGCTATATATATATAGCTGTTCTGTACTTTATTCTATTTGCACATTATAAATGTGATCAAGTCAGGATCACTTGTACCTAAGTTACCATTAATTTTTAGTTAGAGTACTCATGCAGCACATGAGAAACCTAAGATCCAGTCCCCCTGCTCCAATGACTCTATTTATCCAAAGCAGAACAGCTTCAAGAAAGATTGAGGGAGACCATATGAGGGCACTTACCTGAGAGGTGGCAGATCTCTGTTTAAATCCCTTCTAACTAGGCAAAGGGGGAACTTGACCCACGGGTCTTCCACATCCCAGGTGAGTACCCCATCACTAGACTAAAAAGTTATGAGAGAGGTTGTCCTCCCCCTCCCCCTGTCCTGATTTTATGTGTAGTCAGTCATGCTCAGAATATGATGACCACATCGGGCCCCACAGGTGACTTAGGCAGAGGAATGCCTATCTTCCTCTGGTTCATGAATCATATTGGGGCTTAGGCATCCAGATCTCTAGGGCAGAGCAGTGGGGTGCATGCTCAGAGGCAGAAATATACATAGGTCCCAGCTTTCTAATGTGCCGGGGGTGCTCCCCCGGGCTCTGCCCCCGCTCCATTCTTTCCTCCAAGCCCCCACACCTCTTCCTGCTCCACCTAGTCCCCCGAGGATTCCCCGCCTCACTCCCCCTCTGCCTGCCCCACGTCTTGCATGCCACGGAACAGCTGATCTGCAGCTGGTGGGAGCCACTGGGAAGGAAGGAGAGGTGCTGATCAGTGGGGTCGCTGGCAGGTGGGTGGCACTGATGGGAGGGGGAGGCACTAATACGGGGGTTGCCAGTGGGTGCTCAGCACCCATCATTTTTTCCCGTGGGTGCTCCAGCCCTGGAGCAGCCATGAAGTTGGCACCTATGGAAACATTGGCACTTGGGGAACTTTTACTGAAAAAACGTGGGCACCAAGTGAGTTTAGGTGCCCATAGGCTTCGGTGGCATCTGAGTGGCAGCTCTGTGAATATGAGTGGCACCTAAATCTGGGATTTGGGCACCTAAAGTGGCAGTTAGGCACCTCAATCCATTTGTGAAGCTGGTGCTAAAGGACTTATGGGCCTAAGCCCCTTTAGAAAAATGCCTCTTAGGTTCCTAAATTACTTGAGTGCTTTTGAAAAATTTAGCCAAAGTCTTTTAAAAAAAAAATCTAAACTAATCTCTGTGGAATTAGAACAATTCTAAGCAAAGGGCTGCTTGTTCTTAAATAGATGGAGAATGACCCTTAAGTTGTCAGTTTCTAAGTGCCATTGCAATGGAGTTTTCTTCTTTTCTTTTTTAACCACATATATATAAAAAAATTCACTTAAAAAGTGATCTCCTGGAGACCTTTAAAGCCAGGGAAGGTGACAGCAGGGGCAAAAGGCTTATTCTGAGGGTCACATTTCATTTGCATAAGCAAGTAACCACAGGGCACAGTGGAATGTCTGTAAATGGATTTCATTACAGAAATTCAGCTTAAAGGGACTATAAATAATCCTCTGACAAACACTGTATATTGCTTCAAGTTCTTCTATAATAAAAATATTTTAGTAACACAACAATCCATGAAAGCAGGAAATGAAACAGAAGAGGCTGCACATCTTCCCATTTTGTGCTCTCGGGGCAACATTATATTGTAATATATTTTAAAGAAGAAAAATGTGATATTCATATTTTAGAAAAGTAAGCTTATCAAAACAAGGTTATATCATTCTATATGGCTGACACAGGGTGGCTAAACAAATACACAAATCTTTTCTGGCTCTTTCCCAACCCTCGCAGATCATCTGCTCAGCAGGACAGGTGTGCTGACTTCATGGTATTCTGCCCAAAGGGTTCTCTCAATGTATATATCAATCTGTACTGTTTCTTGGATGGATTTTGACTGAGGGAGCATTTAAAATATAAGTTTCAAGTACTGGCATCAGACTGACCAATTCTGACCATATAAAGATGCAATATAGGCTTCACATCCCAATTCAGCAAAGCATTCAAGCGCCTGGTCAACTTTAAGGACATGTTCAGGCCCCATTGATTTCATTAGAATTTAAGCATATGCTTTAAATGTAAGTGCTTTACTGAACAGGGATGGACTGACTTACATGCTTGTGGGTAAGCATGTGCTTAAATGCTTTGCAGACATGAGGCCTCACTGTGTAATACACACAAAACTTAAGCCCAAATAAATCTGTTAGTCTTTAAAGTGGCACCGGACTCCTTGTTGTTTCTATGGATACAGACTAACACAGCTACCCCTCTGATACTTGACACAAAACTTGTTACTCTTCTGCCATGATGAATTAGCTTCTACTAGTGAATTCTGTTTCCTTTCAGAGAGATGTCAAAGCCATGAATTTCAGACCTAGATGAAAACTGTCCCAAAAGTTGTGGGATGTACAGTCCAGGGTTTTGATTTGAAATGGTCTCTGTTGCAAAGGGTACAAATCAACATCACTTCAGCGCATCTGTTCATCATATCACAGCCAGTTCTGAATGTCCCCATCTTGTTGTGCTAGTGCCAATGCAAGCATGAGATGGGATAACAAATAACTCTGGATCTTTGTATGCTGCATTGATCCTGTGCGAGCAGCAGAAAGGCATTGTATCTCCTGTATCTCCAGAAATATGAACAGTGCAGCACCTATAAAAGTGTATGTGGCACCTTCTACTTGCTGTTGGCCAACTTCAGAGAAGGGTGGGGGTCACGCCCCTGCCTCCTTTAGAGGGACAACCTTATTCAGAAGAGCAAAGACAGCAACTGTAGCTGTCTCCTGGATTGGAAGGCAACGCATTGGAAGACTCTTTGCCTTCCCCCAACTCTAGTACAAAGAAGTTGGACACAATCTGGCTGTTAAGTTTCTAAAGATACACTTATCAAGGAAAAAGCATGGAAAATATAGCACCATTCTGCTAGGTGAAAGAAAACAAATAGTCCTTTGTAGCAGTAATTTAATCAGCTAATATTGGTTTATGTTAGTTTTTGTCTCATCTTGTTTATTTTTCTAATAACTACAATTATTATCACACTGGCATTACTGTTTTCTCTGGAATACACGTGCTCAGTGAAAAATCAAATTGCAGGAGAGCATGTAACGAGAAAATGTAATCCATCGTTATTAAAAAAGACAGTTCAACTTTATCTGGGTGTTAAATAGTACAAATCCATGAAAGTCGTTGAATGTTTTGAAGTCAAATCGAAGGGCATTACTGAGGCTGAAGTGGATTTGTCACAGAATTATGTGTATTACATCAGAAACAGTCTAACACATGGTTGGGGAAAATGTGCATTTCGGGGACCGGGGCAGAGAAAACAGGCTAAAGACCATTTATTTGTTTTCCATGTCTTCAAAGAAATCAAAATAGCTCCTAAACAGCAGGTTATTTTAACGGAGATTTTTCGGATTAAACATAGAGTCATCCTTGAATATAAACCAGAGTGTACTCCACTACTAATTTTAGAATGCTGTTTCTGGAGCAGAGCCCATGTGTATCAGAAAGTGTGAACAAATATGCTGCTATGTAGAGTTAGGCAACATGATCCAAAGGCTTGACAACAGAATTGGGTGTCAGGCAGAACAGCGTGGTCAAGCCATTTAGCCTCTCTATGCCTCAGTGTCCCCACTGGTGAAATGAGCACAGTGATGCTTACCCACTTTTATTAAATACTTTGATATCCACAGTTGAAAGAACTATATAAAGGTTAGTGGTAGCATTACTAAATTTGTTTGCTATTCTGAGAAAATACCCAGTACACAAAGCGGAAAGGATCATTTCCACAACACAGAATAGAAGCCTGAAATATTTCATTCACAGGATTTAGGCTCTTTGTTTGAATCACACTGGTAGTAGCAGTATGTGAACCATTCATAACAAACCCTGAAAACAAAGTGAAATGCATTTACTGGCAGATTTAATTTAGAGATAGGCCCAAGTTGTAAGGTTTGGATTCAGAACTCAATTATTCCAAAGTTGGGGGTTTCAGATCTTGGGTTTATTTCAGGTCCATAGTTTCATTATAAACCCAAACCTTAGGTTAAATTCAACTACTCTGGCAGTGTTTGTGAACCTTCCCAGTTTTGAATAAAGCATGAATGATTTACACAAAACTTGGTGTGTTCAGTTCAAAGTCTTTGATTTTTATTTTATTTCGTTTGAACTAGCAACTCAAACCAAAACTCAAGTCAAAGAAAAAATTAAAATGTACATCCATGTGAAATAAGTTTATGGATGGTTTGTATGAACCATTGTTCCTTTTAATGTTGTATATACTGTCATGCTAAACAAATCACTGGCAAAGCAACTGAATAAAACCTATGAGCCCAGTTTCTATATGTCCCTGCTTTCTCTCTCCCTTCACTAATTCCATCCTACTTCATTCACTTATTTCCGGTCTATCTCCTCCTCCTCCTTCTCCTCTATTGACTCATCTTTCTCATTCTGTCTCAAATTTTTACCAGCTCTACCCTGGAACTTTTTTCATCATGCCACTTAGCTAAGATTTGTAGCACAAGAAGTAATGGGGGGAGGGGGATAAGCAAGAACCCAATGGAGGACATCTCTGCATAGCAATCTGCTAAAGTGCTTACAAGCAGAGTGGGCAGCTTTGTGGTGATCTTTACATGAGCTCCCATTAATATGAACTGCCATTGTCTACTTTAAAAGCAGCAAAGAGTCCTGTGGCTCGTTATAGACTAACAGATGTTTTGGAGCATGAACTTTTGTGGGTTAATACTCACTTTGTTGGATGCATGTAGCGGAAATGTCCAGGGGCAGGTATATATATGCAAGCAAGAAGCAGGCTAGAGATAATGAGGTTAGTTCAATCAGGGAGGATGAGACCCTCTTCTAGCAGTTGACGTGTGAAAACCAAGGGAGGAGAACTCTTTTGTAGTTGGCAAGCATTCCAGTCTTTGTAATCCTGAGCTGATGTGTCAAATTTGCAGATGAACTGAAGCTCAGCAGTTTCCTTTGAAGTCTGGTCCTGTAGTTTTTTGCTGCAGGATGCCACCTTAAGATCTGCTATTGTGTGCCAGGGAGGTTGAAGTGCCTCTCATAGTTTTGTATATTGCCATTCCTGATATCTGATTTGTGTCCATTTATCTTTCCGTAGACTGTCAGTTTGGCCGATGTGCATAGCAGAGGGGCACTGCTGGCATATGATGTGTATATTACATTGTGGATGTGCAGGTGAATGAACGGTAGTGGTGGGCTGATCTGGTTAGGTCCTTTGATGGTGTTGCTGTTTAGATATGTGGGCAGAGTTGGCATTGAGGTTGTTGCATGGATGGTTCCTGAGTTAGAGTTACTATGGTGCAGTGTGCAGTTACTAGTGAGAATATGCTTCAGGTTGGCATTTGTCTGTGGGTGAGGACTGGCCTGCCACCCAAGGCCTGTGAAAGGTGGGATCATTGTCCAGGATGGGTTGTAGATCCCTGATGATGCATTGTTTTAGCTGGGGACTGTATGTGATGGCCATGGAATCCTGTTGGTTTCTTTCTCTGGGTTGTCTTGCAGTAGGATGCTTTCTGGTACACGTCTGGCTCTGTTGATCTGTTTCCTTATTTCCTCGTGAGGTATTGTAGTCTTGAGAATGCTTGGTGAGATTTTGTAGGTGTTGGTCACAGCAGGGCCGGTGCAACCATTTAGGCGAACTAGGTGGTTGCCTAGGGCCCAAGATTTGGGGCGCCAAAAAGCGCGCCCCCCCCAAATTTTTAATGTTGCAGCGGCCACTGCGTAGTTGAGCTCCGGCAGCCCGGCAGCTTAGGCACCCCCAGGGTCAGCGCGCGGCGCAGCAGCTCGGCAGCTTGCGCCCGGGTCAGCGCGCAGCTGTGGCAGCCCGGTGGCCGGGGCGGCCCCAGGTCAGGGACCGCGGCCGGCCGCGCCGGGCATCCCTGGTCAGGGAGCCGTGGCGGCGTCCGCGTCCCGGGGTCCCTGGGTCAGGGAGCCGCGCGGCGGCCGGCAGCCCGGGGCCCCCGGTCAGGGAGCTGCCGCGGCGTCCGGGGCGTCCCCCAGTCAGAGAGTCGCGGCGGCCCCGTGGCCTGGGCGTCCCCGGGTCTCACGTGGTCTGTGGAGTGAGTAAGAAAGAGGACCCCAGCTCATGCATTGGGCAAGGTAAATTCTAAATTATAACATGTTACTCTGTGACCCTGTATTGTGTATAATGTATGTGATTGGGGGGTGGCGGGGGCGCAAGATGGAAGTTTCGCCTAGGGCACGAAATATCCTTGCACCGGCCCTGGGTCACAGGAATCTTTTAGATGAGAAAAGAGGGAAACAAGAAAGAAACATAAAAAGCCTTCCATGTGTAAATATCTACTCATATAAGAAATAGCATCTCAAAATGCATATAGCAATCAGCCTTTCCCAGCCTCTGATAATACGTCTGGCTACTGAAGGACCAGAACCCTCTCTTACTCAAATCTTACCCTCCAAAAATGCCAATCACAGGACGAATCAGTCACAAGGTGGCCTAGGGGCATCTAGGGCTGGTTCTCCTCCAATCCCAA
Source organism: Chelonoidis abingdonii (assembly GCF_003597395.2). NCBI lineage: Eukaryota > Metazoa > Chordata > Testudines > Testudinidae > Chelonoidis > Chelonoidis abingdonii. The sequence continues at coordinate 29,450,188 of NC_133773.1, forward strand.
TGGCACTGCTCTGCCAGTGAGCAGCTACCAGGTGCAGGTCAGTGATTCTGTTCATCTTCACCAGGCCAGGTGAGCCAGGGTATTGTGAAGTCAGCTCTGCCCTGCGAATCCAGTCAGGCCTCTTTCAGTAGGCAGCTCAGTTATGCTCTGCTACTGGCTCAGTCAGGCCTCTCTTTAGAGTCACCTCATCTACACCACCATCAGTCCAGTCTCATCCCACAGATTCCTCCATACAGGGTCAGAAGTTCCAGATGGAATAATTCAGAAAAACAGGACTTTTGGACAGAGTTCCTGCTTCTAGGATAGAGCATTTCCCCCCTTTCTTTGCTAGAACCAAACTTTATTTCCCAACCTTAGTTCATCTATTGTCCCTGATGGAGACCCTCACCCAGAGCATACAGTATTTAGGAGCAGAGTTTCTCTGACCTTTCATTAAGCAGTAAGAATAATTAGTTATTACTGCATATGCACATTAAAACTGAAACAAATTGTAATCAAAACAACAAAGCTTAGATGGTGAAATTATGGGTAAACAGTATGCAAAGGAAGCGACCCAGAGCTGGCTTTTCCCCTTCCTCTCAACAGAGGGAGCTGAAACTTTCACCCCTTTAAGTTTTCTGGCCATGAGGCTTACACTTTGTGTAGGAGACTTTTATTTTTATCATTCTAGATGCTGGACACAAAAGTACCTTTTTCACATTTAAGCATTTTATAGTTGCTTAAATATAAATGAACACTGCATTCATTTGGCAACTCAGAGATGCTAAGTATAGTCTGATCGTACCTATGCTGTGGAGAGGCGGTTAATTATGATGTAGTCCACAACTCATAAATGAATAAATTAGCTATCCATAAACACCATACCTCATATCAATAGTCTATTTATCTGCTTGCTGTTTAGCTATGTAACAAAATGCAAGCAAATATGTGATCTATTCACAAAATAAAATACAGAGCATAACCCTAATTTGCTATGCTTATGCTGTTGGATGCAAGATGATACGCAGAGAAAAATTCATGAGGACATTTGGCTGCTTGCATTACTTTTATTGTGATTTAATTATCAATTAACATTTTAAGAAATGATATGAGTTGTTGACCTTGATCTTTTGTCTCTTCCTACTATTAAGAAAGCCACAGCAGCAAACCAGTGCAGTTATCAGTTTCACGATAAAGAAATTATATATTATGCCTTCTTTCTATCTGTTAGCTGGGAACCTGTTCCATGTAAAATCAAGCATATCTACTCTGTAGACACCCTCTAAAAGACTAATAGCTAGTAAATTAATCCTGACTTCAAAGGCAATCCTTACTGAGACAAATTAGGCTACAGCCATAGAAAGGGCCAGCAGCAATCATTAATCTAATTGAAGGCCATTGTCTGAAACATTCAGTTGTTTTTGAGATCAATGACCATTTCAAGATGAATAGTTCATAACTTTACAATACATCTTTCTAATTAATACACTATTTAAGCAATAAGGGATTTCAGTCTGGATTCAGTTCTTCTATACTGTAACTACTAGAATAAGTCAATTTCTTTTGTTTAAAAAGAAACATTAACTTGGATCTCCTGGAGTTTTAAAAGTAATTTGAGAGAAACGTTTCCATAAAGGTGTTCACAAAGCTGAATTTCTTGTGAGAACTTGGGTGTAAATTGATTAGTTCACAAACACACCATGCCTGATTCACTGTACCCTGCACCTTTTGTCATCATTTACCCCTGTGCAAAGCAGGTGTAAATTGCAACCATTTGTGTTTGATAGCATGTAGTACCCACTTTAGGGCTATATAGGGATCTGGGGCAAAAATCTGTTTGGGGATTGGTCCTGCTTTGAGCAGAGGGTTGGACTAGATGATCTCCTGAGGTCCCTTCCAACCCTGATATTAAAAAAAACAAAAACCCCAAACTATTATTGTCAAAGTAGTTACGCTAAATAATTGTGATGGACATTTTAATCAAGGTTTACATCATCAGGCTTTCCTTGCTTTTGGCAAGATTCGGTTTTACTCTAGGTTAGTAAGAATTTGTACGCGTCCAAGAGAAGTCCTTTCAGATGATGACAGAATGCCAACCTGCAGTTTTAGACACCTCGTGCTTCCAGTGAGTTATGAATCCTTGAACTGTACTCAAAAGTAAATTTACATATAGTCTGCAAAAGGGCTCTTGCTTCACTTTCCAAAGGGAGATTCTGATAGTAAAAAATATCAGGAACAAGAAAGGAGTTGGCATTTTACCTTTGTTGTCAGCCAGAAAGAAGCTTAGGATGCTCTGAATCATCCATTTCAGTGACTCTGCAGAAGGACACAAAATCTCCTACAGCTTCAAGCTACTGAGATTGTATACAACTGTGCTGAAAAAGCAAAAGCAACAGCAGAAAAGAATGCAATATGAGCCTGTTTTACTGAACCCAAGGAAGGAAACAGGAAAAAAAATCTATTTTCTAAATAAAGTAAAATTATCTCATTTCAAATTTCACTGAGAGCAGGTTCTTCCTGTGCAAAAGGATATTGGGGCATCTAATTCTAAAATGAAATCTTCAGGAAACAAAGTGTGACATTATATGGTACTCAGAACACAAAGTATTTTACAACAGCTGCCAAGTTCTCAAAATTTTAAATAATTCCCACTGTTTGAAGTTGTTCCAGCTAGCATACCTTAAAATTATGATGTCATATATAGAAGTATAGATTAGAAAAGAAAACGGTTTAAACTAAAGGCAAAATCAGACTGTCTGATCCAGAGGCCAGATCTCTATTCCATCTCTTTACAAGTCAGATCAATGGAAGTTTTCTACATAGAGAGATGGCAGAATATTCATGGTGAACACTCACCCTATGATTTCACTGGCTGGCCAGTGACTGGGATCTGGGGAAGGATTCCAGGAATGAAGCCTGTGAAAAAGACTGAGAAAGGGCTATGAGGAACTTTTTATTTGGTTGGAGGACCTCGTTACCCTACCAGCACAGAGAAAACTATCCTTAAGAGGAAACCGAAACAGCAGATGCCTCTCCACACTGGAGAAGTAAGATGACTGTTACAACCAGCACTGTTGGCAGGGTTGACCCCCAGCCATCAAGGAAAGAGCATTGTGGAAGGCATCCTGTGTAGATAACAACAGCAACTATAAGATTAGGAGCATCAATCAAGCTTCCATCCTTCAAATTCTGTAGAGGCAGCAGTGGCCCAGTAAAACGAGTAGGAAGCATTACAAGATATCCAGGAATGCAACCAGCGGTCCTTGGGTATGTCTCCTGTGACAGCTCACAAAGATACCCCAAGAATAGCATTGGGACCTACCCTAGATGTGGAATTCCAGTGGGCCACTCTCAACCTCCTCACAACTCAGAAAGGTCCCTCCTAGGGATTGGAGGGAAGTGCTGATAGACTGCTTCACTTGTAGGAGACATGGGCAGTGGACACAGAATCTGCAGAATACCAGTGATGAAAGGTACATAAAGATCAGAGCTATTCAGTATCCCTTTACCAGGGCCAGGTAGTGCTAGAAGCTGCAGTGGACAACACTGCTGTCCCTACTGCTAGCCAGCTACCCATTGTGAAGCAGCAAAGACTGTGGAGTTGGCAGGAGTTAGGAGGCAGGGAATGTGGAAATAATGAATTAGGTAATTATAACATTCATTAACCAAATTATTTTTGATGCCCTAGGCGGGAGAATGAGCTCTGTTCTGGGAGCCAGGCAAACCATAGGAGGTGAAGCCAAAGGGACTGATAAACTTTTCATTCATAGTGAAGATGATGGGGATACAGAAGGGAGAAGAGGCCAGTAAGAGGCTGGTGGGGGGTGTCCACCAAGGGTAGGGGAAGCACTCAGCCCCAGAGGGGATGTGGAAAAGGCTTGTAAGAAATAAGGCTCTATCATGGGAAGGGGTATAACAAACGAAGGCAACATTGGTGTGGGTTTGAGGCCAAGCGTTCACATCAGTTATTATTTAGAGGCCCCAGGCCAGGACTTCCAGATGGTGTCAGGACTGGAAGCCCCCTTCATTTCCTGTATCAAAGGAAGACTAAGGCAGACCCTAGGACGAGTATTAAGCCCTGGAAGGGCATGTTTGTTTTGTTTAGATTTTTCTTTGTTTCAAAACACTCTTCAAATCCGGGAAAGAACATCTTCCAAGGGAAACTGAGGCAGTAGATATATCTCTACACTAGAGAGGGAAATTTCTGTTAAACATATGAATCTAAGGCCATGAGCACTCATGCTGTTGTCAAGGAGTTATAATGACCCTGCACTTTCCATATTGCTAAATAGGATGGGGGTCTCGGCTAAATAGCAGCTAAATGGGAGGGAGGAGCCTGGGGAGAGGGGGTTGTAGTATGGGAAAGAGGGTCTTGGGATGGAAAGGGTTGAGGATCACTGGTGTGGGGGATTTTTTTGCCTTTATTTCTGGAATGTTTTGTGTAATTAATGGGACAATTTGGCCCTAAGAATAGTTTTTGTTTTCCTTCATTTGTGAATTTTGTTGCTCAGAAGGATTTTAGTTTTGTTTATTATTTGGCAAAGCTTTGCTATTTAATGTTTATTTCTGAATTCAGTGATTGCTATTGCCTTTAGGTAGCCAGAGTATAAGAACTGACTGACTAGAACAACAAATGCCATATCTGAATATTTCACTGTTAATTTATAAGGGCTGTAATTTACAGAACAAAGTGCCTTCTCTGATTCATGCCATGGAAAATCAGAATTATATCTAAACTGTCCTCTGATGTTAGGATTGTATTATGTTCCTCAATTAAATGTGAGATGGCAGTGATACTGAGTTGGGCTGGTAGAAAAATGCAGTAATGATTTTTGCACAAAAAAATTGTTGAAATGTCAAAGAAATAAAAAAATAAAAAAAATTGGAACAGCCACTATGCTGAGGAGTAGTCCTCTATCTCTCTCAAATAAAGACAAGATAAGTGGAGGACCAAGCTCTTCGCCTTGTAAACTATACCACTGAGATTGCAAATATCCCTATAAAAACATCCCTAACAAACATCTTTAGGTTAAGTGTGTCCTGACTTACATAGCTTTAATATACACTTTTTAAAATAGCCACTTAAAAAATGAAACTACAGTGAGCTTTGAAACAAAATGTAATTATATTAATAGGTGAACTCCGTAGAACTGATACAGCTCATGAAAAATGTACTTAGATTACTCTTTGTGAGCCAAAAAGGAAAATGTATAAAAACTACCAAAGAGAAAGTATCTTTAACACTAACACTCTGGCTCATTTTGTTTTCACTTTCTTTAAAAGTTGGGTTTCATTAAACAGTACATGAAGGGATGTTGCAAGAATGGGCAAACTGAACCAAAATGGACACTTTTGCAGGCTCATAATATTGGTTAACACTTTAAGATCAAATATATTTTGGTTTGTTTTTTGGGTCTTTCTGCTTTCCTTGATCTGGCCAGGACCTAAAGGCAATCATCATCATTTCATGCAGAAATAAACAACAAAACTAAAAAACAAACTAAAATCTTTCTGAGTAACAATTAATTATTAACATTTTAATAACATTTTGCATTTATAGTGAATTTTTCATTCATAGATCTTATAAGTAAAAAGATTCCTAATATAAAGATGGGGAAACTGACGCACAAAAATGCAACTTGCTCAAAGTCACAGAGTGAGTCACTGGGAGAGTTGGGACTAGAAGCTAATCTCCCAATTAAATCCCTGTCTACTGGAACACACTCTCTCTCCTTCTGTTCTTACAGCATTTCCAAGGCAGGTTTCTAGCCCAAAACGATTTAGGAAAATTCACACAAGTAGCCAATCTTTTGGCGCTTCTCTGAGCTTCTAATTGTCACTCACTTCTTTCTCACTTCCAATAGATGTTTTGAGACAGAGTTATATATACATATGTACAACAAGCAGTTTTTTAGAACCAGCAGCCCATCTTTTAGATTTTTGTTTATGTATTGCAATGTAATTGGGCAACTGGAGAAAAATGAGCCCCAAATTTGTTAGGTGTTATTTTCATAAAGATTACACTTAATAATGTTGATATGGCCTCCATAATTTATTTGATTAATAATATTTGATCTAAACCCAAATTACGACTTCCCACATATATGACATAACTAATGAACTGTGAAAGGAAAGCTGTTCAGATGGTCACCAATAACCAATGCTTAGTTAATCCTTTAAATAAACTGGAGCCCACAATGTGTCCCTTTGAAGTCATAAATAATGTATATTTTTCTTTTGACTTTTAATAAGCCTGCGGAGTTCATCTCTCAGTCTCCAAACACATATATTTTATTATGGGCCTCTGCAGTTTACTTTAATTAGTGTGTCTGAGTGCTTTGGGAGACTTAGCCCTTCTGAAAACAAACAGAGTCTTACCATCTATAAAACATTAGCTCCCTTTGGTTTATCCTGATACACCAAGGCTCAGTGAGAAACACATGGTGTAAGTAAACACTCATAATTGCATTAGAATTCCCATGTGTATTGGTAATTCAAGCTCTGCTTCATGATATTGTCAGAGCAGTTAAGACAGGTTTACCAATCTTGTGGTCTTCTGGGATTTCATGAAATTCCATTTGGAGCAAACTTGAAATGACAAATCTAATAGAAACAGCAGAAGACAAAACAAGCCACAGAGGCACTGAAATGCAAGTACAGTGTTGAAAAACCTTCTGTGTAATTGGATTTCTTACACAGCTGTGAAACTTCTCATACCTGAATTATCGCTGCTCATTTATTAACGTTTGTATACAATGGACGTGTGTGTGTTTCTTCTATGGTGCCATGACTAACTGTGGGTGCAGTGTGTCAAGCAACTTCACATTCCTATTTCTGAATTCATTTCCCCAGAAATGATGGATTACAGTTCCAGATTGGTACATGGAAAATAAAACAAAGACCTCACATTAAAAAAACCCCAGTGAGTTGAAAGATAACATGCCCCCAAATATTGTATGTGTTAATAGGAAGGAAGAATTAGGTGTTAAAAGATTTCGACTGTAAGGCATATTTGAAAAAAAAAATCTTTTGCAAAAAGAATTTACTTTGCCAATAATTTTCAGTTTCCTTTTGGTAGTACTGCACGATACCATCCATATGAGATAGTGTGTCTAAACAAGCAGAAGCAGTTGGGGCTGAGTAAGAAAAAGCCCTAATTAAAGCACAAATATCAGATTTAGATCAAATATTGCTAATCAAACAAATTGTGTGTAATACATTTTATTCCACTTAGGTTGTTATGTTGAGCCCATCAATGTGATATCTGAGCACCTTCCTGAAGGGTAGTAAGTAATATTCCTAATTAAAACAATTAACGACAAATCTGGGTTCACTTATGTGACTGCATGAGAATGTTCACTGCAAGACAGTATAACAACATAAAAACATCCATGCAAGATGAGGTGAGATGGGAGGAGAAAGCATTTGCATTAACAAAAATAACTTTCAGGAAAATGTCTGTAGTTTTGCTCTGTTATACTCCTGAGCCTTCCTCACTGTGAAACTTCCTCTCTAATTGGACTGGTGTTTTCTGCTATTAAAGTATTACATGAATTCGGGGAGATGGGAAATCCTGCTCTTTATGAGTATTTACCAAAAAAAAACCCTTTAACATAACTTTTTTAAAAATCTGAATTGTATTGACAGAGCAATGTAAACAAGCGAGAGTGGCTACTCACAAAGTCATTCTACTTCCTTGGTGCCTGATTGTGAACTCTTACTTCCCATGGGTGAGAAATTACTCACACGCCAAGTGACTGCTTACCAGAGGAATATTCTGATCATTCAATTTGCCTGTATTCTTGCCATTCACATACCACCGAAATAGTTATTCAGCTAAACTGCCTGCCATTAAATTGAGACATTAGTTCTGTCCCGTTACTGGGCTCTTGAGGTCCTCAAGGCTATGGTACTGTATCTTCCTACTTGCACAAGCCAGTCCGTGTGTATTCTCCTCCTTTTTTTTTTTGCATTTGGGTTTTGATTTGTTGCTGGCTACCACAGCCCTTTCATGTGCACCTTCTTCACCCCCTCTTGTGGAATTCTCCTCCTAAAGATTTGATAGTTATTTTAAAGTCCAACAATGTTCTTTACCAAATGTTTAAAAATCTTTGCTCTTTGCTATCTTTTACTTTAAGATGACTGCTGTAAACAGCACTAAATAAATTAATAAATCCATAATGATTTAAGGCCAATTCTTTCAAGGGCATAGAGGGGTCAAAACAAATAATTGCTGCAGTTTTGCTTTATGGAAATGGGGAGGATGTGCCGAGGGCCAATGCAGTTACCTGCATGATGTGGAGATGAACTGTATTGTGGCCAATTCAATGGGAGCTCACAGGGCCGGCGCTTTCATTTAGGCGACTTAGGCAGTCGCCTAGGGTGCCAGCATTATGGGGGGGCGGTATTCTGCTGGGGGGCGGCAGGTGGCTCCGGTGGAGCTGCAGCAGTTGTGCCTGCGGAGGGTCTGCCGGTCTCGCGGCTCCAGTGGACCTGCGCACGGGGCAGCGAAATGGCCTGGCGCCTAGGGCGCCAGAAACCCTGGCGCCGGTCCTGGGAGCTCATAGTGGTGGGGAGGGTTGTGGGTAGATTTTGCAAGTTGTGGGGATCCAGCAGCAGCCATGGAATTGTATCCTGCACAACATGGGGAGAGAATTCTCTCTCTCTCTCCAGGACCCCTGTCCTGGGGTCGTGAATTTCACTTGCAGTAACTAATACAATTCTGAACCCTGGAGCAACAGAATTCTTTGGGGAGGAAACTTCATTTTTTGAAGACATAATCTTGAGGATATTGTTTATTCTGTTTAGCGAGCCATTTTGTCAGCTGCAGCCCAAGTACATGGAGCATAAGTCAGGAGGGTGGAAAAGTAGTTCCAAGAAGGCCATTTGTACTTCTTTGATCCTGGTGCTGCTTAGGGCTGGCTCCTTTGTGCTATGCCAGAGTAGCCTTAGTATGGCTCTAACTACTACCAGGAAGAAAACAACTGTAGCTGAGGGAAGGTGTAACCCGAGGGCAACTCCATCCAAACCACATTTCTGCTGACCACACCCCATTTTTCCTGCTATGCTGGAAGTAGGAAAGGAAAGTGACATAACAGCCCCTACATTGGCTCTATGCCACGGGGGGACCAACTTTATAATAGGCAAAAAAGATTGGCTCCAGCACTGTGTTCTGTTGGTAGTTCAGCCCCAAATGGCTGCACTGTATTGGAGGATCTAGCCCCTGTGCCAGATTTGCTGTACACCCTGTGCTAGATTACTGCACTGAGTGGTAGGCAGGACAGAATGTGGCCTAGTCCTTAAAAATGACATATTTATTACAGATACATCTGAACCTCATAGGATGTTGATGTTCTAATAGGGCTGCAGTACTTACAGGGTTTGCTGAGGCTATCATTTTAAATCCTTATTCCAGGATTTTTTTCCTATCCATTATATTGATCTACCACAATTTAAAAAGGACAAAACAAACCACAGTTTGTAAAAGCACATCATATTTACAATAAAATATTTAAAGCAATATGTAAATAAATACAGAATCGACTCTTGATAAAATCAAATGATCAAGACAGGGCATAATGGGGGAGATATTTAAACTGAGACTCATTCATTTGTTGCTCTAGTAGATATAAAAAGATAAATTACTGTCTTGGAAATTGAGACACAATCTTAGTTTTTTAAATGATATTTTGCTTATCAGGTTTTCATTAGATAAGTCAGACGGCTTTATATGTTTGTACAATTTAAGTAGGCTCTTAGTCTGTTTGTTAATCCACCATGTTTATTTAAAGCTCCTGAAGGAAGTTATTAATCTGTCAAAATTTTAAAGATTTGAAGCTGATAAATAAATGAACAATGCTAAATAATTCTGTGTGTCATCTATAAAAAACAAGCGTTAGTGCTTTTCTCCATGGAGGTGAAGACTGGTTTGCTTTGAAATTACTCACTGTTTGCCTACATTATGATATTGCCAAATCCTGTGCTATCTTCTGAGCACACCCACTGGCTTAAACAAGGTGCCTTCCTGACTGGAATGGTCGTTCAGGAACCAAAAATATGCTTTAATTCAGTTTTCATTTTCATATCACAAAAGGTGCTGTGGAATGATGTCCATTTGCAAAAGAAAAAGGCAAGCACAATTAAAAGCTGAATCTCTAATCCCCTTGCTTATGGCTTAGAACTGGAGCCAAAAGAAATATTGTTTTAACAGGTACATGTCCCCTGAGGGGAAGCACACCCCGGACCACCTACCTGCTGAAATGAAGAAATAATAGGATGTTCAGTTGTATCAGTGGCCAACAAATTGTACCTTGGCTTCTGTGGCTGACAGAAAAGCATAGAATTAGTGGGTGGCAAATGAAAGCTCTACTTTCTGACAGTAGGTGGATAAGCCTTGTGGCAAATCAAACAGCATATTTCCCAACTCCTGTCTCCAGCAGCCAAGTCATGTATTGAGATGAGAGAAAAATCTGTGTATGAGCAACTGATATTTGTGTGGAGAGACGTTTACAAGTGATTGAAGGGCAATGTGAACTGCTAACCACTAATTAGGCTAATTGACACTAAGAGTGGGCGACTCTGCTGCTGCAAAAACACTAATTGTTATATTGTGTTTCCACTACCTGAAAGAAACTTGGTTATTAATAAATGGCTGTTAATTTTACTATGTGGAAAAAGTAACTATTATATTAATATTGGGGAAGTATGGAATTAAATCTTTGTTATTAAGGGTACTTGCTTAACCCTGAAGGCATACTTCCTTCTACTACAGTGAATTATTTTCTTCCATCTCTGTTCACCTTCAAGTGAAAACTACAAGGAGATCTATTTCTCTGGATCTATTTCTCTTACCAGGGAGAATCATAAACTCCTCTGAACTCCAGAGGACTATGCCCTACTCAATCAAGTGTTAACAAAGCATAGTTTAAAAATCTGACCATGTCTTCTATCCTCATAGTTATGGAGAAAAGCAAACTCTACCTGCTCAAACACGATAAGGCAAATTATAAGAGTGGTAAATGTATTATTGTTAAAAATATTATGATTTTAAGCAAATCTCTTGACTTTTCTGGGGTCTGATTTATGATTTTTCAACTCTTGGGGTTGGCAATACTGTTCTAGTAATGAAAAAAAGCAAAACATACAAGACGTTGCTAGTTTCAGGACAAACATGGAAATGAAAAGAATCAAATTTGCTGGAAATTAATTTGCCTTTGTGAAACATTCATGATAATTCAAAGCAGAACTTTTAGCTCTCTCTGGACAGGCACAAATTGTTCAAAACATTTTTTATAAATTTCTCATAAGAGGGTGTGCCATAGCAAATCTTTTACTTGATAGATTTATCCTGTGTACAAAAATGTCCATGAACAGACTAAAATTTTCTCAGATTTCCTTCATTATTTCTGGTGAGTTTTGATGCTATAGATTACTGATACTCAGACCTGAGTGGTTCTTGGAGTCAAATTAGTGATCAACATTGCCGAAAAGAGTCACAGTGGTGTGAATTCATTGTTTCATTTACTATAGTACTATATATTCATATTTAAATAGTATGACAGGGGAAATATTTAGTTTAGATATAGATAATTCTCACAGCAAAATGACTAAGTATTTATTTTACCAACTACAATTGGTTAATAACATAGTAAAAGCATCCTGATTGGTTAATAACTTAGATTGGTTAATAATGAAATCACACAGTGTTTTAATATCATGTGTTGCAAAGAACTGCAGGAGACACATTAAAGTGCCACTAGTGGCTCTGAAGCCTCAGTCTGAGTATCACTGCTATAGATTGATCATTTGTAGGTTGTGAGTGGCCCCAGAAATGACTAGTTGTGATTATCAGCAGCATGACATTGTTTTTTTCCCTGACTGGATAATCATATCTCTTATGTAGAAATTAGGAGGAGGAGGGCTGAGTATCAGGGCCTTTGAATCTTTCATGGAGTGGGATGAGGTACTGTAAACAGGATTAGACCATTGTAAGCTTTCCCCCTTTCTGGGAAACACAGGCTTTGCCCAGTGTATTATCCTTATAAATATTTGCATATCATAAGACTTACTAGCTTGGAAAATAATTTAAATTATATTTTCTCAGACATTCCCACAAAGTAACTATTAGGCCCTGATTCTGCAAACAGCTCATATGCTTAATTTAAAGCACTTCCCCGCTTATTTCAATTGGGCCCCTCATGTGCTTAAGGTTAATGTTTATAGGTGCAAAGCTTTAACATGTATGCATGGGAACACTGTTGCTAAATCTGTGATTGATTCTTTATCTACTTTATTTAACTGACTCTGATCAGGGCTCTTATGGTTTCAGAGTTAAAACTGGCTTTTCACAAGCTTCCAAACCACTAAAACTGAGTCTGAGTCCATTGTATGTTGAAAGGGAGTGAACACAAAAAGGGTGCAAACATGACCGAAGTTTTATAAAGCATTTTTAAATTCAAGCACTTCTTTCTAGAAAATGTTTTGCAATATGAGCCCACGGTAAAACTTGTGGAAGTGTGTTGACACGGTATGTCTAAACTGTGAGCTGTCTGGGTCAGCAGGAACCTTGTGTTCTTACTTTACTTGGAAGCACACAGCACATCGTTGCTATTACGTAAATAATAATGGCAGGTCTTCCGCGTCAAAGGTACACATCCCAGCCCCCAAAAGCAATGAAATCAAACTCACCACTTGTGTTTGTGCTTCGTCTTCTCCGAGTTGACCTTGAACAACCTCCAAACTTAAAGCAATGATTCTATTGATGAAATGCTTGAAACCCTCTCAGATCAAAATAAGAAAGTTTCATTTCAGTGTCATGTATAAAACAAGAAAGGTAAATGGGAAAAGGATGTAAACTGAAGCAAATACCAAATCTTATAACAAGATATTTTGCTCTTACTTCTGACAGAGTTCATTAAATGAGCTACACTTTGACTGGATTCCATTAAACATACAAAGATATAAATGAAATATTTTACTTAAAAATTAATCTTACACCTTAAACTTTATTGAAATTGAAGCATGGAAAACAAATTCCTGCACTGTAACAGTGTGCCTACTTGTGTAATGATGAGAGGGAAGAGAAGATGAACACTATCTTTGTTTTTTCTTTTTTTACTCTCTGATTTCCCTCTAATGAAAGAAACTCTTCAGCTCAAGTCATTAAGAAATATAAAAACATATCACCACACCCCCTCCACCCACATCAAACCTAGGATTTTCCTTGTCTCATTCACAGTTTAATGTAAAAAGTTTTGCAAATGTGTATTTTTTGAATTTCACTGCCCCTTTGTTTTGTGTGTGTGTAGTAACCCATTTATTTTAGCACTTACAGTAGAAAATATTTTTCTTCTGTTATATCTAAACATATCTATAATTATTTGAAAAACTTAAAAAGCCATTAGTTTATTAAACTGACAGCCTAAATTTGTCCTGTGCTTATTTAATTGGCTTATTAGACATAACCATAACACATTTCTAGATAAGAAGCAGCGCTGGTTTGGCCTGGTTAAAGTAGTGGTATTTTTGAGTTATTTTAACCTGACAACACTTCCAAGCTAGAATAATGTGACAGTTCTCTCAAAACGAAGACTCCCAAATGGTAACTAGTCATCAAATAACTCCCTTCTAGGTCAGATATAATTGATAAAGTACACAAGCTTGAAAGACATGGTATGGTCATTGCCTCACTAATTTGTCTCACTAATTTATAAAGCTGGTTAATAATCTAACCCACTTAAACTGTGCTTAATAAACTCTGTTATGTAAGTAAGGGGAGAGGAGCAGAAGTAAATGAATAATATACTTCAATAATTCAGGACAGATTGAAATCAATGGGACTTTTACCACAAGCTTCAGTGGGATCAGGATTTAGCCTGTAATACTACTTATGGGACTGAATGCTTCCATATCTTTAGATCCAGATATGAAATTTGTGGTTTGATCCCATTTCTACTTTGTACCCACATAGTCTTTTTCATGGTGCTTTCCACCAGAGGCTCTCAAAGTGATTTACAAACATTAAATTAGCCTCATAGCTCTTTGAGGTAGGGAAGTATTATTCTCATTGTAGAGACAGTGAAATGGCAGCACAGAGAGGTTAACTGGCTTACCCAAGCTCACACAGCAAGTCAGTGGCAGGCCCAGAAATAGAACTCATATTTCCTTAGCTGTGTTCTAATGCTCTAACGAAGAAACTACATTCCCCTCCACTGTAGACTATGCCTAGTTCTGTGTTCAAACCACTAGCCAATAATTCTAGTTATCTAGAAATCATCAAACTAGAAGTTCAAACTGAGCTACTAATCCATGTGAAATTGTTCAAGGACTTCAGCCAAATGAGCTACTGAATATATTAATCAGGTACATGTTTCCTGCTGTCAGTCAGTTTCATCCTATCAATGTAATTGGTGTGATAATATGTAGAAAACTCACCAGCAGTTAATTTGTAAGTGGCACTAAATCTTGCTTTGTTCAATAACTTTTTCTTGTCCAAAACCAGTTTTCCTGCTGCATCTTGCTTAACAAGCTGAATGCTATGAAGCTGATGTTTACAAATACCTGAGGATATATGCACACTGTATAGAACAGACTGAAATCAGATAACTGTATGAACTTTTATAGGAGACACTGCACTGTGTTTCTCACATAAGATTATTGACACCACTGTGGAGTTAAGTGACATGCCTCTCAGCAGTAAAGTTACTAAATATAATAAAAGTTTATATACTATGGATTGCTGGCAGAACTTCAATTTTTCATACATATCCATGTTATAGTCTGTGCCTTGCAGTAAAGTACAAACTTGTAGCTTTCAGGACAAACAAACGCTACTGAGAGGGAGTGGGAATGTGTTCTGCTCCTAGATGCTGTGGAACCTGTTTCTCAATTATAACTTTTTTTTAGGGTATGAAGGGGAAAATACATCAGAGGACACTGTACATCTCTCAGTTTCCTCCTACCTGTGTTGGCCAAGAGAATTAAGATACTTATTTTGATGGTAGACTTTATGGACTTTTTACATTTGGCCTAAGACTTTGCAATCATTCAGTGTGGGAGAGAGAGAAGGAGACTGAGATAAACAAATATAGGGGAAAAGAAACGGAAGTAAGACAGCCTTAGTGCTAGTATAGGGACAAGCACCGGAGCTTTAGAATCATCCCTCAATTTGTCCCTAATTTGTCCCGAAGGAATTGTAAACTGATGTGGCTTAGGCCTTCTTCTAGTCTACAGTGCATGTAAGTTACACTAACATTGACACTTTTATACATTTTATACAATTATACATCAGTAAGTGGTTGTAAGAATTAACACAAAAGAATAGAGCAGAGCCTGATTGACTGACTTTGGGAATGAACAGAGAATAAATGAGTAGAATTTACAGATGAAGGGATAAATTACATCAATAGACTCACCTCTGAATGTGATCCTTTTTATTTTTTTTTTTAACTTCTGAGTAAGGCCATTTGTTTGAAGGTATAGCACAATTAACAAGAGAAAGGCCTTAATTGCATCTAGTTGGATTCTAAACACCAGTAGTGTGATAATGTCCACATTTTTCTGCCTCCTGTAGACAAATGTCTACACATCAAGCTTCACTGCACAGCACAGCCAGTTATGAAATCTCATGGTATTTCAGGATTCCACACAAACACATGGATTTGTTGTTTTAATGCAGTGAGGTGGATATGCTCATTTTTGTGATTCCACCTGAAAGCACAAGTTATTGTTCATCTAATGCTGCTGTGTTCCATGCCCTGAAAAACCTATTGATAGTGACCAGTACTTTACAACTACATTCTATACTCTAAAACCATGAAAGATTCAGTCCCCAAACTGTTTCGGTTTAGTTCATGCAAATAAGAGCAGAGTTTGCTTTGTGGAGGCAATAGTTTTTTCATTATAATAAAAATTCTAGTATTAAAGGCTGCAGTTTGAAAGAAAAGAGCAAACATTTGATAAGAGAAAAGCTTTAAACCTTTCTAGATTTCATGCACTCTTTAATAAGATGAAAGTAACATTTTGAAGTCTTAGGATCTCAGAGAAACATTTTGAGGTGTGCTGTTACTACATCTCATCAGCTTTTGGCAGTCAATAGCTATTTCAGCTCTTATTGTGGTACGTTTGGCAATACACTTAAAAGATTACCACTTAATCTCGTTAAGTAACTTTGGCTTTAAGCAAGTGTCTATCTGTCCATCCAGCTGCTTATTCTTTTTTCTGTCTTAAAAAATAAAAGAAAAAAACAGCATGGGGTGGGGAGGGGGGAGGGGAAAAGAAAGGACAGCTCTGCTTGATCTTGTTCTGTTTTTCATGCAGTTTTGAATTTTACTAGATTGATAATTCTTTCTAGACTTTCTAGATTGTACTTTACGCATTTTTAATGTAAAATGTTTGTGCATATTTCAGATTGTTATAATGAGCAATCCCACTCATTAATGGGACATTTTGATCTTAATTTAGCAAAGGACTCTTTTCAGGAGGAGAGGATGAAGGTTAGAGCTGGTTGAGTCTTGCAGTCTGGTAGTCTGCTAGAGCTGTATTTTGAGGAGACTTTGAGGACAGGATGAGGTGGGGGTACAATTATCCCTGGCAAATCTCTAGATTTGTACGCTGGTAACTGCAAATAGAATTTGGCCCCCAAATCAGACTTAGTTCTTGAGGAGCCCTATCTCTTTTGCTATATATCCCTGCCTCATTCAGTATACCATTGAACCTGGATGATGAATGAGGCAGAGTTCTGATGAAAAGCAGAACTAAAGTGTGTAATTAAAGACTGTACCATAATGCACAAGGGGATGTAATTCAGGTTTTCACCTTAATTTTGGCATTCCCTAATTTTTCAGCCTTTCATTCTCTTTTAACATAGTTCATTTTCTTTCATTTCCTAGGTTTTTAAAAAGAAAAATGACAGAAAATTTCTAAAATATAGATTTTATATAACTTTTCTTTAATAATAGAAATATTTTAAAAAGTCTAAAATATTATTAGCTAGACAGCATTGGAATGCTCTGCCTTGCAAGGATGCACATTCAGAGCCCCATACAAAATCCATGGAAGTTAACAGAAGTCTTCCCATTGAATTCAATTGTCTTTGGAGCCCTGCTCAATCCACTTGGACCCTCCAAGAGGTAAAAATACACTCAGCTTCATCATGGATACACATACAGTGACAACAGAGTAGTGGGAGATAGCTATTAAAATCCTTTATTGTCATTTATAAAATTTATTGCACATATACATAGTACATTTTTAAAGCCAAATGGATTTTCACCAGACCACCCATAAAACATCTGAGATTTACATCCCTGCCAAATTTCAAGTTTCTGATCAAGACCTCTGAGATACCAGAGCTATTAAAAAAAATTGCAAATCTTTTTTTTATAGTAGCAAACGTGTATTTTTCACTATCTAAAATAAAGACACCTCTGTCTCATTAGTGCTTTTCATCAAGGTCTCAAAGTGCTTTACAAAGGAGGTCAGTATCATTGCTGCCATTTTACATGTGGGGACCGACTGAGGCACGGAGAAGAGATGTCATGCGCCCTAGGTCACTCAGTAGGCCAATGGCAAAGCTGGGACTAGAATGCAGTTTCCTGAGTCCCGGTTCATTGCTCTATCCACTAGGCTGCTCTGCTTCTCTCTCTATACTCAGAAATGGCCATGTCATTTTTGAGTTCAAACTTCTAAGTAAAATTCACCCTGGGGGATAGATCCACCCTGATAACTTTCAGTTGGAAAGGTGAAAGTTTGACACGGTAATAAGAAATGAAAAAGGCCCTTGAGAGTGCAAATGCATAGGCAACCTTAACTACAGCCATTGCTAAACATTTTTCTTATATACACAGTGTAAAACTTGAACTAATTCAAGTCAATTAAGTCGCTATAATGCTACTTTAAACAGTGAAAATTAATTTACATTAATTATTTAGCTGCATGTAGGTACATGTTGTGATCCAAGCAAAAATTAGGGATTGTGACTGGCTTTCAGGGCAATGGCAATAAAATACTGCCTCAGGGAAGAAATTGTACCGGAGATTACAATTTACCCAAGCTCAGTATCTTTTTTGCTGTAGTTTTCCTCAGAGTTGCTTTTTTAAAAATTATATTTTAGGCAATTTCTTTTCACATCAACTGTACCAAACTTTGCTTGTAACAGAATAAATCTCTGACCCCAGATGCTTAGATAGTTGGAGAAGCTTTTGTGTTTCTCTCTCTCCCCTCTGAGAAGCATCCTGAGGCCCTTTCCTCCCTCCACCTGGGACATACTCAGGGCATTCACCAAAAATGCACTCTTGCCCCATTTATCCTCTATGAAAAACCCAATAAAGCGAATGTCAGTTCTCACTCAGCTGCCAGCTTTCTCATCTTCCTCCTGGCTACGACAGAAGTCAGTTAGCCTGTTTCTTTCTGTACATGCCTTCTTGCCCACTCAGCCATATTATGTATAATGGAAGAGGTGGAGAGAAGAAAAGAGACAAATGGAAATAAAGTGATAACATGAAATGAGAGACTTGTACTAGCAAGGCCACCTTAACAATGAATCTCAAATATCTTCTTTCTTCTACATGCCAACCATTTGAAATGCAATTTTAAATTAGGAAAATGCTCATATGTTTCTATCCACTCTAAAATTAAACACCACAAATGCATCCAAGATAATCCCCTAAAATACACATGGAAATGAGAATAGTTCATCAGGTAGATAAGGACAAAACAGTAAATATATATTTGCAGGAATAATCACTCCAACCCTCCCCAATGTAAGCTGCGGAGGGTCTCTCTCTCTCTCTTCAGATTCATAATTGTTCACCTCTGTACTGAGTGTTATACAGCAATGGTGCATCAAGGCTTAATTATTAGTACCATACTTAAGGCCTTAAATTATTCAGGATATGTCTTCCCAGGAGACTGTCTCTGGCCCTAGCTGCAGTTGAGGTAGTTGGGACTGAACCTGCTAGATGTCCTGAAAAACAGTCTAGAGAGGACAGCTGGCTGCACCTTTTCTTTCAACTGCCTGCAACTCCGCCTCCTTCATATATGCCACAGGTTCTGAAGGGGACAGGGCAAAACTCAAGATCTTTTTTGTTTCCTTTTAATATATGATTACCAATATAGTGTCATTCTGGTGTTTTCTTGCCATTCTGAGGTTCTCAGCTTTATTTGGGACTTGGTTGGATTTTTTTTTGTGATATATCAGTATAGTATCCATTTAGTTATTTTCTTTTTAGGTGCCCGAGGCCTTCAAATATTGGGTACCAATGCACTCTTAGTAACCCACTACTGTCACTTCACATAAATGAGTTTGATGTGTGACATAATATTAGGAATTTTCTGTGTTGTAAGGCCCGGATTCAACAAAGCATGTGCCAAGGTCCCACTGAAGTCAACTGGAGTTAAGTGCATGCTTACGTGCTTTGCTGAAATGAGGCTTCAGATAAGAAAATCTCCTTAGGGAACCAGAAATGACTGAAGCAATATTCAAGAAAATTGTCTTCCAGTGGACATTCTTTCCAGTTCTCTCTTCAGGCTCTGGACACTGGAAGCTCAGCAGTAGTCTCATGCAGAACCACAAAGGGCTCTGGGAAATGACATACTTTGGAACTACACAAAAAGTTCTACGTTGCTGTGAGCAACTTCTCTGAAGTCAGTGAGAATATTCAGCCTTGATTTACACCCTATCTAACCACACGTCAATGGAGATGCGTGAGGTGTCAGTCAAGGAAAATTTTCCCATTGTAGTTGCACAGCGTGCAAGTTAGGGCAGGATTTTTTTCTTGGGCTGCAGGGGGTGAACATGAAAGCAAGATTTGGCTGAATGAGTCAAAGTTTCAGGAGCAGCCTTCAAAATTGGTCACCTAAAATAGCATATTTTAGCTTTTGCAGTCTTCATTCTTTGCCACCTAAGTTTTTGTGTCCTCAAGAACTCAGATGTGCTCTGGCAGTGGCATTTTTTAAGTTCAAACTTGGAATTGGAGAGCACAGCCTGTTCACTAAAACAAGATTTGACATGCCTGAACTAATAGCCGAAGAGCTACTACTGCAGTGTGGGGAAAACATAAGAGATGGAAATGGAAGAAAATAACTGACCTTTTCTGATGTATCCCAAATGTGACTGAGGTGTAGAAAACAATCCGATAGATCTCAGAGCTATACATGAAATTATAGAACACTATTTGCATTTATACTATCTATCCATTCATTCATCATTCCACTGGTCAGGTGCTGAAGATAATGTCAAAGAAAGATGAGTTGGTATAGAACAGGTTAAACACTATTGCGTAAAATAAATTTTTATGAAAAGAAAGAAATGCATGTGAAAAATCATAGTCGAAGAGCATTAAAATCATAAAAAGGTAAAGGAAAAAGACAATTAAAAAGAGCTTACAGAACTGCATTAGTGCTGAATCACTTTGAGATACTCACATGGAAGATTGAAAGAACAGATGGTAGTGAGAATGAATCCAACAGCCATTCAATACACACTATTTGTGTCTCTAGAGAGCGCTGTTAATTGTTTTTCTTTTCCTCTGTCACTAAAAAGCTGGGAAATCTGTTATTGCCCAAGAAATTTTTTCTTCTTCTCTGTCATATAAGAAAAGCTATAATTACTAGAGACAGGCCTGAGCTGCGAAGTTAAGATCATAATCTGGATTTCTAACACCCAGCATTTCAGCTTTGTTTGAATTCAGGATTTTCCTATTCAATCCAATACAGAGATGTACGGGCTAAATGTGAAAACTGGATCTGGGTTCAGATTCTGACATCCCTTCTCAGTGTTTGGGAGTAAGTGGATGGCTTGTATCAGGGACTTCTGCTGAGGCCCATATCCAATAGCTATCATAACACATAAGAGTATATAGCAGCTAAATTCAATAAACTGTATGCCTGAATTTTTAAAATCAGAAGCATGTAGTGGGGTGAAGAATGATGGCATAGATGTAATAGATTTCCCCCTGGAGAAATGTAATGTAGAATTTACAAACATTCCCCCACTACAGACCTGGGCAGTTTATGACATAAGCCTGTCAAAAATGTTTAATTATGATTATTAGTTATGATTAATTAGTGGATCTAATTTCAGTAAAAAGTATTTCACTTTTATTACCCACATATTTGCTTTCAATCACATTAGCAGAAAGGTACGAGGCTATGATGACAAAATATGCAGGCAAGAATAAAATTGATACAGATTTCTTAGCATTAGCCAGAACCAGTTTGAATCTGACTCACAGAAATGAGAAAAAAAAAGCAAGATGCCAGTGAAAGGTATCACAGGCATCTGTTGTAGATATTTCATATATTTATGCCACTGCTGTTTCTTTAAAGAGGAGGTTTTTCATACCCTTTTCTTGGAGCTTAGAAAGATCAGAGTCAACAATTTATTTATTTATTTTAGGATTCTGCAGTTTCATTAATCACCTGTTTTAAAAATATAAGAGCACTAGTCGTAGGTTGCCCTTGGCGATCCTGGACCAGTATGCTATTGCTGAAAAGTGTTTCCTTCTCTTAGCATCCGAGAGCCGACTATAGATGCTAGAGGGAGGAAATTATTTTAAAAATACCAATTTGCTGTTCAGAAGGGGAATGAATGCAAATGGATTGGCAGAACTGTATGTCAGAAGCTTTTCCATTGACCTGCACATTCTGGCTTGGGTCATTGCTACTGTTCCCTTATTTTCATGAGCACCAAATTCATTTGATTTGTATATGTTAAAACAGATGTATAGAAATTCAAGGTATTCGCTTAAAATTACTTCCAGTGAAGAACACTAGAGGTCACTCTAGCTATCTAGACTACAATTTAAGTATTTTATAGCTGCATTTCAAAGGACTTGTTAGAACAGGAGGGCTGGTTGTTCCTTTCTGATCTTGATAAAATTATCTTTTACAAACAAAGAAGCAAGCAAGCAAAAAGTGTCCATCTCCCAAATGCGTTTCAGAGGTTACAATTGATTCAAAAAATAAAAAGACACTTAGGTCAGAGTTGTGTATGATTTAAATATTTCACTGATCCAAAGTAAATGAATGGCTTATTACACAAATACAAAATGCTCAGATTTGAATTCTAATATACATGGGACAGATTCTCTGCTATATAGCTGAGTTCTGAGCCCAAAACTCGGGAGGGGCTGCCAAGCAGCCAATCATTTCTCCCTGATTCTGAGGGGTGGGCTGTGCCGGTCCTGGCATGAGTTCGAGCAGCTGAGGACTTGTGTAACCTAGCAGGATTCCAGTCTTCTTCCCTTACATGACCCTTGCACCAAGAGAGGAGAGGGATGCCTGGGGCAGGAGAAGGCTTCAGAGGCTTTATGGCAATTAGGAATTTTCCCCACCACAAAACTCTCAGCTGACCAATTATGTCCCAATTCTTGTCCTTTAGGCCACCTGCATGGTGCACATGGTCCAGATTCTAACTGCAGATCTGATCCATAAGGTTTAATAATTAAGATTTTGAATTGATCTCAAAACAATGGTGGTTCTGTTAAGTACTGTATTCTATTTATATATCTATATGAACATGTTTAAATTGTTTTTCTTCATTCTGATTTCCAGAAACATCAAGTGATGAGCTTTTATTTTTATACCATTTGTGAAAGATGCCAAGGTAACAGCAGTGGAAGCTTAGGCCCTCTATTTATTCACTGAACCTTACAGCACGTGCACCAATGTACCACAGCCCTAACTTAGAGCAACTATTTTTAAGAGTAAGAGGATAGTTACACCTTGCTGGCACATTCAGTCATTCATCCCTGATCCTCTCCACTGAGACTGCCAACTAGTCTGCCAATTGTTACGGTGGCATGTGTGTTGTAGGCAGTTGTTCACTAAGCATTGGACTGAGATCTCCAGTCAGCAGATGGTAGTAACTTTTTAAGACCAGAAGGGATCATCAGTCTTACCTCCTGCATGCCACAAAGCAAAGAACCTCACCCAACAGTTTCTTCATCAAGCCCACAACTCACTAAAAATCATAAATGCAACAGACAATTCCTGCTGTGAAGTTACTGATGAACTAAAGGCAGTGTCACTTACTAAGGCCAGATTATTTATTTATAATTTAATTAATGATTCCACCTAGCACACTACTGCATACATTTATACTAGGAAGTGCATTTCACTGGATTCTGATATGGGCGTTTGGAATTTTCAATGACTGTGAGATTAGAACTTCTCTTAAGTAATACTTTTATAAGTAATTTGTCCTGTGAAACATCATCAATGCTTGAGCAACATTTAGCACCGTAAAATTAAATGCATGAACATTCAGTTTACTGAAGGATGAGGAGACTCTTCATGTGTCACATGAGCTCTTTATATGAAACAGAACAGCTGAGGAATAATCACGATATAGTGCATATGACAGAAATGGTAACCATCCAGACCCTGAGCACCGGTTGAGCCTCAAAATGTTTGAAAATCTTATTTTGATCAATGTCCAAAAATTGAAATACTTATATTAAAATAACCCACCTTCTTTGAGACTGTAAATCAAATGTCCTGAGAATAGGTTACCTTGTAATATTTCTGATTCGTCCTGGTTTCAGATGAGTCAAAAATGCCAAGAGAACAGCCTCCTTTTTTTGCATCATCTTGGTAAATTTATTTCAGGTTCCAGCTGAAAGAGTCTAGTGAAAACAGAAATGGAAGAAACATATGAAATAACAACAAAAGGTTCAAAAGAGTTCCCTTTAAATTTTGGATGGAAGTTCAGTTCAGTTTTAATTTTTATCAGAAATGGTTAATCTATCAACATGTAACAGTTCATCATGTTGTGCTCATCCCAGTTTGCTTTGCAAAACTTTGACTGAAACTGAAAAGATTTTCTGGGCCTTTTTTGGCATGACCCATGAAACTCAATCCCACATTTATGCTGATAAAACTTTCACATCACACTGTCATCTCTCTCTCTCTGGTAGTTTTCCAAAATGTATTAGCAATTTTGGACATCTCCATGTTTGGGTGTCCAGCATGAGGTCAGATTGTCAGAAATTGCCAAACATCAATCCTCTTCAAACAGGCTCATTTAAACTGGGCACCCAAAAAGAATCTCCCAATGACACTACTGAAAAATTTTGAAAATCTTGACCAGTTTGTTTATATAATGTAGACATCAGTAATGACTCTATAGTTAAGTTTCCATTGAGATTTGCATTTCAAACAAGACTAAATCCTCTGCTTTCCACTTTAATGATTGAACTTAGCCTCCAAATTTGATTCAACAGGTCTTCAGAAGTTTATTGAATTCTCTATTAATGTGTTGTGAAATGTTTATTAATTTTGCAATAGAAAATATTTAAAAGAGTTCAATTTTTAAAAAATTCCCCACATTTCCTTGGGTTTTCTAAATGACCAAAATCCCCATAAACTTCACAGATATACACATTCTGATATCATAGAGAACTTTTGAACTTTTAAAATTAAACAGAGCATTGTTCCTTTTATTCAGAATTAGGGTTCTGAGCTATACAAAGATTAGCCAATGGATCTGATCAGATCCATCAACCATTAGTATCTTCTGATGCTGGTAACCTGCCTCTTGACTAGAGGCAAAAGTGAACTAGATTCTTCTGGCTCATGCATCACCAAATGATTTGTTAACTAAGTTTCAATAGCCAAATCTCTAGTGCTTACTGATGTAAGAGGCAGAAATAAACTGATTGTCAAATCTTATTTGCGTTTTCAAGATTAGCAGTTAAAATAGTTATATTTTAATTTTTAAATTAAAAATATAACTATAGAGAATAAGTATGGTGATACCTATAGAGAATAAGTATGGTGTTTGAGAAAATGCTTTTACAATCACCTTTCTGAATAACTGCACTCTCAGATGAAAAAGTATGAAGTATAAATCAGTAAATATGCCTTATTGGAAGGTTTGTTCTACATAGCTGATACCAAATATACTGTGTTGTCTTTCCTTTGCCTTTGTACAATACTGTAGTGCCACAGTTTCAAATACTTTCTTCATTTCCTTTTAATCACTATCTGAAAGAAAAAAATGGAAATATGAGATAATCGTAACTTTCATAGTAATAATACATAAAAATATATAGTTCTCTGGGTTAGATTTTGCTGTTACACAAAAGTATAATATTAATTTGTTTAGTTTTCCATAAAGCATTTGACTTACTGCACAACATTTTGATTAAAAATCTAGAATAATAAAAAATAACATGGCACACATCAACTGGATAAACAACTAGCTAGCTGATTCTTCTCAAAATGTAACTGTAAACCTTGAATCACTGCATGGTTGCATTTTTAGTGGGATCCCGCAGGGATCTGTCCTGAGCCCTGTGCTAGTTAACATTTTTGTCAATGAGCTGGAAGAAAATATAAAATCATTACTGATACAGTTTAGAGATGACACAAAGATTGCAGGAGCCGTAAATAATGAAGGGAACGGGTCATTGACACAGAGCGATAAACTGGGTGCAAGCAATCAAATAGTCATTTTAATATGGCTAAATTTAAATCCAAAAATCTAGAAAAAAAGAACGTAAGGCCAGACTTCTACAATGGGGGAGTCTATTGTGTGTATCTGTGACACTGAAAAAGATTTTGGGTTGCGGTGGATAATTAGCAGAACATGAACTCCTAGCGAGATGTTGTGGCCAGAAGAGCCAACGTGATCCTTAGATGTATAAATAGTGGAAAATTGAGTAGGAGTACAGAGATTATGTTTTTAGCACTGATGTGACTGCTACTGTGTCAAGTTGTGGTGTTCACTATTTAAGAAGGATGTTGATAAATTAGAGAGCACTCAGAGAAGAGCCATGTGAATGTTTAAAGGGTTAAAAAATGGCTTATAGTGGTAGACTCCATCTATTTAGTTTACACAGAGAAGGTTAATGTATGACCTGATCACAGTTTATGAATATCTACATGGGGAACTAAACTTTGATAATGCGCTCTTCAGTCTAGTAGAGAAAGGCATAACAAGATCTAATGACTGGAAGATAAAGTTAGACAAATTCAGACTGGAAATATGGTGCCAATTTTTAACAGTGAGGGTAATTAACCATTGAAGCAATTTACCAAGGACTATGGTGGATTCTCTGTCATTAGCAATTTTTAGTCCAAGATTGGATGTTTTTCTAAAAGGTAGAGCTAGGGAAAACAGGAATTAATGTATGGAACTGTGGCCTGAATTTTGCAGGAGGTCAGACTAAATGATCAGTGCACTCCCCTTTGGCCTTATAATCTAGAAATCTACCTATGTACCCACACCCAACATCCACATAGACCATATATGGGCATAAAGGGAGTTTTTATGCCTTTGTGCAGGCACATAGTAGTTACAATTAGCCTGTTATGTCTTCAAATCTTTTTACCAACACTGGGGCACAGCATGGATTGAGCAGTCCACCCACATGCAACAACTTGCTGCATAAAGACCTAAAAAGCTACTTTATCTTTGTGTATGTGTGATATTTTCAAAGATATATCTTGCAACTGCATCTAGAGTCTTTTCAAAATTAATTCTGGATCACGTCAGTTCAATGGGCGTTCTGATTTTATGAAACTTGAATAAAGATTGTCGGATTTGACCCTCTAATGTCACTAGATTTGACCTCTTCCTGTGTGTACGTTCCAAAAGTAGTATAATCAGCATTCCCCTACTGATTGCTAAAGACTGTAGAAGTAGAACTGCAGAATCTTTTGCTAATTTTGCAGTTTCTTTAGAAGGTCAAGTTCAGGCACCTAATCTTTGCAGCACAGATCTTAACTGAGAGTTAAAATTCAAGCTTTTCAAGGCACAGCTGTAATTCAGCCTCAGGTTTCCAGAGGTTAAGGGTCAGCACATTAATCTATTTGATATAATTCATGGAATCCCTTTGGAGAAAAGAAAGAGCATTAATGTATAACCAAGCCATGTTTTCTGGAAATAAATGAGAACATATAATGATATAAAATAGTATCCTAATGATGAACCAAACTGATAATTATAATTCCATTCATATCTTATACTAAGCATAACCAATTTCACGCTAAGAATTGTTGTGCTTTAGTTTTATTAAAAGTTTTTTTAAATGGCTGGTTTTGCTTTGAGTACAAAGTCGTTTATTTGAAAATTAGTTTGGAACTTTTTTTTCCTGGCCTAACAGCTATAGTATAAAATAAACCAAACCATCACCCGCACAAAACATCATCAGCACAACAAAAGCTTATAATAATGAAGATGTGTAAGTGGGAAAATACAGCTTGTTACAACCCTAAGAAAAAGACTAATATTAATTAAGGGGGAGTGATCATTGCAATGCAACATATTTATGAGGATGTCATCACATACTTTATGAAGCAAGTGCTAGTAAAACACTACAGGACTTTGCAAAACAAAATCATGCATGTCTGGCAGTTGGCTCTGCCTGAGTTTATACCAAAGATGGATTATTATTAGATGTTATCTTCATCCGGACCTTCATTATTCTTCACTGAGGCCTCACAGGCATTTTTTTAAAAAATATTATTTCTGGCTATTCACTGTAATACAAGATGAGCAGATTCCCAGTTTACAAAACTACAGCAAGAGTAGGAAGAATGAGTAGGAATTGTCTATTGGGTGGTGGATTTTTAATTTTCAAATGCAGGTTTTCACTATTGGAAGCTCTCAGCTACTGCTTATGCACTTTATATACACACAGCAGAGAAACATGGAGATGATTTAGATGTGAAGTTCATTGTTAAGCTTAGGCTTACAGTAAAATGAATTCATTTATTGCTTATAATGTTAATGCCACTGATGTAAAGAGCAGAGAAAAAGAGAGACAATTGAACCTCTCTGCTCAATCAAAACCTCGCTGAAAGACAAATTTAGAGAGCCTGATAGACACATCTGGTGCGCAAGATGAGTGACACCTGTTCTACCTAACACTCTCAAAAAGAGAATAGAAGGGGCCGAACTGCCCCTGCACTATCATCCTTCCCTCCTCCAGGCGTCACAGAGGCTTCTGTATGCTCAAAGCCCAGACAGGTGGATGTCAGGGAAGTTGCAAGGGCTATGAGAAGACTGGGCAGGTATGTGGCAGGAGATATATACTTCTCCTGGAGGTTCCCTTGGGGAACAATGTTCAGTTCCTTATGAGACTCGTGAATTAGGTACAAAAATAACCATTTTGTAACTCCTGTGAGGAGAATTCTGAGCTCAGCTGTGGGACACTGAATGCAAATAGACGTTGACTTAACGAAAATGTTTTCACAAAGCTGAATTAAAGATGCATAATCAGCATGTTTACAAACATAGGAGCCAATCCTCTGAGGGGCTGTGCATGCCCTGAGGGACACTTGGTTCCATCAAGTCCCACTGTCTTTGGCCCCACTGAGGGTAGTCAGTAACTTGTAGGATCACACTATTTGTGTCCATTGCAAATTAGTGCACACATTCAACAAACATGAGTGGACTTCAGTACATAGTAACAAAGTTAATTAACATAGGTCCATTTTCTCCACCACCTAAAAGGATGGCTTCTGGCTGTGCTGGCTTTCTACTCCCAGGTAGCATGGCTCCTGTGAAAGCTATGTTGCTACCGGCTAGCTTCCTCTCACTGTACAGTAGCAGCAAAGGAGGAATATACTGAAGTCAATGGGGGTGAGGGAAGGGGGATGACATCACCTAAGAAAGTCAGAGTAGTAATTCAGGTGCCTAATATGGGCGTGGTACAATTCTGAAGATAAATAAATAGTAAAGAAAGCAGAAGGATCCTTTCTAAATCCCAACACTGTGGTGCAAAGAATAATGAGAAGACAGTTTTCAGCAAATGCCTAATTTGGCTGCTGAGAGCTTAAATATAATGGAAAAATGATATTCAAGAATGCACTATTCAGTCAATTAAATGAAATGTCTTTACTGAGTAAATTTCAGAACAAATGACACTAAAGAAACTAATTATTTTTGAAAAACCAGTATTGGGTACCTGGCAGCTGATTGGGAGTTATTTAATGATCTTCCACTGGCATGTACATTTAGAAAGGAGAGTGGTTTGGCTTGGGTGTAGAGCTAAAAAGGCAAGAAGCCCACTACTTGAGGCTAAGGAGCTAGCTTCCGACTTAATCCATAATCTTGTTTCACTGGATCTTTCTTGTTGAAGAGTTCAGCTACATACAAGACCCATATCTGGCCCTGGTCAAAATGCAGCAACTTGTTGGTCTTTTCTCCCTAGTGGAGTCCTATGAGCTATAGCCTAGCAGAATAGGAATTCTGTAAAGATAGTACACAGACTGGCTTTAACCAATAATCCGTTTGATCAATACCACTTTATAAGCATGATCTCCTCCACCTGCCCTAAGGCCACAAAGGGCAAGACGATACATAAAACCAAAATTGACTTGTGCTAATTCCATATTAATTAAGATTCTCTTGACCTGCTTTCCTTGTTCTGAAGGAGACAACGGAGGATCTTTGCATGCAGAGCTGTGAACATGCTCTTTTTTGATAATTTCAGTAATCTCACTATATCAGTACCTTGAATTCATGGCCTTAAATCAAATTGCAGCATATTAGGACAAGCCATTGTGGTCTGAATATAGATATCATTCATTCTTATATACAATCCAATATAGCTGCTCAGAACAAGGCAACAGACGCAAATTTATGTTCACCAGACAAAAAACTTTGAATGTCAATGTCTTTACACTGTCTTATAATTACTCAGGGCTGAAGCATTTTCTCAGTTACGCTTTGAAAGAAAAGGCTCATATATTGTACTAAGAAACAAAGTGACAATCCAGCCGTCAACAGAGCAATTTGTTAAAGGTTTGTTTATGGGAGAAATAAACATATCAGCAAATATAAGGCTGTCAGCTTGTATATTGCCCAAACACCATCAGCTCATGCTCCTACCTGAGGTAATGCAATGATTGGCCTCTTGCAGTGATTGATTTGGGCCATTAGCTCCAAATCAAAGTCGGTTTCAGTTTATCCATCTTCCTCGAGCCTTAGCAAAACTGTTATTTGAAAATAAACATTGGGTCTGTGTCTCTTTTGTCAGAAAAGCACCAAGGAGCTTATAGACATATGACTGAATACATCTCTATCTCTGCAGCGACAGCGGCAGCCTCCTGAGGTTGGGCTGCTGGGCCAAGGTATTTTGTCTGCTTCCAAACTGGATATGGAAGGCAGCAGATGAAGCCATTTGATTCTGGTTCAGTAATACAAAATATTGAAAAAAGTTCAAATATTGATAGTTAAATTGTGCTGACTTTAAAGGGAAAGGCTTTAAAAGCTGAGCAGCAAATCCTCCTGTCCAGCTGATCTCTATTTGGCACAAACCGTGGAGGAGCAACTTGGTTTTAAACAATTTTTGTGGCCTCCAGAGCCTGAAACCAAATCCCTGACAGCCCAGTCCCTGGCACAAGATACAGATGCCTGAATGTGTCTCTAACTTACAGCAGTTGCCCAGGGTCCTCCAAAGGGTTATTCTAGCAGTAAGAGATTTCCAGGGCACACTGGCCATGTTCCTTTACCTCAGTGCTGGAGATCAGGAGGAGGAGGGTTAAAAATTACGATGGTGACTCTAAATCACTTGAAGGACTATGAAGGGGAAATCCCCAACTGGTTGGTCAAGATGGCGTTAGCTACTGGACTGGGGCCAAGGATCTGGCCCTAACACTTTTTTGATTCACATTATTCAGTAAACAGAACATTGTCCTTTATTTGCCTGTTCTGTACATTTTGAAGAGATGGTTCTAAGCATAAAATTTGGTTCTGGGCCTTTTCCCATAGTTTAGTGGTGTTTGGATCCAGGGCTTGCTAATAACTGATGCTTTGTGTTTGAAGTTACCTTATGCAATCTGAACTATAAGATGGGCTCAAACTACAAAGGAGTTGGATTTTGAAACCCACATCGTTTATGACCATCTCTAATTTGAGAACTATTTTCACGACTCATAATATTTCAGTCACTCCCTACTTTACCTGCAGAAAGTTTTATAAAGCTATGTTTATAATTAGAATATTAACTTTGTAAAAATGGCACGGTTACTGGTAATACTGAACCTTAATATGTCTTTGGTTTCTGTTTGCTTAATTAACTATCAAAGACACACTTTTACTATTGTTTGTCCTGTAGGGTCAATACTGCTGTAGAAATGGACTGCGGATTCTTTTTTGTCTTGCATCATCAGCAACAATGCTAATAAAATCCTGATCCCAAAGCTCTTCATAGCTATGATAGACATGAACCTCAGATTCAAACACTCCTGCACTTGGAAAAGGTTGGATCTGGATCTGAAACTTGGAGTTCTGACCCTTTTGTGCTTGATGATAATGTCTGAAGCAGAAAGAACACTCCTCAGTTATCAGAGACAGGATCAAGATGGAAGTGATGACAAAGAAATCTTCTTTTGACATGTGAAACTCATTTGATTCTACCCTTTCTTTTACATATAATGACATATCATGCCAAAGTTAATGGTCAGGCCACATGCTATTTTACTGGGGGTCTCTGAAGTTAGACGTTGAGAAAAGGAGGTTTCTTTTTATCTTTTTGGCATAAAATGTACAAATAAATATTGCAAATTGGCCTCAGGACTTTTCTTTAGCATTTTAGAAGACGATTATTGTTAACAGGGAACTTTACAGTGAAGACTCAATGCTTTGGGTTGTCTTTCTGTGTTGCTGATTGGTTTGTCTCAGCAGGAGGATGTGAACATCACATTGTAGCGCCTACCTCCTTCTGCCTTCTGTTGATGTAAAAGGGGATTAAGTACAAATTGAGAAGTCACCCCATACAGTGTGGCAAGAGTGACCTCATTGTAGCTGCTACAGCCAGTGAAAAAATCTGCCGGAGCCTGCCGTGCTTTTGCTGGGTCAGATTCCTTGCCTTTTGTTATTTGAGCTTTCTTGTGAGAATTGCTGCTGCCTAAAGGAGTAACATGACATTCCCTTTCTTTGCCCTTTAATCCAATCAGAGGAGTTTTACTTTCTCACAGAGGGCTGGGATACACTCTAAGTTTAGTCCAACAG
This sequence comes from Chelonoidis abingdonii, assembly GCF_003597395.2. Classification (NCBI taxonomy): domain Eukaryota; kingdom Metazoa; phylum Chordata; order Testudines; family Testudinidae; genus Chelonoidis; species Chelonoidis abingdonii. The sequence goes on from NC_133773.1 coordinate 29,482,133, forward strand.
CTGTGAAATGAGCTTCATTGGTGAAGATTAATACTTTGACTCTGATCATCCATTTCAATATGAATAAAGCCAATAAAAAGAAGATTATCTTTCTGGTTATTTTTCAGATGTCTTGGGGTATCGTTGCTTACATGGAAAAGTTGATGTAGTTGACATGTCTTTGTCCTGTCAGGGAGCACGAGATTTGGTCAAACATTCATCTTAAAAATACTGGGGGGTGGGGGACGTGCAAAGAGAGAAAGAGAGAGAGGGAAATTGACTCAGTCAGTCAGTTTTGGATGGTAGCAGATGGGATCATGTCAAGTGAGAAACACAGAAGGCCTCTTCTGGTTCCAGTCTGACACTTCAAAGCAAAATGAAGAGGCACCATTTCAAAGGGGATACACACTATTATTTGATTAAGATGTAGCTTCCTGAATGAAATGTGCATGTAATTATTTGCATGATGATGGGTTTCATAAAAAAAGTTTACTTTACTTTTTTATCTCTCATTGGTTCTTATTAGTGGTGGGCCTAGCTTGGTACCCTAAATGTGAACTTCCACTCTGAATTTTTTTATTTTTGTGTGTGTGTGTGTGAGGGGAGGAAGGGGTCCAAATATAATCTCACCCTCTTGGTTTTGGGTACAAGTCATGTAAAAGGCTTTTTCCTCATATGAGGGACATGGGAAGAAATACCACTAGAGCAGCATTTACACATTTCTTTCTTCCCATCTCTTGCTGATGGCCCACTGCCCTCCCACTCTTGCTGGATCTTGCTTCCCCCTAGAGAATCACCATCCCCTTCCTCACCCACCACACACACCTCCTCATGCTTTTCCCCAGTCATGACACCTTCTACACGGCCCCATGCCATCTACACTCCTCTCTCTTACATTAGGCCTCTTTATAGAGAGAGAATGGCTAGCTTTCATCCACCTTCTCCTTTTTAAGTTCTGTGCAGAGTTGCCAAGAAGAATAATCCCCTTTACCCCAGCATTCTAAAAAGGTTTTCCAGGATGTATAGTATGTGGCCCAAACCCTTCCCTGCAGGCCAGCATGGGTTGCTCTCTGTTGTAGTAGCTGCCAGCTGCACTGAGCTACCTCCTAGCAAGTGGCTGAAAAGGATTCTGGTGCCGTTCTCACCCCTAGGGTACAGTGCCAGTGATAGTGGCTGGATGTAGTCCTGTACTACTTAAGATGTTAGGCCACCTACCTTTCTTTATTTGCAGATGGGCCTTCTTGGAAACCCTCCCAAAAACCCCAGTGCAGAACAAGAATCAACCATTACAACTTTAAGTGCCAGTTGCTTAGAAACTTTCATTATTAAAGAATTAAAAGTTTAGATGGGATTTTCAAAAAAGTTCCGCATTGGCCTAATTCCGTCTTCACTGAAGTCAAATATCCATTGAATTCAGTGGGAGCAGAGTTAGCCCAATGCTGAGCAGTTTTGAAAATCCCATCTTTAATCCTAAAGTGACTGGCAGAGATCCATAGTGATTTATTACATTTTTTTAAAATGCCTTTTCTATAAAAATTACCATATGTTTGAGTGTACAGGAGAACACAGGAATTGCCATGCTGGATCAGAGTAGTCCTTGTCCAGTATCCTGCCTCCAAGAGTGGCCAATTCCAGATGCTTCTGAGGAAGGAGCAGCAGGCAGTTACCAGCTCCCACGAAAAATTTACTCATAACTTCTGATGGAGCTTGGTTTATGCCTTGAGGGTTCTTTCCTTTCCAAAGCTCTTGGGGTTTTTCTTATTTGTCTTTTTTAAATCTTTACTACTGAAGCTCTACACATTGTTATTATCCATGTAAATATTCATTCTGTTTTTGAATCCTGCTTAGCTCTTCTCCTTAATTATATACTGAGGCAAGGAGTTTCATAGGCTAATTGTTCACTATTATAGAATCATAGAAGTATAAGACCGGAAGGGACCTCAAGAGGTCATCTAGTTCAGTCCCCTGCACACAAGGCAAGACTAAGTATTATCTAGACCAACCCGACAGGTGCTTATCTAACCTACTCTTAAAAATCTCCAGTGATGGAGATTCCACAACATCCCTAGGCAATTTATTCTAGTGCTTAAATACCTTAACGAGAAGTTTTTCCTATATCCAACCTAAACCATGCAAGTTAAGCCCCTTACTTCTTGTCCTAGCCCCAGATGCTAAAGAGAACAATTTTTCTCCCTCTTCCTTTTATATACTTGAAAACTGTTATGTCCACCCTTAGTCTTCCCTTCTCCAGAACAAACAAATGCAATCTTTTCAATCTTCCCTCATAGGTCATGTTTTCTAGACCTTTAATCATTTTTGTAGCTCTGCTCTGGATCTTCTCCAATTTGTCCACATCTTTCCTGAAATGTGGCAGCCAGAACTGGATACAATATTCTAATTGAGGCCTAATCAGCATGGAGTAGAGTGGAAGAATTACTTCTCGGGTCCTACCCCTCCTGCTAATAAATCTCAGAATGAGGTTTTTTTCCCTCCTCCTCTCAACAGTATTACACTGTTGGCTCAGATTTAGCTTGTGATCCACTACGGCCCCCAGATCCCTTTCCGCAATACTCCTTCCAAGGTAGTCATTTCCCATTTTGTATGTATGCAACTGATTGTTCCTTCCTAAGTGGAGTACTTTGCATTTATCCTTATTGAATTTCATCCTATTTACTTCAGACCATTTCTTCAGTTTGTCCAGATATTTTAAATTTTAATCCTATCCTCCAAAGTAGTTGCAACCCCTCTTGACTTGGGATTGTCCGCAAACTTTATAAGTGTACTCTCTATGCCAGAACTAATCCATGTGGGACCCCCTTTTAATATGCCCTTCCAGCTTGACTGTGAACCTCTGATAACTACTCTCTGGGAATGGTTAACCAGTTATGCACTCACCTTACAGTAGCTCCATCTAGGTTCGATTTTCCTAATTTGTTTAAGAGAAGGTCATGTGAGACAGTATCAAAAGCCTTACTAAAGTCAAGATATACCATGTCTACCACTTCCCCTTATCCACAAGGCTTGTTACCCTGACAAAGAAAGCTATTAGTTTGGTTTGACATGATTTATTCCTGACAAATCCATGCTGTTACTTATCACCTTATTATCTTGTAAGTGTTTGCAAAATGATTGCTTAATTATTTACTCCATTATCTTTCCCAGTAGTGAAATTAAGCTGACTGGTCTGTAATTCCCCGGGTTGTCCTTATTCCTCTTTTTATAGATTGGCACTATATGTGCCCTTTTCCAGTCTTCTGGGATCTCTCCTATCTTTAATTACTTTTCGAAGATAATCACTACCACAGATGCCCAAGGAATTATTGATCCAGTCCCTATTTTTTTTATTTTATGAAAATTTCTTGGTATTTCTGCACTCACAGTGGGACCATTTCCAATTTATAAAAACATGAATCCAGTTTTGAGTGGACAGGTATCCACTTCACAAAAAGAATCACTACAATGGTCGCATCTGGAATTCTGTTTAGCTAAGAATTGATTAGGTCATGGATTACCTTTCACAGCTAGGGTATATCTTCACTGCACAGTTAACCCAGGCTCTCAACACCCCCAACTATGTGCACAGAAAACTCTCTGACCGAGGTTTGGAGGTGCTTTAATCCCATGTAGTTTATCTGGTTGGGGTGTGCATCAGACAAGTGGCTCCAGTTCAACTCAGGCTGGAACCCACCCACTTTGCAGTCAGGATGAAGGCAAAATCATTTGAGTGCTGATAAACTTCCAATTCCTTTCCACAACTCTCCCCATAAGGACAGAGAAATTCTTCCTCAATTGGTACAATTGACTTGGAAAGAATGGAGAGGTTACTCACCTTGTGCAGTAACTGAAGTTCTTCAAGGTGTGTGTCCCTGTGACTGTGCCACTTCAGGTGTGCCTGTGCCATGCACCTTTGCTTGCAAATTTTTGGTAGCGGTGCCCATTCATCTTGTGCATGTGCCCTACACATCCTTATGGGGCTATATGTGGCTACACAAGTGACCTGCCTTCTTCATCACAAAGTCCCACAAAGGCAACTACAGCAAAGACGAAGGAGGACAGGTAGTGGAGAACCCACAGGGGTCACATCTTGAAGAACTCTAGTTACTGCAAAAGAAGGGTAACCTTTCCTTCTTCTTTGAGTAGTGTCCGTGTGGGTGCTCCACTTCAGGTGACTCCTGAGCAATATCCCTTTAAAGAGCTGGAGGGTTCAGAGCAGAGTCCAATACAGAAGAGAGAACTGTGTTGCCTACAGCACCATCTGATCTTGCTACAGGCACCAGGGCACAATGATTAGAAAAGGTATGAGCAGAATACCAAGTTGTCCCTCTACAGATGTCTGCAATTGATACATCCTTAATTAAGGCTATAGACATAGACAATGTTCTCGTAGAATGTGCTATCACCTTTAAAGGGGGTTGGACGTGAGCTCTGTCATAACAATCATAATACAACCAGAGATCCACTAACTACGTATAGGCATGGGAAAATAATTATATCCGAATAATGTAAGTGGGTGGCAACTACTGTCAGAATCTTTGAGAACACAGTTGGTGCCAAAGATAGTCTGAAAATAAGCTATTGATTATTGATTCAGACATGAAGAAACCTGATGGGTGAATGGCAAAATATGCATCTTGTAGATTGAGAGTCACGAACCAATCTCTTCATTAGAATTATGGAATTATTGCTGCCAGGGTCACCACCTTGAATTATTGATGGTTTAGGGACCTGAGATCTAAAATTGGTCTCTAGCCTCCATTCTTTTTGTGGATCAGGAAGTACTTTGAATATAAACCACTTCCCCTGTGTTGCATAGGAACTGGTTCTACTGCTCCTAAATGTAGAACTGAGGTCACCTCTTGTTGTAGTAATGGATTGTGAGAGAGGTACCTTAAGATGGACAGGAAGGGGGGAATGTAGGAAGGATAGCTTTTAAATGGATAATGCAATTAGATGTCTTAGCTTCCAAAACTCATCTGATGTTATATGCTCCTATACACCCTGAAAATAGGAGAGGGGTAAGATGTTACAGCTGTACAATCTTCTCAACTGGATGGTGGAGACTCTCAGTCAAACCATCAGAATTGTTATTTGGAGGACACGGATGGCTGGGAAAATGTAGTTGTAGCAGACTGAGGTTTCTTTCTTGAGTATCTTGGTCTCTTGGCCAGAGGTTCAGAGGCTGAATATGGGGTTGGGCTTGCTCTTTATGCTGTCTGAGACCTACTAAATCTTCTCTTATTTACAGAAATAAAAATTCCAAGGAATCTCAGCATGGCTCTTGAGTCCTACAAAGTGTGTAGAGAGCTATCCATAGAGTCTACAAAGAGCTTGGGACCGTCAAAGGAGAGATTTTCAATGGTACTTTGAACCTCTCTTGGAAAGCCTGACATCCGCAGCCAAGATGCTCTTCACATGACCACTGTGGTGGATATAGGCAGTATCTGCCACATCTAAGGAGAAATGAAGTGATGTCTTTGCTAGAAGGTGAGTCTCTGGAATAGTGTCTTTAAACTGGTCACAATTTTCCTCTGGCAGATGCTCAATAAAGGAATTACATTTGTTATCATTTAAGTATTCATCTTTGGCCATGAGAGCCTGATGGCTTGCTATTGTGAACAGAAGTATGGCTGAAGCATAGGATTTGGGGCCAAAAAGATCAAACTTCTTATGGTCCTTACTGTATGGGGCGGAGTTTGTTGCCTGCCTCATTCAGTAACAGTCTCCACTACTAGGGAGCTCAGAGCTGGGTCAGGGAATAGAAACTCCAATTCCCTGATGTGACAAGATGTATAGACCCCTCACTGGCCAGGAGGGAGTTAAGGAACAATAATGGGATAAAGAGGCCCCACTTCTATGCGCAGTAATGAGATAATGAGGCCTTGCCCCTACACCCTTGCCAAGCATGCTTGGACTGGAGGCGGGGTTTAAAAGCCAGGCAGGCAACCCAGTCTGGGGCTGACCAGCCACGGAGGAGGACATGCCCAGAGAGCTCCCGAGGAAGACCAGAGTCAGGCCTGCATTGGGCCAGTGAGCAGGAGAGACCCAGCACTCACAGCAGGGACAAAGGTTGGAAGCCCCAAAGATGACGTTCCCAAGAGTTGGGCAGCAGCCAGATGGAGAGTGGAGTAGGAAGTGGCCCAGTGAAGCTGAAGGGAGGCCGAACATCATACAGACCCAAGTGAGCAGCCAAGTCAGCCTCACAGGACCCAGGGTCGGAACCTGGTGGAGTAGGGTGGGCCTGGGTTCCCCTACTTCTGCTCAACCATTGACCACTAGGTGGGACTACTGCCACATTCAAACTGTTGCCATTTGTATATCCCACAGATATGCACACGTGAGTGTAGAAACAGTGAGGATAGAGTACTCTGTTAGGGCTTTGCTCTGGGAATGCATGCACCCAGGTTAGGCTAACCTGAGTACTGATACCAGGTGCCAATTACCTGGGTTAACCATATAGTGAAAACATACCTCTAGAGATGGTTCCTCCAATCAATATGGAGCCCGTTCCTCTGGTATTATGGGAAAGTTTGCAGTGCTGCCATTGGCTGGGACTGCTGCCATTTTTGAACTGTAGACATTGAGCAGAACTGCCGTCAATTGAACTGAATCCCCTAGGTGGGATTGCTGTCATAGAGACTGTAGCCACATTTGAACTGTAGCCATTGGGCAGGATTGCCACCACATTGAACTGTTGGGTGACCGTATCATAATAGGGTGCCCCAGGATGCAGGAAAGTTGGTAATTTTTGTGTAGTGTTGGCATTCACTGTTTGGCTTTATGGCATGGTGACATCTGCACAGGGCACACACCCTGTCATGCATTCTTGCTAAATAACCAGATACATTCCCCCCTAACTTTGGTTTTTTTTTAAACAATGATGGCAAATGTTGCAATCTTCATGACTGGTGCTATAGTTGGGCATTTTTCAGCTGGAGGGGAATAGCCTAGTGAAGACATAATGAGTCTTTCATTTGTAGCACTCCTGACAGGATGTGGACCAATCAGCCTTCAGACATTGGTTTTTTAGATCCTAAAAAACAACCATTGTACATGACTTTTAAGAGATCATCTAATTTACTCACTGGTTTCTGGGCCACTCTTCAGAGCATGAACAATGACCAAGAAGACGATTGAAAATATAATATGTATCTATATATTGAGCATAGCACAGAACCTGTAGCCAGTTTTTTAAAATTTGATTTAATAAAAATTGGTCATCCAGAGCAAAAAAGAAAGTAAAAGCATTATTTGATCACTACATAATAAGCTGGCTAGGTGGGGGAAACTAAAGAAAGGCAGTTGGAATCAGTTTTCTCTGTAGAGCATTGATGTGAGTTCAGGGGGAAGAAATAGCTCTGATGCTCGCCTCAGAATGGCTGGATATGAAACCACTGGTGCCATTCAGTGCTAGGACCCACTGACAGATTTACTGCTTGCCATGGAGCTGCTGCTGTATGATGGAAATGGCAGGTGTAGTCGGCTACCAGGATTTCTGTCTCAAACATCTATTCCATGCACATGTGTAACTGAGAGCAGCTAGAGGTCATGGAGGGACAACTCTGTGTTTACAATGACTTATTAAGAAATGTAGTTATTTTCTCTAATCTTCCTCACAACAAGAGGCACGTCTCACTAACCAGTAGTTCTATTGCAATGTGGGGATCATAGCAAACTGACCAATTCAATACCAGGTAACAGGCACTGAAAGAGAGAGAGAATAGATTACTTCAAAAAGAAGTGTATATATACATATATTGCTTATAAAAAAATCTACTGCTAACACCTAATGAAAATGTGAACATAAATATTTTAAAGCAAGTTACAGGAAAATCAAAGAGGACCAATACCATTCAACAGTTGAAAAATATGATACGGGTTACCAAGTCAGGTCCAAGACAAATCCTAGATCCATATGACCCCAGACACTGAGGATATTGGAAATTTGAACCTGGGTTTGGATTTTAATTTTGTGGCTAGAGGCCATCACTGAATAATGTTAATTGAAAGTGCTTCTTAAAATTGAGGTGCAAATCAGTTACCACATCTCATCAATAAAGCTGGTCAAAATTCAATAATTACACATAAGAGCGGTTTTTCTGAAATTATTTTTGGTTTTGCTCTGAGAGGCTTGTAACAGAGTTTCACTTAGTTTCAGGTATGACCAAAACAAAAAAAACTCAGGATCTGATCCTGTAAACACTTGGGCATGTGTTTGACTTTGAAACCGAGCTCTTAGGTCCTCTGATATGAAAGAGACTGGTCTCAAAGCATATAGTTAAGAATCAGTGTAAGTCTTTGCAAGATTGAAGCCTCAGTTGAGTCTTAAGTTTCACCTTATTTAGTGTCAAAATAATAATAATAAAAAATCGGAATTCTGCATGATTTCAATGTGAAACCATGAATTAGCTCATTCAGGTTAATTTAAAATTTGGAACTGGATCCTGACCCTTGAAGTTTGGAGGTGTGCAGACCAGAATGGTTGGACCTGCAAATAAATGCACAATATTAGCGATCTTTAGCAATATGACTGAGATCCTCCACAATTCTTAAATAAACAAAGGAATCCTTTCATGTATATTAACAAGTTGTTGCTCCAGAAGAGATAAGAAAGGTAAAATACCTTCTGTGGATTTATTACAAGAATGCACCAAAGGACAAAGACGGAGAGATATTTAAACTGTGAAAACCTAGGGCCCAACTCTTTTCTCACATCTGTTTTACACTAGTGTAATTTCATTGATTTCAGTGGAGTTACTCCTGTAATAGGAGCAGACTCATACCTTTGGCTTTTCATTTCATATTTTCATTGAAAGTTATTTATATTATTATCCACTCTAATTTAATATACAAGCTGCAGATTTGGTATCCATGCAGTGGTCCATTACCAAAAGAAAAAGGTCATTCAGGTTTGTTTGAATCGCTTTCTGTCTGTCTGCTCACTGCTCTTTCTAAACAACCACTGGTGCAGCTGCAGAGAAATGGTTGCCTGCAGTGTGTACATGCCCTAAGCAGGTACCTCATGTTTTGCTTTGAGGTGCCTGGCAAACGTATTTGGTTTTCTCTTGCTGCCATAGCCATACTATTATTTCAATAAGGTGGAATAGGCCATAATTTATTTCATGAAACTCTTTCCCAATAAATGTGTTCATATTGTAGCTCCTTTGGCAGCAAAGTCCAAAATTACATTTGCTGATGAAGGTAGGTATCCATGCTACACTTTCCAGATCTCATAGCACAGCATTATGATGGTGAGCATGAGCTAGCAACTTAAATGGCTTAAGTGTGCCAGGTGACTTCATGATTCTCCTTCAGTGGCTAATTACCCTGAAGAATTATTGCCCACTCCCTTCTTTTTATCTCCTGCTGAGACCACGGAAACGTGCATCTCAGCATAGTTGTGATTCCTAAAATGACTGGCAATGTTGGGAATAAAGCCATCGCCTTAGAGACGCCAAGCTGTAAATCTGATTAGCACTCTTGCAAGTTGAGTCACTGGATTGGGTATGTTTTTAAATATCACATTATCTGGTTTCCCAGTTCTGTGGGCTCGGGAAATGGAAGAAAAGCAGCTTTCATTTATGTGTATAATGCCTTAGCAATCACCAACAAAAGATGAAAGTTTGTAGTACAACAGCAGTACAGTGGGTACAAGCAAAGTGTGAGAAGCCTGATGTCTTGCTATATCTTTTAATCAAACTAGCAGAACAGAACCAATCCAAAGAATACTGCTGTTGTATGTATAGGAGGTAGCACATGCTACTACATATAACAGCCAAGTCATCTGGACATTTCCCCTCTCCTTTTCTTATTTTCCCTCACACCCCACTCTCAAAAAAGGAACATCTATTGAGGAAAACAAGTTTATCACATTTGTTCTTTCCATGAATGATGAACAAGAACACAATACCCGCCTTTCTTTAGGCTATTTAAATGAAGGTCAAACATTCTTTACACATTCCCTCCACAGAATATATGTATTTGTACTACACATCTTTCTGTCGTATATTAAATGTTTGATTTTCAACAGCAGCTGCTTAAAAAGAATGCAATGCAACTGTACTAACAACATTACAATATCAAATTCAAGCGTTTTTACTGTTAATAGCTTACAAAGCAGTTTCCAGGAAATATATTTAGTAAGTGGATTGTTTTGTGACTGATTTGAGATCTAAATCTTGGTGAAAAGTGACAGAAAGTGTAGAATAAGAGGGCATTCATGGTGAATTTGGACTTGATAGTTAAACCTCTGTTTTTCAGACAATACAAAGGGTCAGCATATGTTGAACTAGATATGAAAGTCTGAATATCAGGTGAACAGAGGGGTTAATTCAACTGATTTTCTATCCAGGGGCAATAAGGAAGAGTTCTTTTCCAACCAAATCTAATCTTAGGGAATTGCACCAATGAGAATTTTCTGACTAGGCTCTGAAACAAAATGAGTTATTACTTCTTGTCTGACAGTAGTGCCTACAGGCCCCAACCAATATCAGGAGCCAATTGCACTCTGAAAACACATTGTAAGAGTCAGTCTCAGCCACAAAGAGATTCTAGACAAGAGATTGAAAGGGAAGGGAAAAAGAGGCACAGAAATCTTGAAATGACAGTCATCAATGGCAGAGTAAGGCATGGAACATAGGTCTTTTGAATGACAATCCAGGGCTCTATCTACTGTGCCAGACCCATTCTCCTCTCACTATGTTGTAACCAAAGCCACCATTCAATGCTATATGAGCATTTATAAGAATGTACTGTATTGTATGTAATGCAAAGTGAGCGAGAGATTTATGGATGCTTATGGATTTGAGTTTTAGAGAATTATTTTACACTCCATCTGAGCATTTGTTATCCACTGCAATGAAAGAAAGAACTGTATCCCAGCAGGCAGCTGACTCTCCAGGAAATGTCTGTACCTATTGTGGGCAGATCTGTGGTTCCAGGATTGGACTTCGCAGTCTTGTCAGGACTCATATGTAAATCTTTGGTAGAGATCATACTCAAATTGAGGGATTGCCGATGATGATGTTATTCACATTGGCAATTGCAGAATGGTTTCTGAGTGGAGGGTTGGGGTGGGGGAAGAATCTCTATTCCTTTTGCGTATTCTGGCAACATAAAAAATTCATGAGGTACGAGCTATTTTCCACCATTGTAATAAAGGTGCGGCGCATAAGAGTGCTAGAAAAAGACTGATCTTTATTTTTGAGTTCCAGTCACAGAGCATGGATCAGGGTAACAAAGGTTAGCCCTAGTGCCAATAAAAATATTCTGAATGTACAAAATTTCAACCAAAAAACTATGGGGAAAATAACAAAATGTTTTACAAAAATTCTTGGCCATTTTCAAACAGCTCAACTTCTACCCTGCCATATTGCAGAGGTCAGTAACTACTGACTCCAGTGATTGCAGTTGAATCTATGAAATGTGGCCTGAATTAAATCTTAACATTACAATTTAGCATAACAGAGCTTAAGGTCGGTAGGGACCACCAGATCATCTAGACTGATCTCCTGTCTATCACAGGCCACAAATAGTAGCAATGGCAGGGAAATGATTAACTGAGATACACCCAGATAAGGAAGGTGAACCCTTCCCTAAAATAACTGCCAATTGGACCTGGGAAGGAGGGGGGCAGTATTTCTTCCCAATCCCATATATGACGATCAATTAAGCCATGAGCATGTAAACAAGAACCAGACAGCCAAGCAACAGAGAGAGAATACATGGTGCCACCTCAGAGATCTGGCCCTTCCCATCTAATGTACTATTTCCAGCCATGGCCATCCCTGATGCTTCAGAGAAAGGAGATTAAAAAAAATTCCCAGAATACACTCTCAGTGTGTGTATGTGTGTGTGTGTGTGTGGTGGTGGTGGGGGGGGAGGATTCCCTTCCTGATCCCTTCAGGTGACTGGCTGAAAGCTCGAAGCATGAGCTTTTAGGAATATAAGACATAAACCTGAAGTGAATCCCAGAGCTGCTGAGCCTTGCCTCCTACAATCACAAGCAACCCCATTTTACAATCTCACTCATACATTTGTCCAGCTTTCTTTTAAAACTAATTAAGATGTTTGCCACCACAACTACTATTGGGAGCCTATTACAGAATCTTACTCCTCTGATGGTTAGAAACCTCTCTCTAATTTCTAGCCTAAATTTGTCATGGCCGTTGCAAAACTAACTGTTTATCCATTTATTCATGTGTCAACATTGTCCTTTAGCTTAAACAGTCTTCAGCCTCCCTGGTGTTTTATACTCCCACCCTCCCCGCCAATGTATTTATAGGACAATTGTATCTTCTCCCAACCTTCTTTCTGCAAGACTAAACAAGCCAAGCTCTTCCAATCTCCCCATAGAAGATAGGCCCTCTATTCCCAATCATCCCATTAGCTCTTCTCTGCATCTGTACCAGTTTAAATTCTTCTTTCTTGAATGTGGGTGACCGTTGATGATATTCCATATGAGATCTTGTACCTTGTACAATGTCATTAATACTTGTTTGTCTCCACTGGAAATGCCTTGCCCTAATATATCCTAGAGTTCATTTGCCTTTTTCACAGCTATATCACATTGTGCTAAAAGTTATCTTGTGATTGACCCAAATACCCAAGTCTCTCCCCTCCTTTGTCACTTCTAACTGATGAACCCCCAGTCTGTAGAAGAAATTTTTGTTTTTAGACTCTAAGCACATGACCTTGTACTTTGTACTATTGAATTTCATCTCATTTCTCTCACTCCAGTCTTCAAGTCTCTCACTTCCATTCTGAAATTGTGACAGCTTTTATGACACTGTCAATATAAAGCATAAAAAATTCACTGAAATTTTGTTTCAATATTTAGAGGATTTTTTTATATTATGTTAATATAAATGGAGAACGATTATCTCACCTCAGATTTGCGGACAACATCGTACTAATTGCCAAAAGCACCAACCAACTGCAGAGCATGCTACGAAGACTTGACAAGAAAAGCAGTCAGGTCAGTCTGAAAATGAACCGTTGCAAAACTAAATACACGTGATCAGATGTCTTAAGAAAAGCCAGAATAACGGTAACAAGAGAAGAAATTGAAGAAGTGGAATGGTACATATATTTGGGCCAAGAAGTTAATATGTGCCAAGACATGAACAGAGAACTCTTGCAAAGGATAGGGGTAGGATGGTGTGCGTTTAATTCCATCAAGGACATCCTCAAAGGAAAAATCGACAAGTCCACACATACAAATATCTTCAATTCAACAGTGCTGCCAGCCATGCTGTATGGCAATGAAATGTGGGCACTGATGAAGATAGAATACCGGCTGTTGGTAGCTGAAAGGGCAATGGAACAAGCTATGCTGGGAATTTCCCTTCTGTACCGTATCCCAAATGAAATGATTAGAGAATGCAGCGGCGTGAAAGATATTGTCGTGGAAAGCAGATATAATAAGATACGATGGGTGGGCCATGTAGCACGGTTCACTGACAATAGGTGGACTGCAATCACCACAAAGTGGTACCCGTGAGAACAGAAAAGACCACCTGGTCAGCCTCCAAGAAGGTGGGAAGATGACATTGTTAAACGTTTCGGATGAAAGTGGAGAAGAAAGGCAAGAATGCGAGAAGAATGGTGGATGTGTTGTGATTGGCGGAGTCTTAACGACAGTTGAAGACCAATCGATCCAGGTGATTTAGAGGATAATTTAAGGATACTTTCCATTTATACAATGCTAACTCTCTCCTGAGCTAAATAATCATTGAGGCCATAGCGAAGGTGTGGTTACAGTAGCAAGTTAACAGCAAGTTGCTATTTTTAGACTGCAACGTCTAGTCACATATTTTTGATCTCATGGAGATAAAAACAACAATTATTGATTTTAAGGCCAGAAGGGACCATTGTGATCATCTTACTCTGACCTCCTGCATAACACAGATCATAGCATTTCATCCAGTGATTCCACCAGAGTGTCCAATAAGTTGTGTTTGAACTAAATCATATTTTTAGAAATGTAATTTGTTGTATACATTTTTAAATAGAAGAAAAGGTGAAACAGTAGCTGAACAGACCAAGCAGCTGACGAGGCCATGTGTGCTGTGAGAATATAGAGGGTGAATTCTGAGGGGACCAGTAAAATGAAAATGGACAAGTACAGAGCCATAGGAACTAACAGACTAAAAAAGGACAGTTCTTTAACAGTTGCCTAAACTAAATGAATCAGAGGAAGCCAAAATAATATTATAGGCTAAAAATTTTGGGCTGGATTCTCTGCTCAGTGAATCAACGACAAAGTTCCGACTGATGTCAATGATGGAAGTCAGGCCCTAGGCAACTAGCTAACTGCCATACTATATCCTAGGATAATTAATTTCTTACCACAGATGGTAATTTGTTTACTCTCTGAAGCATAAGGAATGATAAATTAGGCAGATAGGAAGGAGGATTATAGCAGTCTGGGAAGAAATTAGATGAAAAATCATAGTGCTGGAGGAGTGACTTAGGGTATAAGCAGAGATATATCCAATCTACAGGCACTTGTACTCACATAGGGCCTGATTCAGAAAAATACTTAAGCACGTGCACTGAAGTCAATGGAACTCAAGCACATGCTTATGTGCCTTGCTGAGTTGGGGCCTTATTCCCCAGGACTCTTATTGACTACAGCTAATTGATATCTGCTATTTTCCAGCCCAGTTAGGGAGATTTTGCCCATCCAACAGTAGGAAGTTGAAGAATAAGTAATGTCCAAGTATCAAGTAAGAACTGAGAAAAGCACAATGCTCAAAGAAGGTTTCCAAAAGCTTATTTTTTGGCCTTAGTGTCAGAATCAGCATACACAGAACTGATAGCTAGAGAGTCACATTTTTACTCACTATAGCTACAAATATGCAAGTTTAATAAAATTCTCCTCGACTTCCTCCTCCTTCCATATTTTATCACTGTAATGCCCAGAGGCCCCCATCAGGATCAGGGCTCCACTGTGCTAAATGGTATACAAACACATATAAATATGCTGTTTCTGTCCCAAAAAGATTACAAGATAAGGCTCTGAAGTCAATGGGACTACTAATGTGAATAGAGTTAAGCACATGTAAGTGTTTGAAGGATCAGAACCTAAGACCATGCAATCTTCTGATATAGTTTTCAGAAGCTATTTGGATTTTTACTTTCTTGTTATTTCCATTTGACGGTTGTTCCTAGACCAGCCTTTACTGCTTTGACCTGAACTTTGTGCTCCTAGGAACGAATATACAATACACACTTTTCAACGAAAAAGAAAACTTTTAGCATTAACCAAAAGTTATCTTAGTTGGTGAAAAAATACTTTCTTCAGAGAGTACTGGCATGTTATAGAAAGTTGTATGTTGCTAGTAAACTAAAAATAAAAGAGGGATGGGGAAAGCCAAAGAAAAATCAAGCCTCTTAAGACCAATATATAATTGTAATGAAGCGTTGGCAGCAATTTGGCATTACTTTCCCATCTGGGAATAGAAGGTCACAGGGTCTAATTGTGCTGCAGTGAGGGAAAGGAAAACATTTGCAGTGTGTGGATGTGTTTGGAACTGTCTTACAAATAGAGCTAGGGAATTAAAAAAAAAATCAATCAGTGAAACAATAGAGAAATGAAGCAGGATATTGTCTGTGAAGGTCTGAGGCAAACTGCCAAACTTTTGGAGATGGGTGCAAAGGTACTTTTAAAAAAAAGCGAATACAGTGCTAGTGAAAGATGGCAGATGGACATAGGGTGACCAGACAGCAAATGTGAAAAACTGGGACAGTGGGTGGGGGGTACTAGGAACCTATATAAGAAAAAGACCCCAAAATCGGGACTGTCCCTATAAAATCGGGACATATGGTCACCCTAGAAGGATAATCCTTGATGCTGAGGTCAGAGCTGTGCAAATGATTTGGATAGATACCTGACTCCCCTGAAACCAAGATGGGTTCATGTTCTTGGTTTTGCAGACGAGGGCTGATGGTAACTATGCAATCAGCTGCCAGAAGCCCTATTTGTTAACAGTAGACACTTCAGTGGGAGAGGAGACTTTTCCCCTACTTCTGAAGATCTTTCGGAATCACCAGAAATGGCAACTGCACCTCTAAGCTCTCAGAAGGCCAGAGGTACCTGCCCTCACAATCAGAGCGGTGAGACCTGTAAAACAGCACTACAACTGCTCAGTAACTAACTAGAGATGGGTAGAGCAACATAATCCCTAATGCTGAGTACGCAGACCTGAATATCCTTATACTGGAAGCCCCACTCCTGACAACTGCTGAAAATTTCTTGGGTGAAGTTCACAGTTTCTACATAGACCCAGCACAGCAACAATACAGAGCAGGTTCCACTACAAAAAGAAAAGTGAAAGCTGTTAGCATTCTTACTAAATTGAAAGTATATAATGTGCAAATTCATTCTTTTATCTTTAAATGGCAGTATCAGACAAGAAAAAAAAAACAACCACTAGAGAACATTTTGTATCTAGAAGAATGTGCTTCATTTTAAAGGTTGCCTTTGCTATTATAGTCTAAAGCATTTCCTTTCTAACCTTCTATTTTCTATAAAGATGGGCCTGAAACTCAGATTTTGTATTTAGACCTAAATTTTTGCAAATCTTAGTATTGCTGCATGTAGTCGTCTGATCAGAGTACTTGACGTGCATGCAGAACTTGGCTGAAAGTGTATTTAAATATTGATTTTACATCAGGGAGTGTAGGGGAACAGGGGAAATCTATACACAACCTTTGCCAAGAACACTAAGATGCAGTCCCCATTACACAGTTATTATTATTTATTTACAGTAGTGCCCACTCTATGGTAGGTGTTTTCCAAACACTCAAAGAGGAAGAGTCCTTCTCCAAGGAGCTCACAGTCTAAGGGCTCAAGAATTGGTTAGATCGATTGGAAATGTATAGTCTCAACCTAATCTGTTCCTATTCAGCCCAGCACTGCAGATTCTAATACCAGGGAAACTCATAACTTTGCACTTACTGTGGCAAATGGCTCAGCATAGAAGTGGGAAACGTCTTTTTTGGCATAGAAATCATAGAAATGTAGTGCTGGAAGGCACCCTGAGAAGTCATTGTGTCCATCCCCCTGCACTGAGCCTAGACCAGGTATACCTACACCATCCTTGACAGGTATTTGTCTAACTTGTTCTTAAAACCCTCTAATGGTAACTCTCTTGGTAACTTATTCCAGTACTTACCTAGCTTTATAGTTACAAAGTTTTCCCTAATATCTAATCTAAATCTCCCTTGCTGCATATTAAGTCAATTACTTCTTGTTCTACCTTGAGTGGATATGGGGAATGACTGTCCTCTCTAAAACAGCTCTTAACATATTTGAAGACTTATCATGTCCCTCCCTCAATCTTTTTTCTCAAGACTAAAGATACCCAATATTTTTAACCTTTCCTTATTGGTTGGATTCGCTAAGCCTTTTGCCATTTCTGTTGCTATCCTCGAGATGCTCTCCAATTTGTCCACATTTCTCTTAAAACATGGTATTCAAAACTGGACACGATACTCCAGCTGAGGTATCACCAATGCTGAATAGAGTGGGACAATTACTTTCCATATCTTACGTCTGACACTTCTGTTAATACACCCCAGAATGATATTAGCCTTTTTCATAGCTACATTACATTATTGGCTCATATTGAATTTGTGATCCACTATAACCCCCAGAACCTTTTCAACAGTACTACTGCCTACCTAGTTGTTCCTCATTTTTTGTATTTGTGCATTTGATTTTTCCTTCTCAAGTGAAGTACTTTGTACTCGTCTTTATTGAATTTCATTGAGTTGATTTCAGGCCAATTCTCCATTTTTTCAAGGCTCTTTTGAATTCTAATCCTGTCTGCCAAAGCGCTTGCAACCACTCCCAACTTGGTGTCATCTACAAACTTTATAAGCATACTCTGAACTCCATTATCCATTATCTATTATTAATGAAAATGTTGAATAGTACCAGACCCAGGGCAGACTCATGCTGGACTACCTTAGACACTTCCTCCCAGTTTGCCCACAAATTATTGATAACCACTCTTTGGGTATGGTCTAACAATCAGTTATGCACCTTCCTTATAGTAATTTCATCTAACCCACATTTGCTTATGAGAATAGAAAGTGGGTCTGTGTCATAAACCTTACTAAAATCAAGATATATCATATTAATTGCTGTAGAACGTCTGCTAGACTGAAAACCTTTCAAAGAAGGAAATTAGTTTGGTTTGGCATGGTTTGATCTTATCAAATTCATGTTGGCTGTTATTTATTACCTTATTATCCTCTAGGTGTTGCAAACTGATTGTTTTAACAATTTGTTCCAGTATCTCTCCAGGTATCAAAGTCGGGTTAAATTGTCTATAACTCCCTGGGTCCTCTTTGTTCCTCTTTTTAAAGAGAGGTATATTTTTGCCCTTCTCCAGTCTTCTGGGACCTCACCCATCCTTCATGAGTTCTTGAAGATAATTGTATATCAGGACAAGGATACCCATTCTCAAAATGCCCTCAAAATGGGACTGCTAGAGTTGGAAACAGCAAGGAAGAAACACAATCAGTTGCTTTATTAATCTGGGCACCAATCTTCAGCCAGTGCAGGCCATATCACTCCTACCCCTTCACTCTTCTCTAGAGGTATTTTATTAAGATCCCTTAGATTGGGAAAATATTTCTAACAACAGCATACCAGCATGGTTAATGTAAATGGAAGAGCAGTCTCCCACCACTTTTCAAAGTGCACCAGAACCTGATATATAGGGGGAATAAGTGAAATCAGAATAGAATTCTAAAATATTTAAACTGAGATTATGCTTTTATGGCTTGATCGTCTTCCCAATAAAATCAATGAGAGCTTTGCCATTGACGTCAATTGAAGAAGGATCAGGCCCTTAAATTATATAGTAAAATGTTCTCCATTCCTTTCTGGTTTAATGTCTATATAGACGTAGTCTGAAGTAGGATGAAAGTGTCAGTTTTTACATTTAAGGATTTGTGCTTTATGAGGCTTGATATGTTAATGCTTCCTCTGGGGCTATTCTGGATGAGTGCATTGCACAGGTGGCCTCCTGCAATTTATAGACACAATAATTGAACAGGAGAAATAAGAGACAAGAGCATTTACAGCACATGGGATGCAGCTGGTTTAACCACTTTAACAGCAGGCATAACTTTTATATGACAGAGTCACTTTCTAAACACACGGGAAGAGGACTTTTTTTCTGAGAACCCCATGCACTTCTTTTTGCAATCGCATTCTCTGCTGCACATACCAGCACATTCTCAGAGAGTCACTTTGTCAAACTCTTAAATGAGCAACTTAATCTACTATAATTTATATCACTAAGGAACTCTTCTAAAACGAACATCTGTTAAATGTAGTCAACTCGAGAAATGCCTAAAACCGAACAGTCACATACCAAAAAATATTAAAGCTAGAGAACTGATGACAATGTAAAAAACAAAACAACTGGCTATTACAGTTCCTATTAAGTAAAATCAATGTAAAATAACAGTATTTTTACTGTCCTAACAGCTGTTTACATAGTTAACCTGTTTCTGTTGTTTTTTGGTTATGTTTTTTTTTTGCTTCTCCAGTGATGCTTATGCTTTCTGCTGAATGGCTTGACCTATGAGTGGTATGCTGAGGAAACTGAGGAGAGCAGCTGGTCTGGAACCACAGCTATTTGTCTTTATGAAAAGTAAAATTTTAATAAATTGATGGCAACTGAATACCATTTGTTACAGAATCTAGTAGGAATACTTTTAAACTTAGAGAGGATAGTGAAAGTGAACAGAGGGATTGGATTCTTTTTGAAAAGGAAAAATCCAAATGTATCTCAATCCCTACATGAAATTAAAAAAAGAGAAAGAAAAATGTGTCTTGAATATAATGAAATACAGTAATTCAATGAGAAAACTCTCATCCTGCTAATCTTATGGCAAAGGCTCTGATCCTGCAAGCCTTACTCATATCGTATGTAGATTACATGTATGAGTAAGGATTAGAGGACACAGGAAATACAGTTCCCTATTTGAATGGTGGGAAAAGACTTTTAAAGTTATTGCATTGCAAGTTCTGAACCTATATATATATATATACACACACATTTGCCTCCGTTGAAAGGTTTTCTGCCTTCTTCATGCATGCCATTAATGAGCGGCATTTCCTGTGTCTTGAACTACATCATAAGATGTGATTTCTAGCTGGGGAAATTTAGAAATGTGGAAACTGTTAATGAGCATCATGCAGAGCTATGAAACTATGAAAACACTGACAGTTTATTTCTAACAACTGTTTAGTTTAACACATTTTGATTATATGCTGCATCACTGCCAGTTTTATGCCCTATTCACTGTTTCCTGTACTGTGCATTGTTGTTACGTATTAAATATCACTGTATACTGGTGCTAAGAGATTCTAACTAATCATGTAGTTTTCCTTTAATAAATTGTATTTTAGCAACATTAAGGATGCTAGGGCCCTTTCTGATGCAATGGAAATTTTATTTTGAGAAAAAAATCTGTTTTTTTAAATTTGAGTTGAATTTTGCTCCAATTTATCCCAGCATCACTCTAGACTAAAGGCTCAGTTCTGCCAGGTGCTGAGCACTCTGATCTTGAGACAACAGAGTGCATACATGTCTGCTTAACTTTAAGCACCTGGATACTGCCCCTAACTTCAGCGGGAATACTTTGCTGAATTGGGGTCAGAGTTCTCAGCATCTAGCAGGACTAAGCCCTAAATCCACTAAAGTTTGATTTACTTCAGATTTACACCGGGGTAGATGAGACTCAGTTTTGGCCCTTTGCCTCTAATTGTTTCCCAGTTATGGTTGAGGGCTGAGTTTGACAAGCACCTTTTGGCTCTGTTCTAAATTGCAATAAATGAAATACCATCTATGGATTCTTGTCCTCAACTTATATAAGGACTGAAAGACTGGGCCCACACAGACTGAATCATCTCCTGCCTTTTGCCTTGATTCATCAAGGAAATTAAGCATATGTGTAGCTTTAAAAATGTGAGCAGTCCTATTCAAATCATTGGGGCTACTCATGTCCTTGAGATTAGACACATGTTTAAATACTTTGTGGAATCGGGGCTGTAGAGAGGAAGTTGAATTTAGTCTGAAAAGGGATGAAATTAATGCAAGCCAGCCAGGGATGTGTCTGCTGTGCACTATAAATGAGCAGAGGTAGCTTTTCATGAACTTCTATATGTATGTCAACATAATTAATTGGGGGGTTCCTCCACTATCCCCTTTCCTCTTTTGTTACCCTCTTTCCCCACTCCCCATGCTCAAAGACTTGATGTTGTGGCAATCTTCCTCCACACCAGAAGGAACGAATATTGCTCCTTCCAAAGTACATCTAGGCTTTGTCACAGGAGGTCACTCAAAAACTATACATCAAGTTCCCCCTTTCTAAGTGGAAAGGAAAAGTTGTGGAGAATACTTCTGTGAAAAATATAAAGAACAATTCAGAGCAGAGACCCCCATCCTAGTCACTTCAAGGACAGAAATCATCAGGGCCGGCTCTAGGCACCAGCGCTCCAAGCATGTGCTCGGGATGGCACTTCCCAAGAGGTGGCACTCCGGCACCCTTTTTTTTTTTTTTTTTTTTGCTTGGGGCGCAAAAAACTGGGAGCCGGCCCTGAGCGGAGGTGGGCTGCAGCAGTGGGGAGTGCAGGGAGGGCCGCAGGAAGTAACCCGAGGGGGAGGGCAGAGGAAACACTCCCCTCCAGATCACCTCCGCTCCACTGCTGCCTGCTCCCCCAAGCGTGCCGTCGCTTTGCTTCTCCTCCCTCCCTCCCAGGCAAACCTGAGAAGGAGGGGTAGGAGGGGAAATGCAGTGCTCCTGGGGGAGGAGGCAGGGCCGGAGATTTGGGGAAGGGGCAGAGTTGGGGCGGAGCCAGGGGGCACAGGAACATTTTTTTGCTTGGGGCAGCAAAAAACTTGGAGCTGGCCCTGCAAATCATCCAGGAAAGCGGTATTGTAAAGAATTGGCTAATGTATATGTGGTACTCTGCTTTCTCTTCAGTTCGTATAAATCTTTTGCCTTCTGCAAGGTGGAATCAGAAATGTTCAGTTGTGTGTCATCAGCTCTATATTGCTAAAACTGTGTAGATTCTGCTCTAGCACAATTGGTAGGACGCTGGACTTTTGAAGCAGCAATATTTGACTTATATCACCCCTGATACTGTGAAGTTCTGAGTGGTCATGATGTGTAGCCTAATGGCAACAATTAAGTCGTGTGTGGCCAGTAGATTGGTGACAGTGTATGATTATGATTTGTTTCTCTGACAAGAAAACCAGGTGATATCCTGGATTGAGCTGCTTATTTTTGGTTTTATAGCTAAATGCACAGCAAAGTACAGTAGAAACTATAAACTTTGTTGTTCTGTTTTATAAGCAGCTTGTAACTGAACTGGAAGTTTGTTGTGATATTGGGAAAGGTGGGAGAGGTCTATTTTTAGAATTAAAAGAATACCGAGAGCCAGAGGGGAATATTGGCCTTAACTCAGCGTCACCCAAGGGCTCTGTGAAATTCAGAATCATGGGCATTTGACAGCATATTTATGGCAGTAGGTTTTCAGATGAAGACATTTTTAGTGCAGACTATGTTAAATATGGAACAGGAGTGAAGTTTTCCATTGTTGAGAGTAGCCTGAACTGCAGAGAGCCTCCGTGCAGCAAAATGGTGATTACTTTTAATACCTTAGGTACTCTGGGTGAAACTCTGGCCTTATTGAAGTCAATGGAAGCTTTGTCAGAATTTCACTGTAGTGCTATATATTTACTATCAAATATCTTATGTACAGATATGGTGAATTTTCAGAACAATTATCTGAGAAACACGTGTCACTGTTTCAGTATCTTCATTAACCATTAATGGTGCTGATATGTCTCAGTTGGCTCTGCCATTTTACTGAGACTTCCCAGTGGGATGTCTAGTTGAGAGACATATTTTATGACAGGAAGCCCAAATCCACCGAAATGCTTGAGAAAAACAGGAGAATGCCAAAGCTGTTGCAAGGTAATTTGTGTTATTTTAATTCTCCAGTTAAAATAATGATGATTTAGGCCTTTATTCAACAAGATCCTTAAGCAGGTTCATAACTTTAAGCTCATAACATTGCCGGGGCTACTGAAATGTGTAAATTCAGGCAGTGGAATTTGCTTAAATTTGCATTTGCTGAATATGTGTAATAATTATGTACATTTATATAAACTGCAACAAAACTTACAACTTCAAGTTTCCTGCCTCTCTCATGCTTTAATATGCTGCGTTTCACTTGCTTCACAGGAGCAGCCCCAGGCTTTTCATTGCCCTAGGCAAATTGGAAACACATCGCATCCAGAGCTGGCAATTGTCTCTACAACAGACAGTCACTAAGCCTTAATTTTTTTTTGTTGCCCCTGGCATCTGCCTTTCTTGACTATATGTACGAGCCAGGCCTATTTCTCCACCTCACACTACAGACAAACAAGATGGCTGCTTCCTGATTAGTTATTAATTTTTTGTTACATGCACAAAGTTTTAAACAAAGTCTAGCTTATTTAGAATTATATGTGATATTTAACATTACATTGTAGTTTTCCTTTAAGACTATAAATGAGTTCACCAGAGCAGGAACTGCACGGAGGCTCTGCAGTTCAGGCTACTCTCAACAATGGAAAATTTCTCTCCTGTTCCATATTTAACATAGTCTGCACTAAAAATGTCTTCATCTGAAAGCCTGCTGCCATAAATATGCTGTCACATGCCCATGATTCTGAATTTCACAGAGCCCTTGTGTGACGCTGAGTTTAGGCCAATATTCCCCTCTGGCTCTAGGTGTTCTTTTAATTCTAAAAATAGACCTCTCCCACTTTTCCCAGTATCACAGCAAACTTCCAGTTCTGTTAAATGCCGCTTATAGAGCAGAGAGGGAGTAAGTAAGTTGCCACATCTCTGTCCGTCACATCCCCGTGCAAGAAAGCACACTAAAATTCTGGTTTGCTCATTGATTACCAAAATACTTTCTTGATGACTTGTTAATTTGATAGGCCAAGCAATTTATTAGGTGTTTCCTGTGTTTTTTAACTGCAGTCTGCATTGCAAGGAAACAAGTAGTGTCTGTGGCATGGAAGATGAGTCTGTGTCTGATGAGAGCCATGTGTACCAAACTCCCATTTTTCATAAGTGCTGTCATTTTACAGATGTATGACCCTCTTCTCCTGGTTACAGAGGAGGGGGGCTGGGGGAAGATAATGTACAGGGTTCAGCAGAGAAACCCTTGTAGGCAGATACACAAATCATGTCATGCAAACCAGAACAGGCTAAAGGAACATCACATCTCTTTGCAGAAGACAATAACAGATAGGACAGAGAAAGATGGAGTCTAAGATGATTAGGAAAACAGGAATGGTTAATGGATAACAGCAACGTGGCGCCAAGCAGTTCATTCCATGTCATAAAGATATGAGGCAACACAAACAGAGAGCAGGTAAAAGGTCTTTGAAATTCATCCAATCAATGCAGATGCAGAATTTTGCTTCCAGCATATTTGACAGAGAATATTATAGACTGTGGAAAAGTTAATTTTTTTCAAATTAAGCCTTTTGTTTTCTTAGTGTTTCTTATTCTCTGTTGCAGTATATCATTTCAATTTGGAATTTATTTTTTTAAAAATGCGCCTCTCTGTGATTTTAAGCACTTGCTTTTTCTTTGAAGACCTGGGTTCACATGCATCTCAGGGCAGTCATTCCTCTCTTACATTAGGTCAGTAAGTTTGGGAAGCAGTTTAATTCACATGGGAGTAAAGTCCCCACCCCTAATGCCCCAATGAGATTCCTGTTGCACTCCCTCCACTCCCACACTTGATTGGCTCACATTAAAAGGTGAATTCAGCAAGGGCTGAGCTCTGATAAGCCAATCTAACCAGGATGTTGCTTAGAACTCCCTATTATACATAGGATAAAAGAAGACACATATTTCCTCCCTCCTTCTCAGATTTAGGATTTGACTGACTTCAGAGTCCACTCTGAACTAGAAACTAGATATTATTTCTTAGAACACTTTCTATTTAGAATCTGTTCGAAAAATAAAATGAAATTGTTACATTTGGATTTTGTATACAGCAGCAGGCATAGTACATCAGCAATTAATTTAATTGTGCCTTGACTTTCTAGGCACAATTACAAAGTCACTACCTGACAATGCAACCTTTCAGGTATGAGGCATCCAGTCTGCTTACATGCAAAACTGTTTAGGAACAGATTGTGGCTGGCTCTGCATGAATGTGCAAGGAGAGGGTACACAGTGGGTACGATCATACTACATCTCGGAGTGAGTATCCCAGCCCGGGTCCACAGATGTGTGCAAACGAGGCTCATGCTAGTGTGCTAAAAATAGTTGTGTAGAAGTTGCTTTGACATTATGGCTCGGGCTGGAGTTTGGGCTGTCAAGCCCACAGCCCACCCCCAGATCCCGATCCTGAGCCTAGAAATATACAAATTCTCTCATCTTTCCTAAAGATATTACAAAATAGAAACAGCCAGTGGAAAAATGCTGCGACTGTTTGTCCTTTCTCAAGCAAAGGTTTCATTTACTTCAATGGAAATTTTTGCCTCAATAAAGGAATGCAGGACTTTCCACTATAAACAGAGGTTCCCTGGAACTGCAGTCTGCACACAGTGAACCTTTCAGCCTTTTCATTCTAATTCACCATGAACAGAGCTTTAGTGTATCTAAGTTAATGGTAAACGCAGGCTTTACTCCCAATCCTATTCCTGCTGAAGTAAATGGCAAAACTCCCAATGACTTCAATGGGAGAAGGAACACATCCTATATATTGTAAAGATTGAACAGGGAATACTCAATATTCTGGCTTCTCTAACTAAAAAGGTGCATCTCTGGTTTTGGGAAAGGAGAAGGAAAAAATAAACACATTTTGTAGTCTGTTGTGGAAAAAAAAAAAGGTAGACCAGCACAGATGATAATGCATGAACAGGGAGAATCTGATATCAATAAAATCAATTTTATATACTCATCCCACGACAAAACTCAATAAATGTAATGTTTTCCAACAAAACCCCAACCATTAAATGACAATGGTTAAGTAGTTTCATTTGTCCCAATCAATTCCGTACGAAAGCTAAATAAATCAAAATAAGTAACATCTATCCTATTATATAATAAAAAATGTTAATTATTGCTGAGTTAAGACTACAGTTAAACAGAAAATGATGTGACTTGCTAGATAACAAAAGTAGGAAAACATAGTGCTAAATCTCTGTGTGCTGTGATTACCTCATACTTGATAGCACTATCCAAGATGCCATTGTTTATTTTTTAGATAAATGTCCTAATCAATGGATACATAAAGACAAAACAAGAGTAACTAACAAAAGTGTATTTGCCTCCCATATTGGTACGTATCTATTGAAAGCAAACAGGGGTCTCATCAGCAAAAGCCACTTTGAGTCTAGTTTGCGGTTCTTTTTGATTAATAGGTTTTGAAAACATCATGTTTGGGATATGGTAAATATACAGGCATTTGCTTAGCTGAAAGATAAGGGACTATAAAGTCAGCTGAGATATGACACAGCAAACAAAAACTAGAATAGTGCACTCAAAGTTGCAAGTCACCTTCCTTCAAGACTATAAAGAAGAAATGTGTCCAGCATTGTACAAAGAGTTGGGGAGAGGGAGTCTCTTTCACACACATTTAATCAATTACATCTTGTTGCAGTGAATTCTAAGAATGTTATATCTCTCTGCCATTAGTTCAGTTCCATTTCTGTATTTAAAAGGGGTCTTGATGTAAGGGGTCCAATTCCAATCAAGACTGGGCCCTCATTGTGCTAGGTGTTATACAAATATATAAATAGTTGTGGGTTGTAATGCTCTGACAGCAATTCTATGACCTAGTTGATAGAATACACAGTTGATTTTCAGTCTTCTGTTAAAATAAGAGCGCCATTCTACACTATCGTACTGGATATTGGGGCAGATAAACATCTTGGCCCCAGTGAAGTCAATGGGAGTTTTGTCATTGGCTTCACTGGAGTCAGGATTTCACCCCTTGCATCTAGTAGGGCTGCTAACAGCTGAGAATTGCATGTGTAAATTCTATCGGCTGTGTTTGTAGGTTTGACATGTACAAACAGGTGGACACACAAGATCAGGCCCAAAATGTTCATTTTCTGTTCAGCTGTACTCTATTATTTAATACTCAGTCTTTCAAGTTCTGAAAAGTAATGAGGGAAGTGTTTAGCTGGTGGTTAGAACAGGGAAGTGGTGGGAGTCAGGACTCCTGGGCTGTCTTCCATTGACTCACTCTGTGTCCTGGCGCTCTTTAACTACTTGTGCCACATAGAATCCTATCTGCAAAGAAGACGCTAAAATGTCTCTTTCACACAGTTGCTGTGAGGCTTAATTAATATTTCTGAGGAGCTTTGAAAGCCTTGAATGAAAGTTGCTACAGTGTAAATGCACACAATTATTAAGATTTTGGGAGACCTTAACAAAGGTAACACACTGCATTAGGGATCCTTTTGATGAGCAAGCACTGAAACTAATGAATGGAACTATCAGGATCATATCAAAAGAGACTTTTAATTTCCTCTCTGCCACTACCACCAACTTTCTTATTTATTTTTTGGCATTACCCTTTTCCTTCCTATCTTTCCAAAGCCCCGGGCACTGGAATTTACATTTTCTTTGAATTATATTTTTAAGAAGGGGATGGGAGGGGAAGAGTGCAACAGAGATAAAAGGAACAAAAAGCTCCAGATAGCCACTAGGTTAACCAACACCTTAGAATTAGCCTGTGCTTTTGAATATTGTGTAATTTATAAACTGAAAACACATTATGCTTTGATTTTCAAACAACAGCTGATGTCACTTGCCCGTTCTAAACCTTTAAGGGACAAGGATTCTGACTGGGATGAAAAAACATACACTCGTTATTTTCAAAGTACCCTTGTGGATTGCCACAGTTTTGTGGAGGGGTGGGGGTTGAGGGAGGGAGGGAGGTCATTGGAAAGGATGCTGAATCGTAGCTTTCAGTGATACATAAAGGGGCAAAGTCCTCCCCAGTAGCAGTCCATTAAAATCATTAGAGCTGCACCAGGGATGATAGTATATAGTTTTAGTAGAAATACCAAACACAAAGATCACTGTGCAAGATAATCTGATGGGGGCACTTCTTTGAGAAGGGGGAAGATAGAGAATTTCCATTTTTGAGACCTATTATGCCTAATGGGATAAATCTTGATCTCATTTGCACCAGGGGAATGAGATCAGAACTTGTGCCAATTAGAGCTGGGCAAATAATGGATTCTTCAGACCACTGGCAAGTCAGAAAAATCTAAACAAAATTAATAATTTTGGGGTAAATTGAAAACAAACATTTCCACATTTTTGGTGAATCAAAAAAAACCCCCCACCTTGTGTTTCAATTTCTAACATTTTATACTGATTTAAAAATTAAAGGAAATTTCAAACTGAAAAGTAGTTGATAGGTTTAATTTCAAAAATGTTTTGGTTTGTTTGGAATTTTTTAAAAAACCTTTCCCCCCCTACACTGAAACAATATGGCAGAATCTATGAGTTCATGAAACATTTCTCTGTCATCAAATCTGCATTTTTTGCTGAAAAAAAAAGTTTCAGTTAAAAAAAAATTCACCTAGCTCTAGCCCTGCTGTTTAGTGATGAACAAAATTAATTCTAACCCGCAATCTAGAATTCAGTGGACTCAGGCAAGCTAGAGAGATTTCACCCAGGAACAAAAGAAAAAACAGAATATTAGAGGGATACTGATGATTAAACATCAGTCTGCATTAGAAATAAAGCCAAATGTTAAAAGGGGCATAGATTACTAGGATAATTAGCTTCTCCATCTGTGAGTGCACCAAAACAGAAGCACTAAGCATGATTTTACATGTAAGATGTAAAATAGTTATGTTCCAACTTTGAGTCAGAGCAGTGTAAGAGCCAGGCAGTACAGGGATACTGTACAATTTCAACCCTTGAATTCTACAGTGATAAGGCAGACTCCTGGGATTAACAACCCTGTCAAGGGTAACCCTCTGAAGTGCTTATTTGTTTAGAAGAAGAAGCTCATTCATCATGAAGGAGTGATAGAAATGGAAGCCCTCTGACACTATATCTGAAGTCTACCTGGATGTATGCTTTCTTGGTATTGTGGAAAGAGGGAGATAAAATTTTGCTATCTGGTTTTGAAAACAGTATTAAAATGAAATACATTACTTGTGTTCAAAATGTCAAGCTTCTATAATGTTCATTTCTTTTTCACGAAAATATTGTAAGCCCACTTGAAGGAGTATGTGCTTTATATGGACAGCAAAAGTACAACTTTACAGCATTAATCTTAAATTAAAACTTCATTCATGGGATTATTTTGATATTGTCTTCCTTTGGATTGTTAATTTGAACATATCTGATAACAAGATGATGAAATTTTCTGAGTAACTATTTTTTTAAGTAGCATAATTTAAATAAAAATAAAAACAGAATAACCATTGCACATTTGCAGACATTATATGAAAGCTTTCAGTAAACGGTCTTGTGCCGCAAAATTTGAATCGGGATCTGCACTTCCTTCACATTTTGGGGCAATCAAGTTTGAGAGCTTATTTTGGATCCATATTTACTCTATATATTACTTACTTGTAAGAAAGGGGGTCTAAGAAAGAATTCTAAGAAATGTATATTTTTTGGTAAGGAATTGGAAGCATTTTCAATAGTTGGACAGCATTATCTATAAAAGGTGAGGAAGGTAAGAACCTGCGGAGGTTTGAAAATGTGAAACAACATCAGGAGTAACAGGAGGTGATCCTCTGCTCTGCTGGTGGTCTTGGAGATACTGGACCTAATTGGATGTTAGGGAATTAAAGATATCTTGTTCTGTCATTTTGACAATGTGTCCAGTGAAATGCACTAGGGAAGCTCTTCATTTAATAATATAAAAGAACTTGTAGTGGGGACCATTAAAATATCTGCTTTTGGTGTGGGAAAATTGCCATTAACTGAGAGGCTGGGTCTGGGAGTCTTTCACATTTGCAGCAGGAAATGGTAATTTTGCTTTGTTGTGAATATGTTTTAGGGACATGTTACTCTGTGTTAAATACATTTAAAAAACCCAACAGATGTTAACAAATCGTAATATTTCTTCTCTCTTTCTTCTGCTGCACACCAAGTACTATGAATTCTATTTTTAAATGACCATCCAGGGACAAGTGCAATTCCCCCAGTGGAGGAGGTGTGTAAGTGCATAGCTCCATACACTTCAATAATAAAGAATTATGCAATATCACTGTCTTCAGCCATTTGATTAGCTGCCAATAATGTGACCCCAAGTGGTAAATCCAGGCAATTATATAGCTTTACAGCTGATGCTGGCACTGATTTTAAAAATGATAAATGATATGTATGCTGTGTGACATATCAGGTACTGTACATCTGAAATAGTCTTAATTCTTCTTGTCATTTTTGCACTGATTCTGCATGTTTTTACAGGTGATTATCTCAGATTGCTCATCGACCAGTTTCCTCAGAAAGTGCTAATTAAGATACTGAAGAGTCTCATCTAATATTTATACTTCTGGTGTTGCACTAGATCATTTTGCAGTGCATGAACAGCGTCATGAAGAAGGAATTAGAAGCAGCATAGCTTTGAGCCTCAGATAATCCTTCACTGATTAGTGAGATTCTCATCATCACCTATTCTGAATGCACTCCTCTCAGGATGTTGATAAAGCCCTTCAGTATCACAATATGGACTTCCAAGCACAGCTATAGCTTTTCTCCCCAATCAAAGTGAAACCCTCAGTTCACCTGGTTAAGCTAGCTAATCCTAAATCGGCTTTTAGATTGTCACTTAACAACTCCGAGGCACTCCAGAAGGATCCCACACAAATCCTGTGGTAAATGAGGCCTAGACTGAGTGAAAATGAACAAACAAAAAGCTCTAAAAAATGGATAGTGATTTCTTTATTTAAGATATATTTTTATTTCTTTTGGGTGAGAATTAAGATGTCAGAAATTGGACAGTTCTGTTAAATTGGTCTTCAAGTCATGATACATAGCTATATTTTAAATTATACACTAAAGTAAATGGTGAATTTTGTAAGCGGTTTTGGGGCTTTGTCATTCTTGGATGTAGATAACTAAAAATATAGCACTTAAGAATTTTAAAAGTTTCATTAAAATGTGTATATTTGTTGACCTTGAAAAACAACTGCACAGTTATTGATCAGGTCCACATCTAGGGAGCCTTCTGCTTCTAATTAGCATTTAGCACAAGGTATGATTTCATGGTAGTGGCTGTACATCTTTGTACCTGATAGGAAATGGTATGCATTTACTGAGTTTCTTGATCTATGGAATATAAAATGCACTGCAAATCCCTAATTGGAAAGCAAAACTTTGAGCTTGACTTATGGATATTTTCTTTTTTTTTATAAGCAAAGTGAAAAAGAAAACCCAGTTGGGTACAATAGGACTAAAGGCTTAATACAGAAGAGCAACAGTGTTGTTGTGGTTGCTCAGTAACCAGCAGAGTGCAAGAGATTTTTGCATGCATGAACAGAAATGTTGGCAGTGAGCTCAAGTGCCCAAGAGATAGGGTCACCATTAGGCTGACTTCTCAGCTGAAGAGCAACATAAAAAGGCTTCACTGTGTACATTGAGATTTGAGATCACATGAGTTGTTTGATAGCATGAGTGTATTCTGGGCAACAAGCTCACAGTTTACTTTAAAATTAAATGGCACAAATAGAATTAGATCAACTTTTGAAAATGTAGGCAGTGAGCTAAAATATGGGAGCATTTGGAATACTACTTCAATGTATTAATTTTAAAAATCATCCAAGATACTGAAGTAAACAAAGGAGAAAAGAAAACAAATTTCAGTCACTCAATTTTTAAAACACTTGTTTAGGGCCCTGACCTGCAATCACCCACAACCTAAATTAGGCAAGAATTTATTTTGTTTTAAAAACAGATGAACAAAATGAAAATTTGACTTCATTTCCCCCTCCTCGCCCCACTCACCACCATGCCTTTCATTCATCTTTCTTGTACAATGGAATGAGATCACAATGATTCTCAAGTCCACAACCAAAATGACACTTACAGGACAAGCAAAGGTTGGCAGAGAATAAAACTCTTGCCAGCTGAACCAGATCACTTAACTACCATTACTCATTGATGATGCCAGATTAAATAGAGAAAACACGCAGACATCCAAGTTTATTATCTTTCATACTGAATTGTTTAGAAGTAATAAATAGAATAGACAAACTCTATACCACGGTAGTTTATTTTGTCTTGTGGGAAGTTTTAACTGTTTCTAGGATTAAATGGGTTTCCCCTTCTGTGAAGGGTCTGATGTAAACTCTTGTATCAAGGCTTAAAGTCTTAAGGCTGTTAGAAGTTTCCATCAGTCAGTCTGTATGTCAGTGGATAAAAAGTTGGTTGCTGATCTGACCTGTTTATTGCTCTCTGGAAAGATGCCATCAAAGTACAGATACATTTGGCAACACTGAGGGGGACCAACGGGAGGTAGGATGGGGAATTGGGGAAGAGGGCCATTTGGTAATGGAAGTATTGTATCTTTAGATCTTTTGGCCAAAGCCTTCAAACCACTATGCCAATTGTGCATTTATATAAACTCATGTAATTGAAGCCATCTTTATATAAATCCTAACAGATACATGCATTTGCCAGTTTAGCAGAGGGGGCAAAAAAATTGGGCATCTTTGGGATGCAGTTTTAATTGCTGAGACAGGTTAAAATGATCATTGTTTACCATGCTCAGTCCAAGATTTTGCTGGGCAAGCTACACGTGCAGGGTAGCACATGCGTACACTGCAGACCAGTTTGTAAACTCGCCATAGATCATGTGTAATAAGTTATCACTGGTTTACTTTACGAACACCGATATGCAGATTTACCCCAGATCAATTAACCTTGACCGAGATAATGTCTACTGCAAAAATCATATCCTGGAAGCTATTTTTCTTCCTCTTGCTTTATAGAGTTTCCAAAGAAGCGAGAAACAGCAGATTGTTTTCATCTCTGTAAAAACAGGGCACATTACATTTCTCCCACTGGAATTCACACACATCTAGGGAAAATACTCTATCTGTTTTTGCCTATATCTGAATAAGCATGATCTCTTATTGATTTGAAATGGATTTCTCTTAATATTTGCCTACATGCAAGAACTTAGCTGCTTTTGTCTGCCTCTCTGGGAATGAGTAGCAGTCTATAGTTTGGGGAGTGTCTTTGAATTTTCTGGTAATTAGGGGTAATAATTTCTGGACTTTTGCTAACCTTAATTGTGCTTTTATTTTTCACCTTTCAGAGTAAAAAGTGGTTGATATTTCTAATTTACATGTGTAAATTTTGGAAAAGAATATGGGGTCAAATCCTGAAGTCCTTACTCTGGCAAAATTCCCCTTTGCATCATGGAATTCTGCTGAAGGATGGAATGTATAAGGACTCCAGGATTTGGCAGCTGGTCTGCATTTTGGTGAAGTAGGTTTCCTGCCTGCATTAATCTTCGTGTATTATTCTTCATTTTCTGCAAATTTATATGAGAAAGATTTACTCTGTAAGAAGAAAGAACATCTTTTCCTTTTATGCTCTGAAAGAGGAGCCAGAGAAATAACTTACATCATGATGCTACACAATTTCAATAAGAACATTATGGGCCAGATTCTGGGCTTAGGCTAAACTGCATAGAGCATAAGTCAGAGTTTGTATGTTGCTTAATGCTTGTCTTTGCTCTTCCATGATCCTGGGGCTGATCTGTGCAGGCCAGTCTTCCTCTGCTCTGTTAGAGCAGCCTGAAGACTCCTCTAGTTTATACTATTTAAAATATACTGACAATAATTAGGAGGAAGTGCTTACCAAGAAAGAAAATATTATTACATATTCTTACTTTAAGAGGCAAATTTTATTCCCAGGGTCTATTGCCAACTTGACAAAAGGAACTGGGTGCTGGGAATCTCTGCAAGTAATTTGAGACCCACTAAGCAGCAGTAGACCTACTTTGCAGTTGCTTACCCTATCAACAGGGCTGAAGGAAGAGTTGTATACTTAGTGCTTTTGCTTCCTAAGGTACAAGGGCCAATGGATGTATGCTGCAAAGTATCCATCCACCCCATCCCCAAAGGATCACTTTGGCAGGTGGGGCAGGATGCCATAACAAAGCAGTGCTCATAGGAGCACAATGGGAGGGAGCAGATACCCCTCCTGTGTGGGCTTCTGAAATCCTGCCCAGTTGCATTGTCCGTGGGACCATCCACACTCATGAAAGGTGAAAGATATTGCCTCATGTTTTAAAAACTTGGACATCAGCAATACATATCTATTGGCATTTGTCTGACCTGTCACATGACATGAGTCAATGAGAAGGAGGTCAGGTCAGAGGTGCATCTTGTCTCACCATGTTTGTAGTTGAAGAAAACAAGCTAATAAAAGTTAGCTTGGTTAATTTTTATAGCTCTTTCTATTAGCAGAATGCAGAGTTTATCATTTAGGAGAAGGGTAAAATCATGATAGATGAAAACCAAATATTAAACACGGACAGTACAAACACAAGGAAAATGCAGGTCACTAGACAATCAAAGCAGACAATGAAGATTAGTGGTGACTGAGGGGGCAAAGCTCAAGATATAGGAGAAAATGATTTGTTTGCAAAGGAGATGCATATTCTTTTGAAATTTACTATTGATTTTTTTTTTATAAAGGTAGACCTGAAGCATCTTTGAAGACTATCTATAATTCACTCCCCTCTCAGATGTCCTAGATGGGTAGAAGGACCCTATTGTGTCATTCTGTGCTATACAGCATCTGATGTGATAAAATAATCTTGTTAAACGGTGTAGTTTATATTTTACCAAGGACCCTAGCACAGGCAGAACGTCTCAATATGCAAAAAGAGCAAGATAGCCATAGAAAAAGAGCCAAGTTAGATACAAGTTTTCATCAGAGTAGCTATTAAGCAAGTTATGATTAAGGCTAAATTGGAAATCAGCCCTTGGCTTCGATCTCTTGGAACATTTACTTTTGATTCAGTACTGCACCCAATGCTTTTGAACAGTTTAAGGGGCAACGTGCTGCTGCAAGCATCATCTTTTAGACAATGTAAAACCAAGGTCCTGACCACATATGATCGTATGGCATCTGTTGCAAAAATAAGAGTGTTCACCTCACGTTGTCAGCAAATTCCAACTACAGGCAGTCATCGGACTTACGACACAACTGGTTCCTGAAAATTGCATTGTGAGTTGAAACATTATAAATCGGAACCACAGTACACTCCATTGCAGGACTGAGTGTCGTAAAGTTGAAACTAATGGCCGTATGTTGAATCAGGGTGTGAATTCAGAAATGTCGTTAAGTGCCGTTCGTCTTAAGTCGAACATCATAAAGTAGAGGACGGCCTGCATGTTCTGTTGCAGTACTTCAGTTCTCTCTGCAGTTTGAGTTGGAAACTATATCCTTCATGTCCTACCTACATTGTTGTCCAGTGTTGCTATGTCCTATGTTGCACCCCAGCACTGGCAGCATGTTAGTTGGGGAATGATATCTTTCTAGTATATATAGTTTGCATAGTGCTTGGAGATCATTTTGGATGAAAGGTATTAAATATATAACACACTGTTATTAAGCTGGCCATTTAAATAGAAAAGCCTTCTGTAAAGTGGCTCTTGGTATGTCACTGGTAAGCGAATCTCACTTTTTTCCCCCTAACTCATCTGTTTTTGTAAATATTTAATATTTTTGAACGCTACCATTTTGTGGGATATGGGTAAAAACATTGCCATCATTCATTTTATTTTTTTAAAGGAAAAAACATTACCAAAGTTATAAATTATTGAATGAAAATACAACTCCAACAGAATTTGAACCTAGAATCTCTGACGTGAAGACCAGCAAAAGTATCTACTAGCTTACTCAGATTCTTTCATTAGGTATTCCTACTTTCATGCCATTACCAGAATCTAATGATTAACAATAGAAAGATATGCTTTCCTTCAATTTATGCTAGCTATAGAATAAACACGCCTGTCCCAAGTTACTTGAAATATACAATTACACAAAATAAACAAAGTAAACAGGCTCCCCTAATTTCTCACAATGCATAGTATCTCAGGCAGAAAAAAAAAATGAAACTTAAGCTCTTCCACCAAGTTGATACCACTATTAGCCCATTAAAAATCTCTCCCTGCCTAAAATAAGAGATGAGATGGGCCTTGCAGTTCAACCTAACAATCAGCAAGCTCAGTCTAAAATGGGTGGAGGGGACTGAATTTATTGACATTTGATTCCAGTATTAACGTTTAAATTGGCTACCATCATTACCATTCTCCCAATATAGTAAGGCCAAGATTTAAAAAAAAAAGAATGCCTAAGGCCATATGTTGGCACGCTCGCAAGTGGCCTGATTTTCAATTTAATGAGTGCCCATCAGCTCCCAAATTAAGTCAATAATTTAGGAGCCTAATTTCAGGCCCCCTTTAAAAATAAACACAAACAGCAACAATAATCCTCAATGTACAATCATAAATCTCAATCTTACTAGTTTACAAGTTACATCATAAGATTATATTAGGGTACATTATAATAATCAGTATTTAAGAAGTTATTTACTAATGATACCATCACCACTCCTTTTTAAACAATCTTTCAAAGCGAAGAATTTTTAGAGTTTGCCGCCACAAGAACTACTCCTGCTGTGCACTTTCAGTCCTGGGAGGAAACAAAATGTTCAGAAGCACACAACATTGAAAATAAAGAATGGGGGAAATTGCAAACTAACTTTTCCAAACCCCATAAAAAGTTTGCTTTGGGTTTGGTTCAAGTCAGTTCTTATTTTATCTGAACTGATTTGTTCATCTCTTGTTTGTCCTGAGATGCCTTTGTCCCTTGTCATAATAAACAAATGAATCATTCAGAGTAGAAGACATATGAGAAGAGAATAGGATCTGGCAAAGCAAATAAGTACATCAAAAGGAGAGCAAAAATATCCCGTGTGGAAAACAGGGTTTTATTTGCATTATCATGGGATTCTAATGGGGTAAAAGCTCTTATGCACAGCACCATATGCTAGACAGTAGCATGGACTCAGGGGAAATTTTTTTTAGTATTTGTGGGAATTTGTAATTCTCCTCTTGGAAAGTTTGCGGGTGTTTGAGGAAACTCACAAGCTCTCAATCATTTTCAAGCATCTGTTATATTTTTTATAATATACAGAACTTTGCAGCACTGTAAAATCTACATTTTATATCTCCAATTCTCTGCATTGGCCAGAGGGAAAATACATTAAACAACATATTGTCTTTGTTGTGTTGTAAAGAGAGAGACTTGAGCTTCCTGTATCATAACTTCAGACTTGGTGCTTCCTAGTCACTAAAACAAAAATGACTAACAAACACTCCCGCTTTCTGATTTATGACACTGTGCCTGGGATTTAAAACCCTGACACTACTTCTAAAAGAACAGCAAGTCAATCTATCTGGGTTTTTAGATCATGATACAGCTGTGGGGGCCAGGGAAATGGTATGGGGGAAAAAAGAAGCTATTCCCCCATTCCAGAATATTTTACTGTGTCTGGTAGAACTGTTCTTTCTCTCGCTTGACGGTTTACAATCAGTTTACAACAAACACACAATGCAGAAAGGGTTTTGCATACAAAATACTAGGTTCAGAGTGTTTCCAGGTGGGAAATAGCCCATATGCCAATATGCACTGCAGTCTTTATTTAAGCATCTAAGCTATTTTCAAGTCTACTAGTATTTAAGAAGATAACACATTTATTTTGGAAAATTACTTAATTACTTATTATGAGTTCACAGCTGAACCTTGATCATCTAAACCCTTTACAATCTGCAGGGAAAAATAAAAAGAATCATTTACTCAATAACATTCAAAAAACTTAAAACATGTAAAATCTTATTTGTGTGCTTGACTGTAAGCATGTGAGTAGTTTTAGTGAAATCAGTGGGATGGGTCATATGAGAAAAGTTAATCATCTTCAGAACTGTTTCTAGGGTTGGGGCCCAAATGATTAAATTTTATCAAGTTCAGTAATTCATAATGAGTAATCCTAGATGTGTTAAAAAAATTGCAATGGCAAACAGCATTTTGAAGGAATCCATGAGAGTTCATTTTGCCATTCAGGTTCAGCATGTATGGCTCATTCTTTGAACACACTGGGATACTGATATATCTGCACATATAATATACTGAGACAAGGTAAATCCCCACTTTTCTTTCTGGTCTTTCAGGTATTTTCAGTGGTTTCTTTGTGCTTGGCTTTTATGTTTGAGTTTTGCAATCCCACTTCTTTCAAAACCTCTTGGAGAGTAAACAGAGAGGCTTTGTACCATGAAAGAGAGGAAGACGAACAATACATAGAAAATATTGTAAAGCCCTTTTGCATTTCTTCTTTTAAACAAGATAAATTAAAGTAAAACCTTTTCTTAAAAAACAAAACCCCATAGCCCTGGGCTCATGAAATAATTTTAAGAGCCCAAGAGAAAATCACACACACATCCTTTTATCAGTTTTTTCTCTCCCTGCTTTTCTGAAATTCTATTGTAATTGCTCAGCTGTTCAGTGTAAACAGATAGAGAGGCATTCCAAAGGACTGCATCCCTGACGCTGCAGTTAATTTTAAGGAGCCTTGATCAGCTGCTCCTGAGGCTCCTTGAAAAACAAAAATGTCACTAAGCGAATTTTACAGCATCTCTCTGCGTTTCTCTAGATGGCAGCATTTACCTTATGGACTCTCCTTTAGATACAAATTTCACACACACAAGTAAAAACAGAGAATGAAGCTATTAGTATTGACTCAAATTGAAATGATTTGCTGTGATTGTTTTGTTTCTTTTCATTTTCATTTTTTCTGTGGTACACAATTCTTCAAGCTAATAACTGCTTCTGTAATCTAAGAATTACCAATGAACATCTAAAGACCCAATCTAGCTATCCCTCTAACCAAAGAATTCCTGGTAGGTTCAATTTGAGTTCAATAAATAAAATAAAGGAGCTCCTTAATTCACAAGTGGGTAAACTGGCCTGGTTAAAAATAAACCAATTATATCCTTCCGACAAATCTCAAACTGTACCCAAATCATTTACAAAATTTGAAAACACTGAATTATCTTTCCATCTTTGAGCATCTCTAGGCTTCCAACACTTAGCTTGGACCAGAATTTGATGTACATAAATAGGGTAGGAAACACTATTCTTGCATTATTTTTTCCCTGAACTGAATCAGGAATGACCATAACGCCAATTGTCATGAGATTTCCAGACTGATTGCTAGACTCAAGAAGAAGAAAAGAGCACTGAAATTTCTAGTTGGTTATCTGAACAAGATCTTTGAACCTTTTGGGGTCTGCCACTTAGGAAGGCCCTGATCTTGCAATCTCCTATGCAAGGAAGGACCCCTATGCTCCTGTAGAGCTCCACTGAATTAATGTGCACATCTAAATGCAGTACTAGGGCCAAAATTAGTGAAACAGAAGGATTCGAGGTTCAAAAAAGGTTCTGTGTTCAGTCCCTGTTCTCTAAACCCCATCAAAGGCTGAAATTTTTTTAATAGGATTCTCATCTTCATTCTCTCCACTTCTTTTTCTTATTCCACATTTAAATTTTAATTTTCTGTATTCCCTTTGATTATTAGAATTTGGGCTATGTACTTTGCGCCCCTCTAGAGAGGATGACGTCTTCCCCAGTCTCAGTGGAGATCCCTTGTATTCGACCTGTTCACTTAGACTTTGCATGCAATTCAGAATTGGAATGAGTTTCTTAAAGTCTGGCATTACAGGACTGGATATGGATAAGGATGTAGGGGTATCACTATCTTGGATTACCACTGGTAAAAAGAAAAAGTAAGCTAAAAGAAAGGCAAATATGTCGCCCTATGGTAACATACAAATGGGATCCCTGTCACTGGCCCCTGAAATGTCACTGCAGAAGATTCTAAGCTTTATAACACAGAACCATGAGAATGTAAGCATTTTACTGTGTAACAGTCTGATACAGGTCTTATTCCAATTAATCTGCTCATCCCACTGTCCTCTGATGAATTCCTGACCATTTAGGAATTCATTTCTCTCTCCCTCTCGGGAAACTTTTGTAATTATTTTTAAAAATAGTGCTGTGATGAGTTGATGGCCAAATGCCTATTGATCATGTGGAAGGATATGTTCTTTTTCTGACTTCAAAGACTGCAGTGCTGTCCAAGGAATTACAACTAGCGTCCAAAATACCAAATGAGAAATAGATGGGGGCCGGGGTAAAGAGGTTGTGTCCCAGAGTGACAGAAAGAAAAAAAATCTCAAAATTCTTCAGCTAACTCACGATACAGGCACGAGGCTATTGTGAGGTGCCAGACCTATTGGCATAACATTTGAAGATAATATGAATTATTTGAAAAATGGGTTGTAAATCTACTCAACTACTCCATTTATAATGTTACAAAAGCAGCAATTCTTTTCCAAGTCAATAGGAACACAGAGGTCATGTTTAATTTAATAATCAAGTAATCCACGGACATTAAAACAAACGGCATACTCCAGATACATTTTCAAAGCAGGAAGGGGGGGGGATTCATATTGAAATCAGATGCCATGTGCATCACACATCATTTCTTCCTGTACTGCTCTCCTGTCCTACCCTGTTTTTTCCAGTTCTGGAGATACATCTGTTTCTTCTCCCTCAGTTGATATGATCCAGTTAAATCCAAGCTTTGGAGACACTTGCATGAAACATCAGTGATTACTCGATTTCTCAGTGCATAAATCTAACTACAAACCTCGCTGTGTAAATCTCTGTTATGAGGTAACTTTTCCTATGAAACATTTTTGCCTTTGCTGCTATCTGTCCTGAGACCCACTCTAACCGAACGCTGTCAAAACTGATGTCCATATAACACATAAAACAATTCTTTTCCCAGTTCAAGCTGATGTAGAGTGAAAGGATTAGACAAGGGAAGCTGATAGGCAGGGCCTTTCAGCATTTCAGTAAGTAGCTACAGTATATTTGAATACTCAACTATCTGTACTAAAAATCAAGAGCTCATATAGCTTCAGCTGAATAAAAATTGTTTACACAGACAACTCTCTATTTAACTTGCCATTTAGATGCCCCAAAATGTCTTCATGCTGTTTGACCTTTACAACTGCACAGGACCCTGTATGACACATTTTCACTAGCCAGAGCTCCATCCCCAATTCCCTGCTTAGTCCTTATCCTCCATCCCCAGTCCAGTGCAGATGACCCTCATGATTTAACGTAAATGTGACTAAGTAATTTGAACAGTCAGATAAGGAGGATTGATACAACAGCGGACAGCAGCAGTCTGCAATGCTGTGTCCAGGTAAAGGAACAGTATGGACAAGCTGAATTAATTTGGTCAGTTCATATCAGAAAAGAAGTTAGTCAGACTGAAGCCTGAGGCATATCACAGTTGCCAGATTTTGTCCCTGCTTAACCACCTCCTCTCAGTGCGGGGTGGAGGGGAGCAGAAGGGGGGAGTCATCTTCCCCCCCTAAACATGTATATATTTTTTCAGGGATGCTGGAACAATTTGTATAGTGAGGGTGCTGAGACTCATTGAACCAAACTGTGTATAATGGAATCCACTTCAAGCCATGGGGTGTAGCAGTGCCTGAAGTTCCAGCACTCATGCATTTTTTGCATTTCTCTCTTGGCAAATAATTGACTAATTGCTGTCCTGATCTGCAGGATTTGGCTCTTCCAGCTCTTGTCTGCAGAACTGGTCAGCCTTTGCATCTGAGAATACTTGATCTGAGGTGAGAAGGACATTGAATTTTCTTGTATGCTCCCTTTCCTTCTCTGTCGCAGATGTGTTGGAAGATGGAACAACATACAAAAAGCAACACAAAACCTAGGGCTATCTCTGCAGACTTACAATTGCTTTAAAAAATATTCTTGTTAGTGGGCATAAAGGGTAGACCTCTGAACACAGGATAGCCTTTGGGAGGCACTGATGATGCACTTGTGGATCAGTGAAATTATGCTGCCTCATATGATATTTGCTCATATTACACCTACTAAAGAGAAAGCTTTAATGTTGTGTGAATTGCATTAATACTATATATTGGTAAATATAAATGTAGTTAGTACATCAACTTTTGGGCCTTTTGATGAGGTCCCAATATAATAGTATCAGTTTAACGTCTGGTTTGACAAGCTAGGTGAGGTAATATTTTCTATTGGACCATATTTTGTTGGTGAGAAGCTTTTGAGCCACACAGAGCTCTTCTTCAGGTCTTGGAAAGGAAATATGGCTTCAGGGCCGCCCAGAGGATTCAAGGGGCCTGGAGCAAAGCAGAGGAGCTGCAGTGCTTTTACTTACCCTGTGGTGGCCTGGGTCTTCGGCAGCATTTCAGCGGCAGAGGGCCCTTCAGTCACTCTGCGTCTTCGGCAGCACTGAAGGCCCTCACCCCTTTTGAAATGCCGCCTAAGACCAGGAGCGAAAGAAGGCCCCCCCGCAGTCGAAATGCTGCCTAAGATCTGGACTGCCGCCAGGCCAGGGTTCGTGGGGCTTGGGGCAAATTGCCCCACTTGCCCCCACCCTGGGTGGCCTGTATGGCTTGAAAGCTTCTCTCTCCCTCCAGAGGAAGTTGATCCAATAAAAGCTATTACCTCACCCCACTGTGTCTCTCTAATACCCTGGGATCAACACAGCAACAACTACACTGCATATAGTATCTGGTGTGTCCTCTGAGATGAAGCTAAATTTGGCACTTCCTGGGTGACAGACAATGAGCTAATGGATTTTTACATCTTTGAACAGTACAGTACTATTAACTAAATGGTAAAAAGCAACATGAAATGTGAATTCTCAACAAAGGAATGCAATTAGCCAAATTGACCAAAGTAAATAATGTAGGTTATTTTATTGTGATCCTGTGAATTTCTTACTACACTTCACACTTGAAAAAAATTGTGTAAAAACTGTCATTAGAATCAATTATCCTGCATTACTGAATTTTCAGTTAGTAAAAAACAAAACAAAGCAAAATTTGCATGTTTTCAATTGTTGTTGCAAATCCTTCATTTTGTCTTTTGCTCTCTTCATAAATGTTCTCTGATTTGTATAGTAGTGCCCCTTTATTTTGTTGTGCTTTGCATGCAGTTGGACATTGTATGCATTTATGTGGACTAAACCTGAATAACATTTTCACATTCATATATTATATATAAAATTGTCTCAAAAATAGCCAAAAGTTCTATGAACATGCCTGACACAGCATGGTAGCCCAATCTGCAGAGCAGCCACCTAACGTGTATATGCAAAACCTGCATTTGTTTGTGCAAATTGGCACATAGGATCATAGTTAAAAGTGGAGGCTCCTTATCATAGGCAATGACTGCCCATATGTGAATTTGACACTATGATCTTTACCAGATGCTCTTTGAACTGGCTCTGACCATGCATCATCATGCATCAGTTTTGCTTACCACTTTCAGATGTCACCAGCCTCCACTAGCAATTAAGGGCTCATCTTTCATTGTAATTATGGGATTTTTACATACTATTTAGGTGGCTGGTCTTGAATATTCAGGTACTGATCTGACACCAGTGTAACACCATTGACTAAAGCGAGCTATTTACACTGGCACAAGTGAGATTGTGCTCTGGCCCTGGATCCACAGTCTGTGATAAACTAAATATATATAGGTTTTTAAATTGTGTATTGTTCAGTCACTGAATTTCTCAGGAACTCTGCAACTTCATGAATTCTCTTTACCACAACAAAATAGCTGAAACTTTTAAAAACGGAAAAAAAAACCTGCTGGGCTTTAGCAGGGTTGCACTTACCCAGAACATATCTTAATCTTGATCACTGGCAAATAGCTCTAAAATCTTATACATCTCCAGGCATTTATACCATACTTATCACCATGGTAATGGAGAACCTAGTGCTCTTTTAGATCAGAATTTACTTTCTTAACTTTTATTTAGTGAAGAATGTAAAATTAAATTGTGTCAAGCACAATTTCTGTAAAGCAAAAGTACTTGCCATTTAATAGCCCTGTACTGTCTCCTTTGAGAAAATATTCAGAATATTATGTAGTCAGTATGACTAAAAATTGAACATATGATCCCAAGAATAACCATAGTGATCAAGAGGTACTGAAATCAGAGAAACAGGAGAAGGAATGAGAGAGGGATACTCTAAAGTAATAGTCTATATGGTTCACAGAGACTTAATTATAGAGTACAATTATTCATTGGAAAACATAAGATGATGGCTCCCAAGACTCTGATGTTTTACAAACAAATCTTAGGACTGCATAGCATGTGCTATAATGTTTTCCTTTTCCTGAATCTTGGTTGTTTTTTTTAAATAGCATAATGATAGCTTGATCCAGACCTAATTCACAGTAAATTGAGAACTCTGCGACTTTCTTAAATGTTATAGCAGCAGTTCTGCCAGCAGAAATATAGGAACAAAGTACAGACCCTACTTGGCTAGGTATGTCATTTTAAAAAAAATGCTCCTTACTCTTCTTTGCACTGTGATATTATGCAGCAGTCTGATCACTAAAGTTCAC
This sequence comes from Chelonoidis abingdonii, assembly GCF_003597395.2. Taxonomy (NCBI): domain Eukaryota; kingdom Metazoa; phylum Chordata; order Testudines; family Testudinidae; genus Chelonoidis; species Chelonoidis abingdonii. The sequence goes on from NC_133773.1 coordinate 29,526,704, forward strand.
ATGCCTTTTATCCATTAATAGCCTATGCCAGAAATAATTCAACTCTTTCTGGAACTTCAAAAAAAAGGGATACCAAGAAGATGGCTTTGTCAATTATGTAGTCCTAATCCACTAGGTGGCACTTTAACTCATGTGAAGGAGAATCCTGGACTGCTGGGGTTGAATGATACTGGCCTTGTCCAGCTATACCAAAAGAAGGACAGGAGACACTTGATATGGATCTAATCAGGCTGCAACTTTATTATTAGATGTCTGGGACTATCCAGAAGATAAAAATGTACAGTGCAGTAACCCATGTTTATTCCATAATTACCCAGGGGGCTTTTATCAGCTCCCCTTCTTTTCCATCCAAGTCCTTCCAGCACATCCATTGTTAGGACCTTAACCATCGAGCACATCCATTGCTGGGACCTTTAAGGTGGACTACACCAAAGGGGGGTGGGTTCCTGCCGTTCCAACCATAGGAGCCCCAAACCTTTCTTTAACCAGCCCCTCCTTTTTAAGTCATTTATCAGGACATTTATCTGGTCACTGGATGCCTTCCCTATGGAGTACCTGCACTGGGCATCTGCCACAAGGATGCACCAGCAATTAACTTGGCTTCCCCCCCCCCTGCAAACCCAGTTGGGTTCCCAGACATCCTCCAATGGCCTTTTGTATAGCAGCCCAAAAACATGTCACCCCCAAAGTTTGATAGGTGAACCCCCATCCTCCCAAATGAACTCAGTTGACCCTTGTACTATGCAAGCATTGTCAAGGACTCCTGCAGGCCATATAGGTGACCAGCATTACACATCCTGAAATTGGAAGAACTCTTTACAGCTTTCTTCATAGGTGAGCCATGTGCTCGGAGCCCAGAATCTGCATTCCAGAGCAACCTCATGTGGCACAGCTCCATAGCACCAGGGCCATCTACTTGAGTTTGTTGCTAGCTCCTGGTGCAAGCCCCAGCATGCTGTTGAACTGAAAACTAGATAGGACATCCGCTATGCCATTATCCACCCCAGACAAGTGCTTGGAAGGAAAAGAGCTATTAAGGCTTAAACATTGTGGCACAAATACCCTCACTAAATTAATAATCCTGCATGACGTGGAAATTTGGCAACTGATAACATACATCCCTGCCATGTTGTTGCTGTGTGGAGAAAGGGGTTTCCAATGCCAGGACTTGCACCTTTAAAGCCTTCTGCCCTTACATTCCCAGGGGGTGAGTCAGAGCTGCAAAGCTGGCCACGATCCACCTTTTTGCAGCAGTTTCTGACCTTGTTTCCTCCCTCCCCTGCCATAAAGCACTACTGCCTTCCTCTGGCAAGCCTGGACAATGCCCCCCCTCTTGCTTTAGGTGCAGTGTGGTCATTGTCCCTGGTGTCCCCTCTTCAGTGACAATAGCATTTGATGAGGCATCTGACTTTCATACAAACATGTTTACATTGAGATGAGGTGTTTTCAATGTATAACATAGTTTAGGCAGTAATTTAAGGATCAATGAAACAGTCAGAATGTATACCTTGAATTCCTAGTCCAATGCACTAAGGAGTGAAGCTTCTTGGGAGACATGAGTAAAGTCTAACACTCTCTAAGGAAAGCTGAGCACCAGTCATTTTGCCTAACAAAGATTAAGGCAAATTGTCCAGTACCCCGACATCCTTGGCTGGCCATTTCCCAGACTTCAGAATGTGACCACATGCAACTAATAGTTTTCCGTGCTGGGCAATGGGTGTAGCCAGATACGTAGTCAATGGATGGGGATGGCCTTGTATAATAGCAGAAATATATAAAAGAAGATAACAGCAAGCTGTTAATTTCTTAAACAACACACAAACCACTAAACTGAGTTCCCATCTTGAAGTCTTAAGGTGGTCACTGGAATACAAATTAGTTCTACCCAGCTCCGGGGTGGTCCCAGCCTATAAGATTCTCTGAAACTAATGACATTCAAATGCTGTTGAAAGAACATCACCTGGGATACCACAAACAGAGCACACAGTGCAGATGTGGAGCACATGGAAACCATGGGAACAAGGTTTCTTGAAAGCCAAAACTCTGATCAATTTACATTCACTTTAACTATCCACAGCAGTGGACAACAATAATTCCTTAAGAAGGAAAGACAAATTGAGCAGTTCTTCTCCCTCTATGGAAAGATGCCGGCAGTGGGCTATAATTCAGTCTAATTGAACAGAAGATAGGAGCGCATTTAACTGGGGCACCAGCTAATGCAACAGATGAACTATGGGAGCTCTCTCTGAGTTCTTCCCCTCTTGCTTTCTTGGACAGGTCCTCCTTCTGTTATTCTTAACTCTTCCTGGTTGGTTTTGCTAACCCTTCCATCCTCTATAAACCACTGTAATATGTGCTGGAGGGAAAGGGAAAGGAAGACCTGCAGATCAGTAGGACAGGTTGCTCCACCTTCAGTAAACATTCTTTTGTGTACTGCCAGGGGGTCTCTGTCTTTCTAGAGTACTCACACACTGGACTTTACCTAGTCATTGAGCTCTGTTGAGTGTTCCTCCTCACCAGGGCAAAATATACCCTCTCATCACTCACCCAAATGGGTGGGAAGCTACACATATATTACTAGTCAAAGACTGGGTCAAATCCAGAACAGGAGATGGAACATAAATGGTGTGGATGGTTTTTTAGTATCTAAAGTTTTCACCCAGACAATATAAGGGAGGAAAGATTTGTGCCAACATTTTGGGATTTTTTAAAATCATATATTGCCACTATATGAATCGATGGTATGCCCACATCTTGAATACTGTATGCGGATGTGGTTGCTCCATCTCAAAAAAGATAAATTGGCATTGGAAAAGGTTCAGAAAAGGGCAACAAAAAGGATTAGGGGTATGGAACAGCTGCCATATGAGGAGAGATTAATAAGACTGGAACTTTTCAGCTTGTAAAAAAGACAACTAAGGGGGGATATGAGAGAGGTCTGTAAAATCAGAACTGGTATGGAGAAAATAGATAAAGAAGTGTTATTTACTCCTTCTCATAACACAGGAACTAGAGGTCACCAAATGAAATTAATAGGCAGCAGGTTTCAAACAAAAGGAAGTATTTTTTTCACACAATGCACAGTCAACCTGTGAAACTCCTTGCCAGAGGATGTTGTGAAGGCCAAGTTTATAACAGGGTTTAAAAAAGAATTAGATAAATTCATGGAGGATAGGTCCATCAATGGCTATTAGCCAGGATGGGCAGGGATGGTGTCCCTAGCCTCTGTTTGCCAGAAGCAGGGAATAGGCGACAGGGGAGGGATCACTTGATAATTCCCTGTTCTGTTCATTCCCTCTGGGGCACCTGGGACTGGCCACTGTCGGAAGACAGAACACAGGGCTAGATAGATCTTTGGACTGACCCAGTATGGCCGTTCTTATGAATTTTAGATATAAAAGGAGAACCACTGTAAGAGAGAATGACCACTTTATAACCTCAAAAATGTGTGGGGGGGGTGGTGGTTTGTGTGAGGTTAAAACCTGGTCCATACTTTTTACATCCATACCAAAGAGTAAAATATTTGCTCCTTCTCCAGCTGTATGGAGACTTCAGCATGGAGAAGTTTGGTTGATCCGTTATGCAGCAGTTGCAGTTTTTATGAGGCTTGTCAGATATGCCAAAGACAACACTGATGTTCTGGAACAGACTTTTTTTTGAGAAAGAGTACGTATTCAGACAAGAGAATTAGAACATAAATTGGCAGAGTGACTGTCTTGGGAGATGGAAGAAATTTAGATATAAAAAGACGAGTAGTTCATCAGCATGCAATATCCCAGATGTAAGCCATCTGAAAGCTACTGTGGGTTATGCTACTAATTTATCAAGGAGTTGAACACATTTAAAAGGGCAAAATAGGATCTCCCGAGTGACTGAATGTTCCCAGAGAGTTTTATTTTTTTTTCAAACACAGGTGTGTATGGTCAAGGCCCAAAGTAGCTTTCTTGCACCTTGCTGCTGTCATGGAAAGTTTGTGAAGCCTTCTTTTTATCTTGTATTATGATTAAATATTTATATAATGGTAGAGTTCAAAGAATATCGGCACCCCATTGTACTGGGTGCTGTACAAACACAGAAAAGAGAAAATCCCTGTCCTGAAGGGCTTACAATATAAAGACTTTATAATCCCATCATTGGATTGCTGAGGGGGAACAGAATAGAATTTGGTCCTTTATGTTTTACAGGTACAGCAAACAAGCAACAGTTTAGATATAATCACCAAAAAAAATCAACACTAGGTATCAGATAAGGATCTATGTATGAAATTGCATCATGTACGATGTTAGATGGAAGAAGCCAACTGAGGAAGAGAAGAACTAAGGGGAGTCACTGAAGGGGTTAACCCAGAAGGGTATCCTAACTATTTCTAAGATCTCCTGAAAGACACTGAGAAAGAGCCAGGTGCATGCGTGTACTCAGTGTGGCTCCCGCCCACCAGATTGGATTGCTGATTAATCATTTTTAGATTACTGAAGTTGGTGTTCAGACTTTGGCTTCTTTGGGGTTTTTCAGAAGTGATGTTGGGGCCAGGTAGAGATCTGCACCTGTGCAAACACTGAATAAGAGTTGCCTTTAGAACCTACAGCATAAAACAGACACTGAGTTATAACCTAATTCTGCCAGGGGCTGAGCACTCCTTGTGAAGAAGTGCCGAGCACCCACATCTCACACTGAAGTCAATAGGAAATGAGAATGATCAATGGGCTCATTATAGCAGGGGTCGGCAACCTTTCAGAAGTGCTGTGCCGAGTCTTCATTTATTCACTCTAATTTAAAGTTTTGTTTGCCAGTAATACATTTTGACGTTTTTAGAAGGTCTCTTTCTATAAGTCTATAATATATAACTAAACTATTGTTGTATGTAAAGTAAGTAAGGTTTTTTCAATGTTTAAGAAGCTTCATTTAAAATTAAATTGAAATACAGATTCCCTCGGAACGGTGGCCAGGACCTGGGCAGTGTGAGTGCCACTGAAAATCAGCTCGAGTGCTGCCTTCGACACCTGTGCCATAGGTTGCCTACTCCTGCATTATAGGATCAAGTTCTTAAATTTGGCCATAAGCAAAGCAATAGTTAGCCGATAGGTGCAATAAAATCAGATTCATTTTTTGAGGGATAGTGTGAATTTTCTGGTTCTTCAGTATTAAGTGTAAAACGGCAACAGTTTACTGCTTTTGCACACCACTTGGGATACTCGCCCCCAGCCCCGATTTCTTTTAATACGTCCATGCTGGTTCATTGCTGAGAAGGAAAAGTGGCATAGTGCCAGCCCTAATTTAGCAATAAGATGCTCCAGGCAGAACATTTCTGGGGATTATTACATGCTTTGAATGTGTCACTGCTCAAGAAGTGCAATAATCTCACAGAAATGTCTGGAATAAGTCATCGCTATTTTGAAATGGTCATTAATTGTACAGTAGGAGAACATGGGAAAGGGGAGGGAGAGAGAGAGAGAGAGAATTTGCCACATTTTGAAAAGTTTCCATGAAGATCACAATGGGCACATGCTAAATGCTGCAGTGTCTCTTGGCTGTATGTCCGTCTAACAGTCCTCCACTGTTTTGCAGAGTTAGCAATGAATAAGGCTGGTTTAGAGCATTTTAGGTATACTGGCCATTCATCGCATTCCCTAGAAAGGAGGAATATTGCTGTTTTCTCCTTATTCACATATGCCTCTAGAAAGAGTAACAGCATTTTAAATACTCAATTTGTAAATGTTCACTTTTCATTTTAGAAATCACTGTCTTTTGGAGATAATCTTTACAAAGGTGTCTGTAGATAGGATAATTGTTTTGCTGGCATATATGGACACAGACAACAGGTATTTGACAGATCTCTCATCTCCATCCAGATGAGATTTTCCATTGTTAAAGGATCTACAATTAAATATAGCTTTGGTCTTTACAGTTCCCCTGTAAATGCTCTATTTCTGTTCCGTACAGAGATTCCACCCTAAATTACTACTGATTTAATGCCTAATTGATTCACATTTTGAGTCTGCAATTTTGTGCCCCCAAGTAATTGTGGGAATAAAAGATGGCAATCTAACCTCTAACTGTATGATTGCAGGATAGGGCTTCCATTAAACAGGCAGAGGTCTTAGATCTCCATTATACTGCCATAAACATGATGACACTAGGTAGTAGGTCACATTAAGCAATTTATTTGTTATGTACTACAAGTACAAAATGAAGCTGGAAAAAATAATAAATCCATTCATATTGTGTCTCTCTCATATATCTATATCATCTATCTATCTATCTACAATAGGAGTGCCAAAAATCATGTAACATTTCCACTAAGACTAGATCAGTAATGAAAATATTTTTACTTTCAAATCCCAAGATGCACTTGACTACAGTTCCCCTGATGGGTATCTAAATCAAATCCATTTTAAGTAGCTCAAATAAACTAAAAAAAAATCAGTCTTTGAATTTTTAGTTTTACAGTCTCTAAGGATTCAAAGGACCAATAAACATAAAACCAATTTTGTATTAACTCCAAGCTCTGTAATGTAGTTGCTGTGTAATGGGAATTGAATGAATGTACAATCATTTCTCTACTTATGTAGACCTTTGTGGAAATGGTCTGGGTTTTTGGCATACATCTAACAACACTAAATTACAATGACATAATGGATGGCTGTTTTACTAATGTATTTCTTTCTTAAAATGACTCATGTGATAGAAAAAGATTTTTGTTGTTGAAACATAACATGTAATTGTAAATATTTTTATATTAATATGTTCATTACACATATATATTTATACATGTTCATGTACACACGTGTGTGTGTTTAATCAGACATGGATATATGGAGATGAAGGATGATCTTGTGGGTAAAACAGACCTCTAGGCACCATGTGTTGTGTGTTCTATTCTGACTTTACTACAGATATTATCTTATCTTGCTATTAGTTTTTGCTGAGTGTATCTGTTGCAGTTATGAACTTTTCTATAGCTACTCGCTATTTCTCTTTTTAGCTAAAATTTGTTTCAATAGGAGTAGTGGGGGAAAACAACCTAACTAGTTTAAGATAGAACTTCATAAATTTGTGAACAGGATTATATGATGGGTTGCTTGCGATAGGAAGAGGCTGGACTTGTGATCTAGGAGATCCCTTCCAGGCTTATGTCCTGTGTTTCTAAAATGGTCGAATTACTCCATTTTAGTTATAAAGTTAAAATAGGTTAGCAGCTTGCTTGCTTTGCGGTCTGTATTCTCTGTCCTCCCCATGTATATTGCATTTTTAAATGTAACCGAGGAAGATGTCAAAAAGAACAGCATAGGAAAGACTAAGTTTATGAAAACCATTTTGAATTGCAAAGATGGCAACAGGAAATCTTACAATCAACGTGATCATTTTAAAATGCAACGTTGCTTGGCAAACAAGTCATTCTCTCCAAGGAATTGAAAAAAAAAATCTAAGTCTGTCAGAAAGTGATTGTGAATAGTATGGAAAATATTATCTTAAAGAGAGAAATGGAGTGTATCAGTTGGTTTTTAGAAGTCCTGAGCACTCACTGCTCTCACTGACTTTCATTAGAATTGTAGGTGCTCAACACTTCTAAAAAAAAAAAAAAATCAGTCCCTATATAACTGTTGTTGATCAATTCTCTCTGAATTGGTTGAAAATGTTATTATTATTACTATTATTTACTGAAAGTATTGGTAATAAAGAAATAAAGTCTCTGAGTTGTCTCCTGAAGTTGGGTGATAAATGCCATTTTCCTTGAACAACTCCAAGCTGGTTAAATTAATATTTAACAGCGAGGACACCAAATGTGACAAGTTAGTTAAAATCTATCAGGGAAGGAACGTGCAAATTGTGACTGTAGGGAAATGAGGAGGAAAAACTACTGAAAGAAATCCCCTCCCCCCTCCCCCCTCCAAAGCAAATATGCCAAGTTTGAATAACAGACAGGAGCCCATGTGACTTCCCTCAATGAAAGGAATGTTCAGCTCTTTTGTAGTGAATAGGATTGCAGGCACTAGTACGTTGTGGACCGAAAATTACAACTATTTTTCCAGTGAAGCAGTTTTCTGTCTGATGAAATTTAAATATTTGCAGGAACATGTTGATTTCAACAAAATTTGACAGGAGAAAGTAGAAACATTTCATTTTGATATTGTAAAAGTATCTTACTTTAAAAAGTATCTTATTACCATTTTGCCTTTTGGTTTGATTTTATATTATATTTCAATATTGATTTTATTATATTTAATTATTTAAATATATTTAATATTTTATGTTATATTACGATGTTTTGACATTATCGAAACAAAACAATATCATTGCAATAAAATGTTTCAGAATTTGCATTTCACAGAAAATGTCAGCATTTTGACTTTTAATTCCGATTTGAAACAAAAGCAAATTTTGAAAAATGTCAGCATTGCGAGCAGAATGGAAAAAGGTATTTTCCAACAAGCACTGATGCAAACAAAGGAAAGAAGGAGAGATTTTGTTTTGCTGCTAATGGCAGTTTTTCTCCTTTACATACCCATTTCCCACCCCCACTCCCTGACCCCAATCCTTGGGAAAGTAAATGTAATCGACTGCATCTTAAAACCTTTCAATCATTAAATTAATCACCGACCGTTAGTAACAGCAAATTTGAAGTTGCTTAATTTAGAGTACCGGTAGTGAGTGCTGTGACATTTTCAGTAAGGCATGAAACACCTTACATGGAAAAAAGTTATGACCTACAAAATGGTGTCTTCCATGTGGTGTGACCTTACCCGCATAGTGTGTGCAAGGTTACGCTTGTAGAAGACTCTATTTGGTTCTATTTGCATGTTCAGGAGCCAGACAGAACTACCTTATGGGCCAGATCCAGTTGGACAATGCACAACTGGTTGGGCATGCAGTGCATGCGTTGCATATATAGACAGCACACCACGGATTAATAGGTAAAAGCTATTAGCATCCACTCCATCCCCCATGTCAATGTTTCCCAAACTTGGGACACCGCTTGTGTAGGGAAAGCCCCTGGCGGGCCGGGTCGGTTTGTGTACCTGCCACGTCCGCAGGTTTGGCCGATCGCGGCTCCCAGTGGCCGCAGTTCACTGCTCCAGGCCAATGGGAGCTGCTGGAAGCCAGACCTGCAGATGCAGCAGGTAAAGCCCGTGTAGGGAAAGCCTGCCAGGGGCTTTCCCTACACAAGTAGCGTCCCAAGTTTGGGAAATGCTGGCCTATGTCATCTCACCTCCAGAGCTGTGCGTGGTCTTTGTGGGGACACCATGCAGCTGCTTCCAATAACAAAGGGTCTTTAAGGGCGTGCTAAGTACAGATCACTGACCTTCTTGAGGCCTAGATGGGCAATTCTCCACGGGGTGGCAGAAGTGAAGATTCAGTCCTACTCTTTCCACCTCTGGCAGAAAGATACCCACAATCCTTAGCATAGCAAAGGGGAAAAATAACTGGGTTTCTAGAAGCAACCATGTGTTAGAAATTGTGGGGCATGGTGACTAGGGTCACCACATCTGAGATGCAGAAAAAAAACAGCCACTGGCAGCCCCCCAGCAACAAAATGGGTCCTAATGCAGCCTATAAAAATGTTTGAGAGAGCCATTTCTTTCTTGCTTCTCTCTCTCACACACACAAAACACCCCACAATGTGTGTATTTTTTATATTATTTTATCATTTTTCTTACTTCATCCTAACATGGTGCCGTAGTCCAGTCTACATGGGTATGAACTGTAGAGGACTCTAACATGTCCCAAATTAAAAACAAACAAAAACAACAAAATAGCACATTAAATCTTTCAACTGGCGAGGCAGTATCAAAATTCCTGCTAATTAAGAATTACTAAAAACACTTGTGTAAGGCCCTGAGCCCACAGGGTTTGTTCTGATGCTGACCCCTGTGGAAAGGCAGCGTTTGGTTTATGGACCTGTATTAATCAAACCATGCAAAATGTATTCATATTTACTACTCTTTTGTGCTAAAAGTAGTAAATATTAAGTCAGTGGGAGCTAGTCTGTCATTTGCACATCTGAAAATCTTCCCCATGTCATTAAAGTGAGCAGTCACAGAGTGTGACTTAAAGACACATACAGAGCAGAAATGATGAGCAAGACATTACATATTTATAAGCTATTTTTTACAGTCACCCTAAATTAGTAGATATTTATTTCTTTTGATATAAGAGCTTGATAGAGCATTTTTTACTATTAGAAATGAATCTGAAGAAAATGTTTCAGTAATGCTGTTGGAAAACATTGCAGCGAAACACACAGATAAAGAAGAAGGTTCCCTCCCCCCCCCCCCCCAAAAAAAAAGTGTTGGGAAAGAATTAAAAAGCAGAGCATCTCGGCCAGAACTAGTAACCAATTTAGACTCATAGCAGATAAACATGAGTAAACAGGTAAATGTGGGGTTGTTACACATCACTGCACATTGGCAAAACCAGGAGGGATGAGCTGGAGTGCCGATGAGAAGCGCAGTCAGGAAAGTAACTCCAATATTTTCCTGATGGATTGTTTTTTTCTCTAAATGGACAACCTATCCTAAATTCTCAATTACTGAGGGACAATCTTCACTCATTGTTATAGTTTGCTTTCTGCCACCAACTCTCTGTATAACTTTTTTCATGAGTAATGTACCCGAATGCATGGATGCTAAATAGCTAAATTGTATTCTTAAATTCATTCACCTAAATTTGGGTTATTGCTGATTATGCACTATATAGAATCATAGAATCATAGACTTTAAGGTCAGAAGGGACCATTATGATCATCTAGTCTGACCTCCTGACCTTAAAAACAAACTTCGTATTTGCGGATAATTTAACCACTATACCCAGATGTACAGACACTCTTTTCTCAACCTATGCATTATATAATTTTTTTAACATTACCTTTAAAAACATTTTTAATGACAACTATCAACTCCAAGATATGGATATGTGTGCACGTGCGAGTGAATGTGAAAGAAAGAGAATGATTTTGAAGCTAAACATTGGACAGATGAGACATATGGCCACAATATTCTGGTTTTATTAATAGTATGAGACTGCATTTATCTAACATTCAAAGACCTGAATTAAGAAGACTGTATCAGACACCAGTTCCTATCAGTTCTTTATACCAGCAGAGGGGAAGGGAATATGGCTTTGATGTGGTAGGGTGTGAAATAGCAAGCAGCCTGTGCCACCTGCCTAATGTGATTACTTTGCCAAGTTGATGTCCACTATTAAAAAAGCAAGTTTAATCATTCAAGGGAAAACAGAAATTTTATCCAGTAAAATTGTTTCCTTCCACTGGTGCAAACTAACTGTAAACTGAGTTTAACCAGCCAATTAAGCAGGGTTTACAGCTGCTTTGCATTACCAGAGCAGTGCAAAGCAGCCACAGTATTCCAGTGAGTCTAGCCCTCCATATGCCTATCAGCTAGTGAGAATGGAAACCGAAGATCATATTCAGTCCAATGAATGTGATATTTATAAGGTAAAGGCACTGAAATCTGATGGGAGGGCATTCAACTATATTAAGGATGAGTTTGCCACAGGATAGAAGTCTGTTAAAAAAATTACTTGTAAGAGAAGAACAATTTGTATCTGTCTTTTGGACTCTTATATTGAATGGTTTTTACAGAAAAAAAAAAGCTATTTGCTTTTGCTATTAGACCCGACTATGCAGAAACTATAGAACTGGGTGGAGTGCTTTCTCCCTAATTAACATATAGCTCATTCAAACTAATGACCAACAGCATTTCAACAGACTCAATTTAAACCTTCTTCCAGACACATAACTAATAACATACTATAACTTGTACAGATGAAGGAACAGAGAGGTATGCAAGACTGGCCATACAATATGCATAGCACAAGGAATAAAACCACAAAAAGCACAACTTGTACGGGAAGACAATGAAAATAGGATCACAAAAAAACAACAGAAGATCAAATTGCCACCAAAATCTTCCAGTAGAATTTCTGGAAAATATCCCCATCTGAGAACTCAGCAGAAACAGTGTGAGTGCTAAGGAGCAGAAGGTTGAATTGTGTTGCAAATTGCTCATTCAGCTTCAGAAATTCCTTTGCAAAAAACTACCCTTCTCAAAATAACACAAAATATTCAGTTAGTTAAGAAAGAGCCTTTTCTGCTTGTCTTTGAGCGATGGTACTGTAGATCTCATCAATAACCTTACCAATAATTTTCCCCACTCTGACCTCAGTTAGACAAGCATGAAGAAGTGAGTGGAATTACTCAGGATTGAAACTGGCCTAATGAAGGGGGAAATCTGTCCACTTGATTGCTTCTGAATATAGGGCCTGATACTGCAATATTAACTTACAATATGATGATGAACAGTGATATTAGAGTGGGTTCCCTTAGAAGCTGCATGCTTTTAGTTCATAAAAATTACTTACAACTGCATGAGAGTAGCACAGTTTTTCTTAAATTTCATTTAAAACATTTTCAAAAATTGTTGCTCTCTATAGTGAGGAAGACACTTGGCAATGAGAGTATATAGTTATTAGAGCTGGGAGGGGATTTTCTGTCAAGATGTTTTCTGATGGAAAATGTGATTTCTGCAAAAAATGACACTTTCTATAAGAAAATGTCAATTTTGTTGAAAGAGTTAAATGAAAATAAATCAAAATATTTAATTTCAGGCCAGTTTGATATTAATCGGTGTTCTCCAGGTGCTTTCAGATTGACTTATAGAAGATGTAGTTCAGATGCCTCATATCTCCATTGTTTGCTAAATGGCCAGGCTTCTTGGCTGGCCTACACCTTCCGTGATGCACCAGGGTCTCCCCTTTGGCTGAGCTGCCAGGGTGCATCATGCAAGTTCCATTACCATGATGCACCACAGGAGACAAAGTCCAACCAGGGAGCCCATAGGGGAGAATAGGTGTTTGAGGCATCCAATCTACCACTCAAATGAGGCACCACAATGGCTCAGGCAGCTTTAGTTTAATGTTGACCTGACCCAAAATGAAATGTTTTGACATTTCTACATTGAATTTTTTGTGAACTTTTAATTCTACACAAAATTTATATATCTTGACTATTCTTCCAGATTTGGGACATACAAAAATGTTGAAATTGGCATTTCCTGTGGAATGTAAATCGTAATTTTTTTTATGATTGTTAATAATTATGTTACTTCCTATTCCTTATGCTAAAGGCCCAATCCGGCACTTTGTACTCAGGCTAAACTCCTTTTATATTCATACTGAAGTTGTTTCTCCCTTCAGCCTCTTCCAATTCTTCCTTATCATCTTCTATATTTTTCTTATTTGGGTCCACCCCTTTCTTCCCTTACCACATTTTTCTCCTCCCTTAAAAAATGAATTGAGAAATATTTAATACCCAGTGGACCTTCTGAGGAAATTACATCACACTGTCACATAAGTGCAGGGGCACTAATTGATTCTTGGTGGACAAGAGGCTAACTTCAGATCAGCATCCCTGTTCCTTCGCACAGGTGCTCAAGGGAGAGACTATGTGAGAATCTGCGTGGGTAACAGACTGATAGGGGAATGCCCTTGGGAAGGTAAGTGTCTACACCAATGGGTCAGAAAACTGCGTTATGCCACAAGGGTGGGGATGTTAATGTATTTTAATTTCTGGTTATGAACACTAACAGTTGAAGCTTCTGTGTTGAAGCTGGATTAAATATATAAGCAAGAAACAAGGGCCTGATTTTCAGAAGCTCTGAGCACCTGCTTCTCCTGTTGGCTTTAGTTAGAATTCAATACATAACATCTCTGAAAAAATCAGGCCCCAGGCCTTCTGAAAAACCTGGGTTTTAAGGCTAGTGAATTTTTGTATATCTGCAAAGAGTATCATTTCTTGTTTGTAAATACATAAACTTTTAAACCTTTTTTTAGTTATTACATTTTTATGAAGGATACCTAAGAAATGGAGAGAGACCCCTCTGGCATATCCCAGATTTGATGTTTTTCAGTCACAGTCATTTGACTTTTGTCTTCCTCCACAGCCACGCACATGAGACTTCAAGTTCACTTACTAATGTTTAGGAGCATAATGGTCTCCTCTCATTTGTAATCTTTCTGTTCTGCTAGTTTCCTTGATGATGTGAGGAACATGAGTCTACAAGCTGAGCACTTTCTAGCAGGGTTGTGTTCAAGAATGTAATGTCTGAACTTGGGATAAATGAATAATGGATGTTAAATTGTTTACTTAAGACAATGAATGGGGTGCTGGCGTGCTTGAATATTAGCTTTTGTGGTCAGAATCTTAAAGCACACTGTGCAGAGCCAAATTTCAGTTTCCTGTATACTGTTCTGCAGGAAACTGATTAATTTGGAAGTCTGGCTTGTGGCTTTCTTTCTTTTTTTGTTCATGTTTCATGTTTTGCAGGCACTTGCTGAAACGTGATCCTTCCTCTTGTGACAGAGAAGGCTCCTTGAAAAAATCAAAAACTTTCAAAAGTTGCAAGAATGGAAGGCTAATACTTGAAGAGTCCCTTTGGAGAAAGGAGGAGCTGAAGTAAAATATGAGGATATAGGGTTCCTACCCCGAAAAGCCCCAGCAACTGAAGAGAACGATATATGTCATTCACTGCCACCACATGCTACAGCTGTCTCCATTTTACTCTTGGAGAGAGGGGGAGGGAAATGAAAGGCATCAGATCAAACAAAAATCACTTTTTGTTTGTTTCAAAGAAAGAAATTATAGGAGATTTAATAAGTGAGCGTTAGCCCCATTGGGCCTTCATTCCTAGTCTCCATTGCTGCAGAGAGAGAACCAAACAGTACCTTTGAATGCCCTCACTAAAACAGGATGCTGGTAGACGTAGATATGCATTCAGAAGTGTCTTTAGGTTGTAAGGTCAGGGAGCCTGCTGGAAATCAAGTAGACACAGATGAAGTTAGTGATGGCCGAAAGATTCAGAGGTTTGGTTTGTATAAGTTCTGAAAAGTTTGTATCGTTATCTGAAATTAAAAATATATCTGACTTTTTTGGATCTTTCTCCTCTTCCTTCCTATTTCATCCTCTCCCTGCTTTCCCAACCCTTCTTCTGCCTCCATCCTGTCATTATTCTCATCCCTACTTCTCTGAACCCCAAGAAAATATTCCAGTTCTTTTATCTTGACCTGACTTGATGTATGCCCCAAGTTTAGGTGTTACATGACTTATGAAGTGCAAGTCTCAGATCTGTCATATTCTCTGCTAGGCTATGTTATTAATATCGCTAACATTCTGGGGCTTCCTGAGGTGAGTGGGTACTAGCAAGATCTGAAGTAGCCAGCCCAAAGGACATTGACAAGCTTTCTGGCATCTGGAGAAGGATTTCAGCAAGAAAGAAGTTTAGCAGAGGATTGTTGGGAGTCACAGAAAGGGACAAAGGCATGTATTCTATTTTTCATGAATCCATTCTATTCAGATCTGAGATGAGGATAGGAGTGGCTCTTTTTCTAACTTATTCATCCATATCCAACAAGGGACTCCATTTAAAAGAAAAGTACAAAGAATGGTAAAAGAGAAAGATTTGAGTAGGCAGGTAGGAAAATAATGGCAGAAGGAAAACCTCAAAAGGTTTGGATGAATTTGTATGTTTAAGATAAGTATCCAGTTTTGGGGGGCACTTCTGAACTAGATCTTTGAATCTTTAGAGGTTTTGCCATCACTAATGTTTACATCATCAAAAAGTGTGCGAGAGAGAGGAGAAAGAGGCTGATTTACAAATCTGAATTCTCAGAAAGACGAATTAATTGCAGTGTGGCACTTCTCTGTAAACTAATATTGACATAGAGGACAGCAGGAAGAGATGAAGACAATGAGGAGACCCTGTAGCACTTACATGTCACCAAGGCCTATTAACCAAACATGTACAGAGGCACTAAATCTGTTTGGAAGAAATAAATGTACATTCTAAAGGTGAATGCAATAATAAGCATTTTACAAGATTATCCCTTACAAATGCACACAGCAGAAATGATTACACCCCAGACCTCTGATTAATGCTGGCTCTATCTTTTTAAAATATATCTATAGTTATAGATATATATAGGGCATTCAAAACTATCTCTAACTACTTTTATATGGAGTGTCTTGTACCAGATTATTTGTATTATGCTGGAATATGCAGAAGTAATACTGATTGTAATCACCCTGGGCTCTTATGGCAATGAGCTGTGCATCTGATCAGGAGATAAAAAATGGTTTATTTTTCACCTAAAGGGTCAACAAGATCATACTGTACACATTGCCCAAAACCTCTCCTATTCCCTAGGCAACCATATTAGAGTGTTCTGGGAAGAGATGCAAATAGTATAGCACTTGTACAGCACTTTACTTCTTCAAATTGCTGTTTGAATATTAACTAATGCATGACACGTTAGCAGGCTTAAGCTATACAACTTTAGAGCCCACTTGCTGCATTTATCTTTACTGATGCATCTCCTTTTACACTTGTATCAATTTTAAACAGTTATATTCACTTCTAAGAAGGTTTTTTTTAATCTGCAAATGGGTTTATTATATGCAGTGGGGTGAAAAAAAGAGTGAAAAGTGCACCTTGTGTGAACTGACCTAGCATAGTCTGGGACTGAGCGTATCTGCAAAAAATTATATGATTAGAATTGGCACTAACACTTCCTGGAGCCATTAAGCATGTGGGTATCTGCCAGTGCATTTATTTGACAGCTTGCAGTGAGCTCATTGGAAGTGCTCTGCAGCCCTTTTCTCACAGAAATAACAAACAGCATGACAGCCAGATATTGCAAAAAGTATTCAAGGCAGAAACTTAAGGCTTTTAAAAAAGACAAAGGCAGTGAAGAGGGTGCAAATATTACAAAGCTGAGTATTTTACCTTTCAAATAATTCAATGAAGAGACTAAAAGCTCAAGGGCTAATCTAGAAAATGTTTTTCTATAATTTAGGTCTGCATGTCTCAAGCACCATAAAACCTGTCTCATTAAGATGACAAATTCCATTGATGCATCATTTCCTATATATTGGTGATCAGGGAATGGGGAAGGTGCAAGGAACTTTGTGCTCTTACTCACCACCTACTCCTTTCCTTTACTTGTGCATTTTACAGAAGGAGCAGGCTTCCCTATGAGCCACTGGGGAGGGAGAACATTGCCCCAAAATGGTGTGAGGGTCATGGGGATGTGGTCCCTCTACATCCACCTGCAGAGTTGTACAGGCACACCAGGGGAGTACACGGCCTCATTCTATAGGATGTTGCTGCCTGCATGTCTTACTACTGTGCTGGTGAAACTGGGCACAATCCCCTGGGAATGGTGCCCTTAGAAATTGTTTTCGGAAGAAATGTAAAGATATGCTGGCAGAATGAGCACCAAATAGCTTTAGAGCTAGTAATCATTTCAGATGCATGAGAAATGCTACCCATCGTTAACTTGTCTTTAAACATATAACATCTTACTCATAGACCTGAAAATGCTGTTAGACCTGTACTATTTTTCATTTCAGAGCCACCACTTCTGGGGCTGAAATATCAGTAAAAATTGTCCAAGGAAGTATGAAGATACAGTAATAGCATCCCAAGGGGCATGGAAGTGCCAAAAGCAATGTCTAGTATTCCTGAAATTCAGTGGTATCTCAATTCTGTGAACGTTCTGCTTAGATGAATGACACTTCTACCAAAGGCCCAACTAGCTATCTTTCCCCTTCACTTGTACTTGTTTTTCACAGTTTTAGCTTTATCATTAAATACATTTGCCGGATTTTCATAAAGCCAGATGTCTAAAGTTATACTCATAACTCAGTATTTACATGCCTAATTAAGTGGGCTAACTTTCAAAAGTGCTGAAATCCACTGAAGAAAATATGAAATAAAAACTATTTATACTTGATTAGCCAGCTAAATCTTTCAGACTGTAAATTCTTTGGCATAGACACTGTCATTTATTATATGTTTGTACAATTCTCAGTACAATGGTAGCGTGGTCCATAGGGGCTACTTCAATATAAAAGTTTAATAAAATAAATAATTTAATTTGATCACTACAAATATTGTTGGATAAAACTGAGTTTGCCTAGAGGTTAAAGTTTTCTTATTTTTTTAGCTTATTCACGTTCTTTTCCATTTACAGATTCCCATGCAAAATGGAGAATCCTCCATCTGGGGAAACTGGATAGGGCTCCTTAGAATTCTGAGTTTTAGAATTATATGTAGTTCACCCAATTAGCCTTTGAATTACTTCCCCAGCACTCAAACCATTGCCACACTATGGACCATCTATCTGAGCTCTTACATGCCCTCCTTACTAGCGTCTCTGAGTGGCTGATCCTCCCAACAACTCTGTGAAGTAGGCAAGTACCATTGTTTTCATTTTATAGATGGCAATTGAGTCAAAAAGAGGCTAAGTGACTTCCCCAGGGTTACGCAGGAAGTCTGTGGCAGAATGAACTCAGGCCTGTTAAGTCCCTGGCTAGCACCCTAACCACTAGACCATCCTTCCTCTTTGGGAATCAAGCAGTAATTTTATATGGTACTGAGACATATAAACACACTAGGGTCCTGACTCTACTCACACCAGTGTAGCTTCACTGACTTCAGTTGAATTATTCCTGATTAACTCTGGTGTAAGTGAAAGGAGAATCAGGCCTTTAAGTCCTGCCCAATGAAAAGCATTTCATAGTGAATGAACTCTGCACCTCACTAAAGCAATTGGATTTAAACATTTTGAACTAACACAGAATCCATGAATTTTTAAGTTACCTTGTGCCTCCTCCATGTAATTCAAAAAGAACACAATATTGTTCATGCTAATGCAATAAAGATTGGATCTTAAAATTTCAATATGTTGATGAATGCACTTGTAAAGATACATTAAGCTGCAGAATCATTATACTTTCAAATTTTTGCTAACTTAACACACCAATACTTGAAAACAAAGACATGCTATTTTGTGATGAAATGGTCTTAGATGTTGTTTGCTAAATCCCTATAATTAGCATAGCCCCTGGTGAATGTCACTGGGTATTTGATGAAACAGGGCATGAACTCTGCAGCAACACCCAGGGGGGTCTGTAATGCTATCCAGAATGACTCTTGGAATTTTTAACTACTAGATAGGTTCTCCTTATCTAGGAAACTCAGGGGAGAAAGGCATTTGTCCAGTCTAATGACCCCTGTTAGCAGATTTATGCCGCCTCCCTCCCACTCTACTGATGTTTAAATTGAGGATTTACTCAATTTCAGAAAGTTTATATTTAGGAAAAGGATATTGAATTAAACTGCTCAAGGAAACAACCAGTAAAGCCCGTTTTCTATTTTGTTATTGCCATTATTATTGCTCAGTTATTAAAAATACAGCACAGAGATATAACCTTGAGGAGAAAAGATATAATAGTTATATCAGATACAAAAATGTCAAGCAGCTCAACAGGATTAAATTAAAAATGTGTATTAAAAAGACAGCCTGACCTAGAAAAATACAGACACTACCTCATTACTGTCAAGAGCAGCCATTTCATCCTGAACATGTTACCCCGTCTTCTACTTCCCTTCACAAGACACAGAACACAAGGTATGTCACTATCATCTTTCTTCAGGTATAATCATTTACTTTTCATATTTCAAGTGGCAATTGAAATATGCCACTTGAAATATTCAAGTCACCAGAAGCACTGTGTCCTGAAATAATATAGAATTATTTCAAATTGAAATATTAAACCCTTCAATATTAAGGTCAGATTTTTTTTCTTCTGAATGAGCCTTCACAGTTACAATCAATAAACAGTGGGATGTGTTTAATTTTACATAATCTTGTTGGTCAGGTTTGCAAAATGAAAACCAGAGTCTGTTTTGGAAACAGGTCCCATTTTATGCACTGTGTTGTTTTATTTTGATGGGTTTGGTGGCAGGGGGTGAGACAGGAACAGTGAGTGGATTGAATGAAAGGTTCAAGTTTAGCCCTTTTCTAATGTTATGTCCTACGTAGTGCATACTGCCAAGAAATAATCACACATGTCAGGTGAGCTGGAGTCAAGAAAGGAGTAAAAAGTTACCTATTATATTAAGGACTAACTCCTTGATTAAATGTAGCCTCAAAACAAATAACCTCCCTCTGTGTTAACTAGCCTAATTAATCTTCATGTTAGATTAACTTGAAAAAACATTGACCTAATTTAGGATTAAAAGATTAAAAGTAACATTTTGAGCTGAAAGATGTAACATGCCTCATGTCAACACAGTAATGACAGAATTAACCCTGCAAGCCCTCTTGAATCAGTTCGTTAGATGCTGCTACTTGAGCAGGGTTTAGATGGTCTGTTAATGACTGCCATACAAAAAGGGCTAATACTGAAACATTCACAGCTAGCTGAGCGGACCCACATAGGTCAGACACATACTAAGGCAGGCCATAAAGTCAAAAGGGAAAATGATCGAACATATAACATGCGACTCTGAAAATGTGCTGGTTGCTACACACCAAGTGAATTCTACAGTCAAATACCTGTTTGGCTCTAGTAATAAAATAAATTGGATGGACATGCTTTGACTTTTATTAATAAAATAAAGGAAATAATGGTGACGTTTGCTTCTGCCTCAATACAGCATTGCCAGCTTGGATTTTACTCAGGGATGTCAACAGCATCAAAAAAGACTGTTCAGTGGGGAATAATAATAATAATAATAATAATAATAATAATAAAATCCGACAATAGATTACAGCATAGAGTGAGACAAACTGTGCTTCCAAATATCAAAATACCCAACACATCTCTCATTATCCATTTCAAAGCTCCCCAGATATGTCTTGCACCACTCATTATAGCAGACACTACAATTTAGAATGCAGCTAGAATAAAAATCCTTCATTCACGCACTCAGAGATGTTCCTTTGGGGTGGAACTTCCCATGACTGGTCACAACAGGAAAGCATGAAAAAATGCATAGTTTTGGAAATATTTCATTTGGGGATAGATCATTAAAGGACAAAAAGCATATACTTTATTTCACTGGAAAAAAAACAAGGAGACGCTCTGACTTGCTCACCAATGGATGACTAAAAGTTATCTCAAAATTGGTGTCTAGCTAGTCTTCATAAATGTGTTGGCTCTGCTGTGTTAACAGGAGTAAAAACGTGGTCATCTCTTATTTGAGTCAGTAAAGTAAGTAGAAAGACTAGTGAATACACAAAGGGAGCAGATCTATTGAGTAAAGTGGTGGCATATTTAATACTAACTTTTCAGAGTAGATCTGCTTCTTTATCCATGATTCTTCTAGCCACTTGCTTAATTTATTTATTGTTCCCCAAGTCTTGAATAGTAAATATTCACAGGAAAAGATGACTACTTAGGGCCAGACTGTCTCAGGCCCTTATATGATTATGTACAGGTGATGGGGTTGAAGGTGCAAAGACCCTTCATACCCTATACAGGGCAAGTCCTTGTTCTTGAGAGAATGCAGAAAATACTCCATCTATGCACACTAGAGGATGAAAATTGCCCCGAAGGGGCTGATAAGGAGCAGGGAGGAGATGGAGCTATGGATCATGTAGACTGGTTATGGGGGACCTAAGAGACCGCCCCCTGGGTTGACAGCTGGACGGGGACCACCACAGACTAGCCTTAAGTGAGTCAAGCTTGTGAAAGGAAGATACAAAATATTATAAACACATGTAGCCAATAATTTTAGTTTATCATCCATTTATTGTGTGATGTTATGATTAATTGACGTCAGATTATATATAATCATCGTATGTTAAATAGAGTTAAATTGTAGTATTATAGACGTATAAGACCGATCAGTATCTAGAGGAAATCATATTAGATATCTAAGTAAGGAAGACTGAAATGTAAGACCTGAAGCCTGCAAGATTTTAGCATAGCTATTTTAGGCCTTGGAGATAAGAAATGCTGACATAAGTAAGTGAAGAATAACCTGATGCCCTAAGACTATGGGAAAAGAGATACCAAGTGGTAATATTGTGAAAAATTAGCTGAAAAATTAATTTTAAATCAGATGTGCCTCTGTAGCATTTTTATGTCTCCAACATTGTCTTAACCACAGAATAAAGATTGTGCATCAGTGCTAAAGAGAATAAAGAGAACCTACACAACTATTGGGGTCCCTTATGTTTCTAGGGGACAACAGACCAATAAGGAAAAAGGGGGCTGACACTTTCACGTACATGTGCAGAATGTAGGTGTAGACAGAATCTCATTATAAAAACAGGGTGCCCAGAGCAGAAAAATTGAGCTTCCTATGGGAGAACTCCAGCAGGAACCATTCCTTTACTGATGATCAATCCATGAGAGCCATCAGACCCCAACACTATCTAGAAGGATGTGGATATGTCTGTAGTTATAACTGGTGCCTGGATATATTTAGGAGTTGTATATACTGTGACATTCATAACTTTGTTGGTAACTTTAAAATTGATAAACGATAGTGGACCTTGTTCTTGTGATTGCATGTGTTACTTGCAGATGGTTTCCTGTGTTCCTATGAGCTCTAGATCTAAAAAGATAAATCTGCTGAACTTAAGACTGTAGCCGTCAGAGTCGAACACTCGATGGTGTAATAGAACATCACTAAAATTAACTTTAAGTAAAAATTAAAGGCTGCACACAGATAAATTAGAGAAGGACCGAAGCAAAACACAGGAAAAAAAATAGTCTCTCTCACTTTGTCAGTTATTCTTTTTGAAACAATTTTTGCAATATTGTAGTATTATCCTTTTACTAATTTGGGAGGGCTTTTTATTACTATGCATACCTTACGAAAGGTTAAAATAAATCATATGACTTGCACTCTTTCTCTCTTCTTCCCCCCCCCACCAAAAAAAAACCTCCAGCCAGGAGGATAAATGGAAGAATTTTTGCATTTACTTCCATTAAAACTCTGCACCCCGTGATAATTTATTGCTGTAGTTATATCTATGCATTATGACATTTTTTCCTATATTAAAAAACGAACAGGATATTGAAGTTTTCCTAAAGCTACTATTACTAATGTCCCAAAACAGAGTATTTTGACATGTTTTATTATACTCTGTCACTTACCATAAATTCAGGAAAAAGAAATCCATTATTAATCTCAGTTTGGTCAGTCAATTTGGCACAATCTAGAGAGGTTTTGAAAGCTGAGTAACAGAATTAACAGCAGTTCTCTTGCTTTTATTCTTCTAGACTAACAGATTGCAGCCACACCAAGTTGTGCTGCGATTCTCATCAGTTCTTAAAAGCTACGCAGAGTGGGTGCTAGGTCAGTATGTGGATGGGACAACATACAGGAACACTCAGGTGTTGTTGGTTTTTCACTAGATGAGAGGCCTTACAAAAACTAATTTGCATGGTAATAGAGAACTATATTGCTGGATGTGCTGTATTTTCAGTTAGAAGTAAAACTAAAGTCTTGACCATCACTGGTCATTAGTAAGGCTATGAAATTCTTACAGAAGTCACAGTGGTAATGGAAATCATGAATTTAAATAAATTCTGCAAAATCTTGGAAATGTCTGTAAAAATACATTTGATTAAGCTTCCGTACCAGGTGGCATTGCAACCTAGTGCACAGAGTTGCAATGCCACCTAGATTTGGCCTATCCATCTCTCAGTCTCCATCTACTGAGGGGTGAACGGGACAAACCAGAGCTGCAGCCCTTTGCAGCATGTTGCAATGCCTGGAGTAGGTAGCTGGACCTAACCCTGTGGGACAGGAGCTGCTGCTCTGGATAAGTGTGGAGTAAGCTTGCTCTTCAACTCCACAACCAGTTCCGTGAATTATTGTTTCCCCAGCACACACACCTCTGCTGTGAAGTTTAAGAAAAATTTTGGTGACAAAATTGTAGCCTTAGTCATTAGTCACTCTGTAACAGTAAAGTTGTTAAATATGGTGTCCTGACAAAATTCTAATTCTCTAGTTATTCTGTCTGTACCTAAATATCTCTGCAATTTCAGTTAGGATGGATTTTCTACACGGTCATGTAAATTTGCTGTATTTTCACTCCATGTGACTGTATTTTAGTGATAAATGAAGCAATCCCTATACAGAGTTTTCATGGCAGTTTGTAAATTATTTTGAAGCACTCAGGATGGAATATATTTTATATCTGAGGACTCAGTGTCCAAATACTCAAATTTGTGGATGTGGCTGCCATGACTGCGCACACAAATACAATGAATGCACAAGCAATAGTGGTAATTATGCAAGCAAATTACCTCACTGTTGTACAGTCACCATGAAAGCATGTATAATAATGGTGGTAATGCACACACATTGTTTCAGATTTTGGAGCTATATTAACTATCTCAGGGAAGAAAACAAGGTTACTGAAATTTAAGAAAATTAGTTTAAGATGTTTACTGTAGACAAATGAACTAAGCAGAGAGGACTAAATTTATTGGTATGCTCTAGCTGCTTTGTGCCACAATCCCACTTTACAGCCAATTGTGATGCCCCAATGTACATTGTACTGAGAGTTGCAGGTAACCACAGAGCCCTATGGGATCCTAGAACAATTCAACAGCAGATATGGTTAATTCTGTATTTAAATAAATAAATTCTACCTAGTTTCTCTATTGTTTTAGATCTTTTTGCTATTAAGTATTTTTTTCCCCCTGCCATTTACAGACTCTTAAATGACAGACATTTATTCCTGTGAGGAGAATTAAGACAGTTTAAAATGGTTTCATTTTTGTTGTTAACAGGAAAATAAAAGCTACAGCTCACCTTTTCGTTCTGACTGCATTCTGCCAGGGTATTACATTAATTCTCCTCCCTCTGCCATTAAGTGGCTAGCTTTCAGTCAGTGTTCAGTCCTGAAGTTACTGTGAGTACATGTTGAGTTATTAACTTTCTCCTTACTTGGATTTATTGTGAAAAGTTTCCATACTCTATTACAAAACTGAAAAACTCTTTTGGTGGCAACCATTGCAAAGGTTTAACTTTCCAGAAGTGTTCCTTTATTCTAGATCTGAACCTGCTTCCACGGATATCAAAGGGATTTTTTTCCATTGAAGTAAAATGGGAATGGAATCAGCTTCACTACCCACACTGTCAGTCACATTTTCTAACAAAAATAGTTTGAAAAACGCTGGTGACAATCATTGATATGACTAGATAGACGCAATTACAGTATCACTAATTATATTCACAGTTGAACCAACCATTATCGCTTGTCTAAAGTTTGTCAAAATTTAGATGAAATCAGAGGGAAATAGGTCAATAACATTTTTGTGACTTTTCCCTCCCCCCGCCCCATTATTTACCTGCTGTTAACCCATGTCATTGAACACAATAGCCAATAAATAATTAAACCTGCTTCATTTTCATCCAAGGACCTCAGAGAGCTTCAGAAACGTTAATTTAGTCTCTTAATTACCGCTGCAAAAGAGTAATATTCTCACATTACAAATGGGGAAATTGAGGCACAGAGCTTAAATAGTTTGTTCAAGGTTGGACAGCTAGTTAGTGTTAGAAGCCGCAGTAGAATTCAGCAATATCAATCCAAAGGCTTAAATACAGACAAACACTTAAGCACAAGTTTAAATTTATGAGTAGTCCCCTTGACTTCAAAATTAAGCTAAGTGTTTTGCTGAATTGGTTGCTCTATCACTAAACCACATCTCCTCCGAGCTAGTCAACATATATTTTCTGGGAAGATACAGAGAAGATTAACTTTATTCATTTGTGATCTCATGGTGAACTCAGAAATAAAGAAATATTTCATAATTTTAAAATAGTGATCTGGGGCCATATCAGACCTTCCATTTTCACAAATTGAGGGAAAAGAGACATAGTGGCTGGCATGAGACAGAAGAAGCGGGCTGAATTGTTTCTCCTCCTCCTGACCTTAAGAAAGTTTCTCCATGGCAGTGCCAAGGAGTCTTAAGTCCACACATGGAAAAGGGAAGTGGTATGGCTGGGGGATAGCCACTGTATGCAGCCTCAAACCTAGCTCCACCATGAATCCATGAGTTTGTTAAATTGTCATCATGAACTTTAGATGGATATCCTCTGTGTACCTTAGAGTGCTATTTTAGGAGGCAATTCCAGCATCAGTGGGCACAAGGTGATCCCAGAACCTGCACTGTCAGGAACCAGTGGCATAGGACATCCATGTGGATGGCCCTAAATCTCCACAAATCCTTGCGATCCTACCATTTCTGTGCGAGACACTAGTTTTAGGTGAGGAAATCTGTCGCCACCCCCGGCCACTGAGCCAGTTCCATGGGGACAGGGAGGACGAAATGATCTTTAAGAATGGTAAACTTCCAGAGAAATTCTCTGAGTGTTCAACTCAGTTTTCCCTCTCTGTGTGGGAATAACTGCCCAGGATCTGACCTGGTCTTTTGTTCTCAAAACCTGCAGTTTAAATGCTGTGCATGTTCTACTTATTTATAATCTCTCGCTCTTGATTTAAAAAAAAAAAAAAGCGTGTGCTGTGTTACCATTACCTGTGCTCCTAAAAGGTTTTGGGTGATCAACAGCTTCGCATGTTAAACATCATATACTACTTGCTTTAGCCAGCAACATAAAGAAGTGAAATAAAAAGTCTGGGTGAGAAAGCCACTGCAGTTTTATAGGCATCATCTTTGAGATTTTGACTCTCCATATTAGAAAGTTATTTCAATGTCTCCAGAAGAAAACAAAACACTTCACATTCAAAATTGTGAGTACTCTTAGTTTGCTACCAATGCTGTCTTCAAGTCACAATCACATCTATTTGGTTTTTAAACTACCTTTACACAATGATTGACAACCAAAAATTGTATCAAAAGTCTTATGTGTAAATGAGTTGATGAGGCTGATGCTTTTCATTTTTCCTGATTTTAAAGTAAGGCTATGTCTACACTGCAAAAAGGGCATTCTTAACACGTTAACTATCCCACGTTAGCTAACTCGGGTGAAAAAAGCAGTGAAGCCATGGCAATTAGGCTTTTAATTCAGTTTAGCAGCTCAAGTTAATACCTAGAGGGCTCTCAGGCCCACCTAACATCCTGGGTCTGAGCTTGAGTGCTAGCCAGAGTCTCTGCCAGAGCTGCAACATGTATGTTATTTTTAGTGTGCTAGCTCAAGCCCAGCTAGCATGACTCTGTCTACCCAGCTGCAGTGTAGACATACCCTAGGAAAGCCTGGAGTTGAACTTGAACTGATAACCTGACTTAAAAGTTTAGTTGTTGTTTCTTCATGGTATTTTAAGATGAGTTAGGTAACCTGAAGTAAGAACGCACCTTGTTTTGCAGTGTAGACATGCAGGGTAGGAATAGAGTCCAGAGTGACTTAGACAAATTGGAGGATTGGGCCAAAAGAAATCTGATGAGGTTCAACAAGGACAAGTGCAGAGTCCTGCACTTAGGACGGAAGAATCCCATGCACCGCTACAGGCTGGGGACTGACTGGCTAAGCAGCAGTTCTGCAGAAAAGGACTTGGGGATTACAGTGAATGAAAAGCTGGATATGAGTCAGCAGTGTGCCCTTGTTGCCAAAAAGGCTAATGGCATATTGGGCTGTATTAGTAGGAGCACTGCCAGCAGATCGAGGGAAGTGATTATTCCCTTCTATTTGTCACTGGTGAGGCCACATCTAGAGTATTGCATCCAGTTTTGGCCCCTTCACTACAGAAAGGATGTGGATAAATCGGAGAGAGTCCAGCGGAGGACAATGAAAATGATCAGGGGACTTGGGCACATGACTTACGAGGAGAGTCTGAGGGAACTGGGGTTATTTAGTCTGCAGAAGAGAAGAGTGAAGGAGGATTTGATAGCAGCCTTCAACTACCTGAAAGGGGGTTCCAAAGAGGATGGAGCTCGGCTGTTCAGTGGTGGCAGATGAAAGAACAAAGAGCAATGGTTTCAAGTTGCAGTGGGGGAGGTTTAGGTTGGATATTAGGAAACACTAGTTCACTAGGAGGGTGGTGAAGCGCTGGGATGGCTTAGCTAGGAAGGTGGGGGAATCTCCATCCTTAGAGGTTTTTAAGGCTCGGCTTGACAAAGGCCTGGCTGGGATGATTTAATTGGTGCTGGTCCTTCTCTGAGCAGGGGGTTGGACTAGACGACCTCCTGAGGTCTCTTTCAACCCTAATCTTTTATGATTCTATGATCCTTCACAAACTATTAACTGGATATATTGGTTGGTTGGCTGGCTGGATTCCCGTTCTGCCATTTTATTTGATTGCCGTTAGAATGAAATTACATGACTACTGTGTTACTGTTCTTATGCTGTATTTAGTAGTCTTCACATAGACTGAAGACTTATTTGTTGGCCTGTTTGTGAGTGCGTGTGTAAGCCTTTTATGATACAATATCATCCATACCAACAGTAAAACTGGAAGTTGTTTGTAAATGCAGATAGCAGTCTTTCCCACAAAGACTGAAGCACAAATCTCTATTTTAACAATGCAGAAATCTCTCTTCTTTTTTAATAGTGGTGTTATTGGGAAATTAGTTTAAGTAGCAACCATTTTACAAAGCATAATCAGATAAATGACAATTATATATAAAACGGACAACCTTGTTACTTAATATATCTGACTCCCCTGCCTCTTTTACTCAGATCTGCTTGTTTTACTGAGAAAAACAATGTTTTACTTCTTTTAATTAAATCTGAGCTAATACCCCCAAAATATTCTCTGAGATATTTGCTCAAATAGAAGTTGGGTGCAGCTATGTTCATGTCACTTTTGTGGTCACTTTCCATAAATAATTGAGCAAACAAAATTATTAGCAGGAATGTTCACAAAAACAGCAACCTTGAGGGGAATAGAGAATATTCAAAATGCGTAAATTATAAAATGTGAACATTTGCATCAGAAACCTGTTTGCAAGAGGTAAATTAACTGATCAGAGAATAGAAACATATCATGTGATTTATTTGCCCAGTCAAAACTAATTAATGCATCTCAGATTTCATATACTCAATGTCTGCAACAAATTGCTTGTGGATGGAATACTAAGTAAGAATTATTATTGCAAAATATTTGCCAAACTATTTCAAATGGTGAATAAGTTTGAGAAAAATCACAATCTACACATGGAAATTCACAAACAGAAAAAGGGATGCATTTCACTGAATAAATTCTTTGCTGCATGTTATTGGTTCACCTATGTTACTCTTGCAGAGCCAATATACTTATGGAAGAATGAGCTGTATTTTATTCTGTCACTTGCAACAGGAACAAAATAGTCCACTTGGTTCCAATTTTCAGAATTACTGTCATTAGTGATGAAGTATTGTAAGAAGCAGAAAACATACTGCATTTTCAAATAGTTGAGTTTGCCATATAGTATTGACAGGGTGTGTGGGGGGAAGATATCAAACGTTTGAGTTGTAAACTGAGCAAGTTTGTTAAGGAAGTAATTGAAAAAGGTTAAGTCCATTTGATTGCAATTTAAATGCACCCTCTTTGGCAAGTTATATTTAATTTATTTGTTAGATGTATTATTCCCATTATAAAATAATAACTGCATTAGTCACCTCATGAAAAATCAGACCTGACCGAAGTTCACGAATATTTGCTAGAGACCATTATTCACTGGCTTTGTCTGTGGCCAAAGAAGTCACTGCTAATAGCAAGGATAACCATTTTGTCAGGAACTAACACAGAACTGCATGACACTGACAAGGACAAACACTATTATAATGAAAAATGGTGCAGGTCTTCTTGAAAAGGGCATGTAAGTTGCATTGTATGTCTCCTCACCTCCACTGGAACTTGTCGAACTCTGAATGCTCTAAACCTGTTGTATCATAATGAAATAGCCAGTTACAGAAAAATAGGAAATTCACTTTTATCAATAGCATCTAATTCTTTTTACTGAATGATTACAATGTACTGCTCATCAAGTTGTGAAACAGAAATAATTATCTATGTGATGTGGAGCTACAAAATAGAAAAAGTCTGAAAATTATATTGAACTTCATCATTTATGACCCAAATGCACAAGAGAGAGACATCTTTCCCAAGCCCCACCCCACCATAGAAAAATCCAGGTGTGAAGTTCAGTTTTCTAGATATTTTCCTTCTCTTTTGTATTTTATGAATGCAATTTCATATCTGTCTTGCCATCTGTCACAAGAAAGAACAGATATAGAACAGTGGCAAATTCACATTAAAAATACTGTCTTGGGATAACAAAGAGAAAAGTTAATGGACATGGATTTACAAATTATTAATGATTTTTCTTGTCATTTCTTGAAAAATGAAAGCTATGCACGCTGTCTCTCTCCCCAAACAGATTGCATTTTATTCCTCTGCAGTTTGTCCGTCAGGCTTCACTCTGACAACATAATCCAAAACTAATCCAGAGCATTCAGTTTTCCTTGTTGGCTCTCATGCACTCTGCTTAGACAAATCCTGCTACCTGTCAGCCCTCCTGTGTGTGCCAAACAGGCTGCCAGGTTAACCCCTGGGGAAGCTGAGAGACCTGCTGACTTAACCCCTGCTTCCCTTCAAATAATCCACTGTAAATACATAGGATGTTAACAGGCTAACTGTTCTAATCAGGGCTGGATCCCTTAAAATCTGTTTCATACACAGCCCTTAAGAACTAGGGATCTGAGTATCACTGCTGGAAGAGGAAAGGCACTGTTTCCAATAACACAAGCTCTAAACAGATGGATAGAACACACTGAAAGATTTTAATCCCCTAAAACAGTTTGTGAAAATATACACATCACTTCACTGGGCCACGTCACTGCTTATAAATTCTCCCTAATTGTCAGAACAAAGTAAGATAGTGCCATAACAGAGAACCTAATTTAGTTATAATTTAGACTCACATCTGCTTCTTTCCCTCCATTGTTTTTGCCAGTCATTATTAAAATTAAATTTTCTATGCTTAGATTTTTTTATGTAGCCTAAAATTGTATGTAGTACAGCTGACTAAATATAACAGATTTCAATACACTGTAAAATTTACAAAAAGATTTTTAAACTATTTTGATATGTAAAAATATAATTTTGCACCAAATTACTGAAA
The DNA here is from genome assembly GCF_003597395.2 of Chelonoidis abingdonii. NCBI lineage: Eukaryota > Metazoa > Chordata > Testudines > Testudinidae > Chelonoidis > Chelonoidis abingdonii. Next base: position 29,557,593 of record NC_133773.1, read on the forward strand.
ACAGTTAATTCCTAATAAATCAAACCTGAAATACAGAGAACAATGTGAATTTACAAGTCTTAAAAATACTCACTCTTTTTTTTCTTTCCCCCCAATTCCTTCTCCTCATTGGAATTCAAGACACATCTGCTGCTGCAGCATCAACAATCCACAGCAGAAAATAACTTGGGTAAGCACGGCATACCAAGGAACACTTAAAAGCCACACTAAGCTTAGCCACATGAGAAATGTAATAAAACATCGCTCAGTTCATTTAATGTTTGGAAGGCATGATGTCCCGGTTAATATCTGAAGTGGGGGAAGGTAGAGTAAGCCATGGGAAGGTTCCTGAACTCTGCCACAAACAAAACGGGGAAGGTCTATTGTGACTTCTGATAAGAACATTTATTTTACTTCAATTAAATTTCAGGCAGTCTCCTGAGAGAAAGAAAGGGAGACTGTTCCTCTTCCCCCCACCCCCATTCAAAATAATACATATACACACACAAAGCACACACCCCACAGCCTCAGGAGTCGTTCAAAATGTTTAAATTGTGTTATAAATTCTTAATAGCACTGTTCTTATGTTAACTTGTGGAGCTAATAGACCTTCACCTCATACAAATTCAAGAGATATTTCAAATAATCCTTTCCCTTTTAACTAAAAGGTACACACTTAAAAGTCCATTCTGGCTTTCAAGAAATTACTGGTTCTATAACTATTCTCAGTTTTCATTATAGTGAACAGATCTGAAACCGTATCTTTTTAAGTTGACCTACTGTACTATTTTTAGATCTTTACAATGTCTTATACTTCCTAGCAATATCAACATGTATATTTTGCAATATACATTTTTACATAAATTACTGCTTCTTTAAAATAGCATTTTATGAAAAGCAATAGTGAATGTGTTCTCTTAATCTGCACTCTTTCTCTCATCTCAAAATGATCATTATTTTGTTGACAGAAAAGTTCAATGGAGTGTCAGACAATAGTTTGTCTTCTGCGAGTTGACAATGTTTGTTGGGGAAAAGGCAGGAGCTGATGAAATGTATCCCTGTATGAGATGATGCTGTTTTAAATCAGGGTTGCTATTTTATTTTGTCTGATTTTTTTTTAAATGGCATTTGTTAAATTATTTATACAAACAAATTAAATAACAAATGTAAACAGATTACAAAGTTGGAAAGGTAAAATGAAATAAAGACTCATTGGCAAAACTCCCATTGACTTCAATGGGGCCAAGATTTCACTCTCAAACTATTGAAGGCACTAGTAGATTCAGTTCTACTGAGTAATATTAATTAATACAGAACAAAATGTTTCAAATTTAAGTTCTGCAGAGTAACAAAGCTCAATATTGTATGTAAAATGATGCCAAAATGAGGAACTCGCTTAGATGTGAGTGCAGTTTAATAAAAAAATTAAATGTTATATTTAGAGGAATCCGTCTAAACAAGATATTAAAGCAAATTCCTAAGACAGAACTCTTTTCCAAGTTATCTTTTAATAAATGTGCATTGTGCAAATGTGCCTTAGCCTCGATTAAATTCACACAGCACAAGAATTCTTTAGAGAAGAACAACAGATGGCTATTTTGCTAATCAAAATATAAAGACGTACCAGAATTGAACTGGAACTTTGAGAATTGCTGAAGAAAAATCTTACTCGCGGTTGCCAAAAGTTAGTCAGTCTTTAGGGATGTTGAACAAATTAATTTAAAAATAACCACACACTGCAGTTACCTAGCAAATGCCTGGGTTTAAGCTGAACTTCTTTGCTTTTGTATTAGGTCAGTAATGAGCAAACAGTATTTGCAGAAGGGCTCTAAGAATGCTACTAAGGTGATTCAGTGGAGCAACACTTTAGGCCTAACTTAGGCATGCACTTAGAAATTTAGTTTTAAGATGCATGATAATCCAAATATACAGGCTCAGATGTCTACATTACAATTGTTTAAGATATGATGATTAATGTGTAACTAATCAATATATTACAAACCTATGTTGACAATGCCAGGTCATTTGTTGATCATTTTTCCTTCATATAACACCAGCTGGGAGATGTCTTCCTATTATTGATCTTGCCACTTATCAGCTATTCACAACATTTTTCTTTGTAGTTGGTACAAAATCTAAACAATGTGGACCTGGTTCATTAACCTTTTGAAGGGTTGGCAACAGGGAGAGTTCAGAATGAAGAAGAGAAGCACTCAAAGTCATCTTAGTTATTGAGGTTTTGATTTTGACCAAGACATTCTAAAGGGGGTAAATATATCAACTTTTGTAGCACATGAAATACCACACTGTGCCTCTTCTGAAGTCCTTTGAAGCCAATGGAAGTCTTTGGATCAGGCCTTCTTTGAGCAAAGATTAAAGCGGGTGTTCAAAAGTAGAAGAATAAAATAAAATTCATATAGTGTAATGGTAACCAATCCCTGATGCTATTCAACAAAGGAGCAGAAAACACTGTTGTATTTTTCTAAACGTAGTTTGGCTTGCAAGTTCAGATCTAGAAGTCTGTGAGATGTTAGCAACATAACTTGAAACTGCATAAAAATGGTCAGATTATAGGTTTTCTTACAGGATAAAACTCAGAGCACTGGTTGATCGAAAGGTTCATGAACCTTCTAAGTAAACTTGAGTTCAGTTTAGAGTAAATATGGGCTAATTAATGATTTCAAATTGAAATAATGGAAAAATCATAGACTCATCTACAGTTTACTCATAGTATAATTTATTGAACCCAAAACTGAAAGTGAAATTTGGGCCCAGACCTGAAATGTGAGAAAACGCTCACGTGAATTTCTAAGTTTGATGCATACCTATTTATATTTACACACACAAAAATATGATAAAAGAATGTTATGATTGCAAAGTCAAACACTCAAAACACAAAACATATACGCTGTCCCCCTTTCAGTGTATGCATTATTATATAGTCTTTAATAACTACCGTGACACTTTCTCGGTGGTCCCAGAACTATGAGTCACCTTGTTACCCCTCTGCCCTAGCAAAAGAGAGACTTGCTGGTGCTAAACTGTGTGTCAGTTCCCTGATACATACAGTCAGAATACACACCCAAACAATCTCCCTCAAAGATCTGCCAGCCTTTCATTTGCCTTGTAGCTAATACTAGGTGCACCCCAGTTCCCAAGCCCCTTGGAAGATCATTCCCCTGGAGTATCCAGCCCCCATCACTGGTCACTCACTGCAATTACCAAATTCGCTATTTCCAAAGAGATGGCTTACACACTACCTTGTTTGATTCACTTAAGAATTCACACTTTGCTTATTATTACAGGGCTGAGATGTAGTTAATGATAAAACAAGAAGTTACTACAGAACTTCTGCCACTCCCAATCTCCAGTCAATCAGGTATCTTGCCCCAGTCCTAGTCTCTTTGTCCAGCCAGTTCCAGTCATCCTCTCTGGATTCTCCAGAAATTGTCTTTTTTTTAAATAAAAAAATTATGTTTTCAACTAAACAATGTCTGTCTAAAAAAATAATCTGCTTTTCATGGACAATTTCCATTTTTTATCAAAAATACCTGAAAACTGAGAATTTTAACCCAAAACTGAAATATTGTGATTTGTAAATACTGCTGCAGTCACTCATGGGAGTTGTAGTTTGGGTGCCCTGTGTCCCCATTCCCCTCTAAGAGCCATGTTCCCCATTATGCACAAAAGTAAGGGATTCCCATGACCCCTGTGGCATCTCAGCAAAATGGGGAGATCATGGTGCATGAAGATGTAATTCAACCAGGAAGCCTGGCACACTGAGGAGAACAAGGATATGTGCCACCTGAACTACAGCTTCCATTTGGACCTGTGCAGCATTTCCAAACTGAAATTCTAGGGTTTGGCTGAAAGTTTTCATTTTTATTTTTGCACCGATAATTCAAAATTTCTAATTGAGGGAAAAGAAAACATTGTCCAACCAGTTCTAAACATCACATGACCTTAACTATAGGTAGCATCACCAGCTCTACCTATAATTAGCAGAACTTGCAGACATAATAAATTAGTGACTCTGGCTTGTAAGGGGCATCATGTCAAATGAGCAGGTCCTTATACAGTTTTAACCCAGTCCTCTCTCAAGCAAGATCCCAATAATTTCATCCAGATTTTTTCCCAAGCCACACACTTGAGAGGTAGCTTCATCACAGAGAGAAAGGATGCAGCATACGTTAGCATTGTGTCTAGCTAGTTTCACTGTCCAGTGTAGAGAAGAGGTTGGGATATGCCCTCATGGTCTTCCCTCCTGTTTCAGGCAGCTAGTGACCAAAAAGATTTTAGGAATTGGGAGGGCCTGCTCTCTCCAATCACATTTAGGGGGATCCTGCACTAGGACATTAAAATGTGGGAGAGGATTGAACTATTCACTCCCTTGTGCATCCGCAATCCATGTCTTACTGTTTCTAGAGCATCTGGAGGTCCTAGGATGACATCCCCCTGCTTATCTTACTATCATAATACTCCCCCTTGTGCCTCCTTCCTTTCATGCACGTCCATTTTCTTGTCTCCCTTTTAAAATTTTGCAGTGGTCCTGGCATTATTTAGGATAGATTTTTAAGGTCATTCCTCACTGGAAGCATAGCAAGTGAACAGAATCTAATAGTTCAAGTGTAAAAAGTTTCTCATTCATCAAACTCCAAATCCATGGAAAACAGCTGACTACAGCTGTCTTTGTGACATCATATTTTACAGAAACAAGTATTAAGAATGAGCAATGCAACCACGTTGTAATACGCAGGGGGAACCTGATGGAATCTAACTCTTTTTTATTGGCCTATCAAAATGATTTTTTATTTTACTGTACCATAGTCAATTGTATAGATTTTTTCCTGTTTTTAGGTCATGATCCTGCAGTCTTGTTTGGGCCAAATTCCCTTTGACTTCAGTGGCAGTTTAGCCTGAATAAAAAGTATAGTATCAAGCCATCATTATTTATTTCAATGAACATTTGCTTATTTTTTTGCTTAACCAAAAATCCCATTGTTAGGGCAGATTATATATTATATTATTTGACGTGCTTAATCTTAAAAAGATATCACTTAGTTTTTCAGTTTCCAGAACTATGATGCAGCTATTACCCAATCCCATCTACCCAGAAAAATATCTCCCTATCTTTTCAAGCAATTTAATTCTAACTACATATCCTATTAAAAACCACCACTCACATTTAAAATACATATAATTAAATATACTATACAAGTCTAAATTATATATTGAGAAAGGTGAACATATTTAAGCTGCCAGTAGGAAACAGTAGCTATCTCCCAGTAATCACTGTATCTTCTTGGAAGGCACTCCAAAAATGTGCTCATCAAGCTACCTTTCTTACTTCATTCAAATGCCTCCTAAAACAACGGCTTACATTGAGAAGCTGACTTTGATTGAGAGCCCCTTGGGGCAGGGACTGTCTTTTTGTTCTGTGATTGTACAGCACCTAGCACAGTAGGGTCCTGGTCCAGGACAGGCAACAAAATAAAAGATGTGAACACTGAACATGCCTCGCTGAAAAATAACCCATGTTCTTAATATTGTTAGTTACCTTTCTCCTCTCTCCCCCCTGCTGTCTGTATCCAGATCTTACTTTGATGTCGCACTGCACCTCTGTGGAGAAAGGGTTGTGTATGCAACTGCACTTGTACTGGTAAGGCACCTAGTGCACCTATGTTTGCTCAAAAAATAACAAGCAACCATCATCTCAGCAATCCACCTCTAAGGTGAAGGAGTGCAGAATATATGATATGCTGGAGTCATGTTCGTTTTAAGGGGAGGGAACAGACGGGTAACAGACAGATGCTGTAAATGCTCTCTGCTGTTATAATTTATTCTGGCACATTCTGTGCATTTCTACTGGTAAACCTACCATTGCATAGATACTGAGATAAGGCTTCTCTTGTCACAACTTGAGCTTTCCAAAATAGCAACACGATTCCAAAGTGCAATGACATGAACAGCACTTACTTGGCAAATCATTTTTTGGCTGAATGCAATACTCAGTCCCATCTCCTTTGCTCTCTTCCACCAATTTGCTCCAGCAGAGTCTGGCCATTCATGGAGGAAGCTTGGCAGCTGCAGGAATGGAAGTGTCAAGCACTGGAATGAAGTTTTCCAGCAGTGGAAAATTGGTGATAATTTTGACCAATGGATTTGGCTAATAAAAGCAATATATTCGGTATTAATATCACTGGCAATTTCTAGTAAGTCAGATCTGTACGCACTAATTACATGTTCAGAATTCCATTATCTGTGTACCATTGGTGGAACACATTCTTAGCAGGGTTTTCAAAGCTCCACTGAAGAAACAAGAAATTATTGTCAGGACCAGATAACCTAGACAGGAGTTTTCTTCTGTTTTTTTCCAAGTGGTAAATCTGTATGCTAAATGTTACTCTCTAGGCTTACTCTACCTTTTTTTAACTCATAAAAGCTAAAATTGCCCTTCTCTTTCTGAAAGAACCAATCAAAAGATTACAAGATACTAATATTCCTATTACCTCCCTTCCCTTTTCCTAGAGCTCTTGATGGGTCATACAGCTGCATCTCAAGTTCCCCTTCGGTATTTCAGACTCACATGGGAATAGCAATGTAAGAATCTCTTGCAGTATATTTTTGGCTCTGTTCAACAAACAAACAGTCATGTCAACAGATTTTTTTTAAAACTAATTTGTTTTCACCTCTTTAGTACAGAATAAGCCTGTTTATGCTTTGGTACTTTTGAGAGCAAAAATAAGTAAAAAAGAATATTTACATGGGAAATTTCAGATTAGCAGACTTTTGTTATTGTATAATAAGCCACTGTTTACTGTAATCAGCACAATAATCCAGTTGCATGATTAGCCTAACAAAAATCAAAGAACTGTATGAATATAAAATTTTGTAGAGTGGAGCACAGATAATAAATGGGAACATAAGCAGCATATGGAAATACAACGTCAATATCTGTTCTGTTACATCAGTGCAAATCTGCAGTAACTCCATTACTTCACAGTGGAGTTACTTCACAATTACACTGATGCAATGAGAGCAGGGCCGGTGCAACCATTTAGGCGAACTAGGCGGTTGCCTAGGGCGCCAAGATTTGGGGGCGCCAAAAAGTGGCGCCCCCCCAAATTTTTTTAAATGGTTGCAGCCGCTGCTGCTGGAGGGGCTGAGCTGCCGGTAGCAGCAGCTGCCTGCC